>NC_143017.1:107445263-107746513 GCF_055824585.1 Amblyomma mixtum | reverse complement strand
CTCGCGTGGACTAGATTTCTGGAACAACACCGAGCCCCTCGTTCCCGATGAGCACGTTTACGCGACAACGGCCTTCACGGAGCAAGCTAAGTCCATCATTGCCCATAGGAATAAGTCCAAGGTAAGCACGCAAGCGTGTCGTTTTCACTTTTTCATTTCTGCCGATCGGTGCTTGAGCACAGTTGACAGCCATGGGTAAAGCTTTGACACGCAAACGACTTTCTTTCGTTTAGGCCTTAAAACTGAGCTAAAAAAATTTGGGGTGATTGATGGCTTGATCTGACAGAAATGCGTCAGCATGACGCGATTTCGTGACAGGAAAGGTTCATATGTCTAAGAACTTTTTACATATCTATTTTGGCATACATGAACAGCCCCACTGCTTGCGCACGATCTATCCCGTCCGCGAGAAACATGTTTAGACACGCCGGAAGCACATGTGGCCCTAGCTGCGTCCACCTCCGGCTTTCTCCGCCCGTCATCTTCACATATTAATTTTTATTTTTGCAGCTAAAAAAGTACATATTCTCGAAACGATAAAGGAGGATAAACAATTTGAAAACCATTACTGACTAAGCATTAACTATCGCGTCATTGCAGCCCCTGTTCTTATATTTGGCGCACCAAGCTGCACACAGCATCTACGCGCCCACACTTCTGGAAGCTCCTGAAATCAACATCGCGAAGTTTCCCTACATAGGTGACGAAGAGAGGACCATCTACGCAGGTGCGTATACGAGCTGTACCAGGCGAGATTGCACACACAAATACGCAGTGTTCAGTGATATGTGACAACAAAAATTGAGAGTGTTAAAATGTGCATTATTGCCCCAAATATCTTCAAAGCCGTGGTTTATTCGAATTATTGGTAGCAGTATGTGTTACGGAGGCTTCATCCTTTAACCCTGTCAGGCGCCGCTTCTCATCGCGATTCAAAACGAACATCATTCCACCTGAATAGCAAATCCAGGCCTAAAGAAAGCCAATTCCTTAGTTTTGAAACGCAAAACACCAACAGGAAATTTAAAAAAAAGCGTAGAACGTACAAAATTTCGTACAAAATGGTAACAATCGTTAAAATTCACATATTTAAACGCCAGGATCTGTCCGATAAACACTCCAAAGATCGTGGAGTGACTTTCTGTTTCGAAAAAGCGGGTTAGCGTTTAAATAACGAAAAAATATTACAGCTAGTGGCTAAATCTGTCTGAATAAAAAGGGTGGAAGACATGTTACCAAGATCATCGTTTTGTGAAATATTATTCTCTTCGTTGCTAGATGGCATCAAAAATCTTCCCATTTGCGGCACGAAAAATGCTAAATTCATCCGAAACAACTGTTCGGTGTAGCATGCACGCCGGAAATGTTTAGAGTTCGCTTCGTACACGCTGGTTTACAAAGCGCTTTTGAGGTTTTAAGAAGCAAGAGAAAGAGCAGTGGTGCCTTCACCTGGCAATAAATAGTGGGACAATGATATAGCGTTGACTAGCGTCGCTGGAACGAGGCCTACGAGGTTGAGCTACGTCTGTCTTGCTGTAGCTTTCATGCCACTTCGTAGGCAGACAAATAATATAAATGAAGTGTTTTGGGAATGAAGGCGAAAATAAAGCGGAAAGGATTTCAACAAAATGAAACAAAAAATAACAGGATGGTTACCACTGGTTAACGCGAGATTCATCGACAGCTGTTAAGGTATTTATACTCAACGATGTGTTACGGTAGAGGCTTTTAGAGCGACCTGACGTCTGTATAGTTCTAGGGCACTCTTTTTAGTTTTCCGCACACAGTCGTTTTTCTTCTGGGTCTCCTCTCTAGCCCAACGCTATATAAGCACAGCGCCGCCGGTGATCCTCTCCTCGTGGCAGCGCGCTCCGCAGGAGCTGCCGCAGATGGACAGTGCTGCATTCCTCCCCTCTCGCCATACTCTCCTCCTCTTGCCGTACCCTCCTCCTTCCACGGTAAGCATCCTCTTCTTTCTAGGGTAACGGCCCACGGGCTGGTTTCCATGGCAACCACGTGCCGGTTGCGGCCTCACATGCTCTCGCCGTAGCCTCCTTCTTCCATGGTAACCCATCCTCCATCCTCCTTCTGTGGTAACCACTGTCCGGACAGTTCCCGGGTAACCGCTCTCCAGTTACGCCTTCCTGAGCACTCTCACCACACCATCCTCCTTCTTCAGAAGCTACCTCCCGGTTGGTTCCCGTGGTAACCAACTTCGGGTTACGCCTTCCTACGCTCTCGCCACAAAGCTTCCTTCCATAGTAACTCGCTCGCCCTTCCGGGTGGTGTCCGTGGCAACCACCGACCGGTTGCGCCTTCTGACGCTCTCTCCATACCCTCCTCCTCCTTCCACAGTAACCGTCCTCCGGGTGCGGATTCTTCCGCTCTCTTCATACTCTCCTCCTTCCACGGTAACCACCCACCAGTTACGCATTCCTCTGTTGACGTCGTACCTTCCTGCTTGCACGGTAACCACCCTCTGAGTGGTTCCGAATGCTACGCACCTGCCGGTTACGCCGACGACTAAGTCACGCTGCCACGACACGAAACCAAGGAACGGGCGATTAACAGCTGTCGCTGTAAAAACAGATGATTCATACAAAACAAGGCATAAATCACTATAAGGCATGTTTTTTTTTCCTAAATGCATGATGTATATAGATGCGCTACGTTTAATTTTTCTTGCAGGAATGGTGGATGCATTGGACCAGTCAATGGGGGAGCTGCTGAAAGCTCTTGAGGAGGCCCAGATGCTAGCGGACACGGTAATAGTGTTCAGCACGGACAATGGCGGTCACCCTTACAACTTCGGCAACCCGAACCGAGGTTTTAACTGGCCCCTGCGTGGCATGAAAGGCACACTCTGGGAAGGTGGCATCCGTGCCTCTGCTTTCATTTGGAGCCCGCGCCTTGCATCCAGTCGCAGGGTCTCCACGCAGCTGATGCACGTGTCCGACTGGCTGCCCACGCTCTACTCAGCAGCTGGTAAGTGCGCAAGCCACCAATGAGGGACGATCGACAAATGTTAAACGAGTGTAGAAGCACATTTCTTTCGGCGTCGGTGTTCTTGCCTTGGAAGATCACAAAAGTATCTATGGCCACGTATTATGACGAGCGTGATACACTGCTGTGCAACATCAAGTGGGAATGTGCCATTCGACAACGCTGTTTGCAATGTGAACCCCTGATAGGTTACGAACTAAGCGCTACGCAGTGCAGAAATACTCTCGGAGCTTTAAGAAGACGCTGTCGTTGTATGGGACAGTGGTAGCTGAAACTTTTCTATTTTTGTTAAGCGGCACAGGGGGACAAACTGCAGACAAACTAGCCGTCAAGCTATTAAAGGTGCACTGAAGAGGAATCTGAACTCGTCTTTTTGCCGCGGGAACTCGATCTACACGTTCCGAGCATTCTTAGAAACTTCGATTTACTGCCCTGTGTGGCCGATTTCCCTAATTAAATTGAATTAACGTCCGGCTCCCGCCTTTTTTTTTTAATTCTGCCTCGTACGGTGGGCGGAGTCGACCAACGCGGGGAGCGCCTTTCACCCAATCCCGTGGCGGCTTGCCGCTCTGCCATCGGCGGAGTAATACGTAGTAGTCCGTAGAAGCAAATAGTCCGCGCGTATTTTTATTTCTGCGGGCTTATTTTGCGGTTATATTATCTGCAAGTGAAACTATTTATTCACGGAAACCTAAAGAACAAAATGAAGCAAAAGCAAAGCCTCCACGGAGCTGGCTGAAAGGCACTTCCCGCGTTGGTCGACTCCGCCCACCGTACGAGGCAGAATTAAAAAAAAAAGGCGGGAGCCGGGCGTTAATTCGGTTTAATTAGGGAAATCGGCCACACAGGGCAATAAGTCGCAGTTTCTAAGAATGCTAGGAACGTGTAGATCGAGTTCCCGCGGCAAAAAGACGAGTTCAGATTCCTCTTCAGTGCACCTTTAATACCACCGGCGCATAAACGCCACCAGCACACCCAAGTATGTGTAGTGGCATTCATCAGAACTGATCGGAGGGTTTTGAAATCGGAATTTTTCGTCGGTACTGCAAGCACCACCAATCGTTTCTCCTATGTGTTTATTTAAAAAAAACACACACAATTCGCGTACAGCTTTGACGGAAATATAGGCAAACTTCAAGTTGCGCATTTGGCTAGGTTGTGCACTAAAACTGACTCAATGCCTTGGTGGAAAATTTGTTAACATTTCGGTCGTACTTTTTACATTCACTTGTAGGCCAGAGTTTAATTAGAACACATAAAGGAAGTGTTCGAAACAAATAGCATTCTTTGGCTCTTCACCTGCTTGGAGAGTTCGAAGTTTGCGGCAACCGTTTTCTGCTTTGCAATCCAACTTAGCAAAGGCTTATGGGAAGCGTAAGTTAAAAATATCCGGAAGTCTATGCAAGCGTTATCTAAGGGGTCGTGATGAAAACATTGGGAGTGGGAGGAGAATGGGTTACCTAAAGTTTCTAGCGGATGACAGTAAAAAGTGTTAAAAATTTATGCTTTCTTTTGCTGTCGCTTTGCATCTAGTATGCGTAGTAGTAGGTCTTGGATCTATGTCCCCTCAAAGCAGGTAACCTGGCATACCACATAGAGCAAATCAATAGTGCAACCACTCGCGAGCCGCTCCGGACACCTGCAATACGCCAACTAGCTCGAGCGCCACGGATATGTCGCACCCTTTATGCGCAGCTGTGAAAACTAGTGCTTGCGGTGTGAGCACGGCGCAAGCTCAGTACACTTCTGGACTTTGTATTGAAGTTCGACGTCTTAAACCTCACCTAAACCTCAAAATTCCCCCTTAGGCCGCACGCCATCCTCGTCACTAAAGAGATATATGAATGAATGAACGAAGTGCAGAGCGAGAGTCCGGCAGTTTAGCAGGTGCGATGAAAGGCTGCGGCGATGGCCGAATGGTCTAAAGCAGCGGCCAGCGAAGCTAATCTATTCGCGCTGGCGCGGATTTGAACCCCGCTAGCGGCTGTAAATATGGGCGGCTTTTATGCGAAGCATACTAGCCGCACAACCGAGCTCTTGCTTGCTGCGCCGCGCGCGGCCGCGTAGCTACCACTTGACCTACATCGGCGCACCACGTGATATGACGTCACAACAGCTGTGAAAGCTGGGGCTCAACTCGTGCGCTCGCTTGCGGGCGCGCAGCCTCCACCGGCGGCCTAACTCCCGCTCCTTCCGCTAGGGGCGCTGACGTCACAACAGCTGTGAAAGCTAGGGCTCACCTCGTGCGCTCGCTTGCGGACGCGCAGCCTCCGCCGGCGGTATGCTTCGCATCCTAGGCTTAACCATAAGCTAAGCCAGGCCATTTTTTGTTTATTTATTTAAGACCGGTCGAAATACTACGCATCCACCCAAACACATACGATGGACAAAGGTTTTTCTTGACAACAGGGCATTCATTCTTAGCGCACGCACTAAAAAACCAGACCCACTGTTCGTGCCCCACTCTTTCCAGCACAGGCGAGGTGGCGTATCAGGTCTGTAGGCTCAGGGTATGGGCTATGCGATATGTAGGGAACGCAGTGTATATTCAAAGCTACCTGCCAGAGAGCAGCCATGCAGCTGCTGAAGAAAAAATAGCTATCTCGAAGCTATCTTTCTCGAATATTGCTAGTTAAAAAAGGAAACGACTGGTTTAGGAGATAGAACTCGCGAAAATCGGAAAACAATGGCAGTGGTTCTCCCAGCAGAGAAGGAGGGAGAAAAAAACACTTTTAACAAGATTATGTCCGGTGCACACTGGTAGTGCTAGGAAAAGAAGAGCCTTCATGGAGCCTTATGAGAGTACCTTCATGGACCCGAATTTACGTCAGTTGGAATGTCCTCGAAAGAGTTCTGGGAAGTCAAGAATGTCTGGTGCTCATGCAAGAACAGAATCCTGTCAACAATTGTAGAGACGTAGTTAAATTAAGCATCTGATTGAAATACTTGGACTTTGCTGTTCTGAAATATGTAAGACGACGTTGAATTGTGTCGTAAATTATTCGCTCTTTATGTCTCTTTCAGGGGGAAACGTAAATAACCTTGGTCCTCTGGATGGTGTCGACATGTGGCAAGCCCTGTCTAAGGGCACCTTGTCTCCCCGCTTCGAGCTGCTCCACGACACTGGCACTGGACACTCGGCTATTCGCTACGGGCATTATAAGCTTCTGGTCGGAAGCTTTGGCGCACCACAAGATGCACGCTACGAGGTTAATGGAGTTCTTTGTTTTTACTTTGGCATATGCCATCAGGTTTACTAACAATATTTATCTTAAACAAAGAAGGAGAGGGTTTAATGTGTTGTGAGAAACAATGGCGTTTCTTCTCTTTTTTGGCTTTTTGCATAATTATAAGTGGAGAGACCCTTTTTGTTTTCGAATATAACCGCGCAACTCTAAGGTATGGGGTTTCGTTAAGGCCGCCTATAGCTCTGCCCCATTATAATGACAGCGGACACGGTGACAGTCAAGATTGAGCTCATGCATGTCGTCTGTGCGAGGAAATACCCTGTGCTTTGACTAGTCCACTTACTTTTTCGAAGTTTTAGATACCCGTTCGACGTTATCTGACGGAGCAGTCAAAGAGTTCGGAAAGATAAGCGCGTTTCCGTGCAACTTCCATTATGGTCTCAAATACCCTGCACTGCCTACGGGCACAACAGGCATGCAAGGAGAGCTTCGGAATCAGGAAGTTTCATTTTGCTACCTCGAGTTATATTTGTAATTCCCAAAGCCCGCGAGCTTCCCTTTACTTCATTTGAGATGCAGCAGTGAATGACTACAGGTGTCATTATTAATTCACCTTTGCATCGATATACAGTCATGGACAAAAGTTTGCGCGATGCGTGACCAGGAAAAAATTATTCGCACCTTTCCTCGCTAATCAGACAGCTGGCATTTTTCCACAAGATGGAGCACGGAAGTGCCCGTGTGCGTAGCTGTCCAGGACCTGGTACGACCTGGCGCCCTCACAGTGATCTGCGCACGCGCAGTGATTCTCCGCAGAAGCGGGTTGCGGCAGTGGCCGCTGATCGTACTATGCTAAATCTATTATAAATGAGCGTAACGCAATAGAGTCGAGAACGCTTACAACACCCGCAGTTATAACGAACGCTCGGTTAATAAGACCAGTTGGTTGAGCTGCCGTCAAAATATGTACTAAGGCAATGGCGCTTCGCCTTGGTTCCAACGAGTGAGCGTAGCCGCGCCGTCCGATTAGTGCGAAGGTGGAGGCGCTGCAAGCTTGGCACTATAGCCGAAAGACTCGTGCTTTCTGCAGGAGTCGAGACCGAAGAGCGTCTCCCCAGCCCTCGTGAGACTCCGATATCACCAAGACATACTCGTACGAAGCGACGTCATTGTAGGCGAGATACAAGCACTCCCCGACCGTCATTATTCTGATTAAGACGATGACAAGGAGGCCTACCTATACCCGGCAACGCTTGAATCGCGATTAGTTATATCGCGTCCCTAAAGCACTTCGTTGGCAGCAGGGGCCTCGGCGAGGAGCGCTTGACCGTGCTGGACAGCTTGGAAAGCGTCGTGATTGGGTGTACTTTACAGACGCAGACGCGCATAGAATTTTAGAGAAGTAAATGCTACTTTTGTCTGACTATCTTTGGCTGTAATATGAGGAGTCCACTTACAGCGAACATCGGATACAACGAATGCAATCCACGTGAACGTTATGCTGTGGGCTCGTCTACATATGTTTGGTTGTAGAGAAAACACGCGTTCAGCTGGGATGTCTTCTTGAGCGTGACTCGACTGATTTTGCATACGTTTAGGTACACACCCAGTCTGCAGCCACTCTTGGACTCAAGCATTAGCACTTTGCATCTATCGAATTGCGGACAAGAAAACAGCATGGAAATACCTTTGTTTTCGGGTTACACACCGACAGTTAGCCAGCAGAGAAAACTGACTGCCATCCCGCACACATCGCCGTTGTCGCTGATGAAGACGTAGAAAGCTTTGCGGACTACGGTTAGGGACGTATGCGACGCATTTGAAAGGGGCGTGAAAATGCTGATTTAAAGACTGGCCTCTGTTTTATCCTCGAATGAATTTTGTCACTGGAAGATGTTTTTGGCGAGTGGTCTCTGCTTTGCGAACTCAATCCATGATTCACTGGCGCTAGCGCTAGAGTTCACATTGGTGCTGAAATTTAGCCGCACTTATAGCAGCTACAGTGCTGACTAGCGTCAGCGTGATGAAGTCTAGTCGTGTTTTCCTTGATTATAACATTCGCAGCAGCCAACCTGCCCATAGAATTGGCCAGCCATCTCAAAATTCATGAACTTTGCGATGACCATTCGAACTCTCTATTTTTCTGAAATGCTGAGATGAGTTCCAAGAAAGAGTGTGCAACGACGTGGCTTGAGCGACCTCGAAAGTGTAGCGATGGAGATGCACGCAGGTAATCGGGGGAAGCCGGCCGTACCGTGACCTGGACGTGCTCCTGCGGAACTCCACAGCAACGGCCGTGCTCAGACGTTTCTACGGCGACCCACGGCTATTTGAGCGCGGTTACGAGAAGAAATGGAAGAACAGAGCGACTGTCGGGTGCAAGGGCCCGCAGAACACCAACTTCCAGCCGGATCAGAAGTACTACCTCTTCGACCTCGCCGCTGATCCTTGCGAGCTGCGCAACTTGGCTGACAAGAGGCCGGCGGTGAGAGCTTATATTGGACAGGATTAACTTGGATTGGAGAGGTTGGAATGGTTTGGGGATGTTGCTTGGTCGATGACTCTTGGATTCTGAACTGGGCGCATAGTCACTGCTGCGGCTGCTTATTCTTGCTACAATGAAAAAAAAAATACGTGAAAGCGGAGATCTCGCGGGAAGGAGAGGGCGATAGAGCGGATACCTGCATTGCGTTCGGTGCCACCTCTTCTGCTCTTCCAACCTGTTCCATACTAGAAAAGATTTTTGTCTATTTCGTAGAAGACAAGACAGAGCCGTTCTACATCAAGCGTTAAATTTAAATCTTACGTTCGCAAGGAAATGACATCTACTTAAATGAACGTTCTGCAAATTACGTAATGAAGACATTTTTTAGAAGGAAAGAACTACCCTTTTTTCTGTTTATACTTGCGAACCCTACGTGACGGTTCTGTGGTGATTTCTTAAGACCACCAAAAGAAACAACCACAAAGTTTACCTTCATCAAAAGCCTGTTACAGTGGCGACACAATAGAAAAAAAAATGTTCTGGAAGCGTAGTGAATGTTTGCAATTTGCTTCATTTGTCACAAATTATATTACGTGAAACGTGACTGACCAAAATTTTCACGTTTTTAAAGTTAATGAACTCTCGGAAGTAGTGCCTCGTTTCCCAACCTGGCGTTTCGTTCCACTTCCAGCTCCTGTCTTTCTTGGTGAACAAACTGGCTGTCTACGCCGCAACGGCGAAGCCGCCGATCGTGGTCCCACTAGACCCTAGGGGACTGCCCGAGAACAACAATGGAATTTGGGCGCCTTGGCTCTAATGGTGCTGGAAGGAGTCGTCCAGCACTACTTTTGCGTAAGCGCCCACCATTACGGAGATGTCAGGAAAGACCAGATGTTTTTTTTTTTTTTTTTCAGTTTTCTCCGTGCCTCTTCCCATTGCACTGTGTGTTATGGAGCTTCGTGTCAACTGTAAATAAAATATGTGTACAGTGAAAATGGAGCAGAGCTCTCGTGAGTTCTTTCTTAGATCCCAGCGCCGACGCTGAATCGTTGGCAAGCGTCTGTCCACTGGCGTCGCCGCCAGCCTCTATTTGCCCCAAAGCAGCACACTATAACTGAACGGCATTTTCACGCTCGCAGAAAAGTCCGACCGTCCGTGCAGGCGGACAGTACGGGCCTCCAGCGATTGGAAATGACGGAAGGGGAGAATGTACGAAAGTGGTGAAAGGCGAGTTCGGCCCTTCAAAGAGAGTTAGCGTTACTAAAAACCTTTGAAAAGTGTTTTTGTTGTGCGTCTTCGTGACATTAGTGCCATTTCGCCCAAGATATTTCGCAATTTGCTTAGAAGGCTGATAGTGCCATAGAAGCCCGCGGCAATTGTCAAGAAAAAAAACGGAGAAGAATATGACAACAAGATATCCCGGGAGAGCGAACGGTGGCGGGAGAGAGTGAGGAAGAGAAATGGGACTAGAAGGTTTGCAGGGGTATACACTAGAGCACTGCACGGGCCTCAATCTGAGGCCCAAGCCCGGCCCGGGCCCGAGACCTGAAGCCCGGGCCCGGCCCAGGCCTGCTAAATTATCGCTCTAGCGAGCCCGGCCCGGCCCGTGAATCTCGGAGAGAAGCCCAGCCCGGGCCCGGCCCAGCCCATTTCACAGTTACTCTTGAGGTATACTGCTCACTCTGAGCAAGCACACTGCTACTAGACCGATAAGAAACTGGCCGACAAACTCCGAAACCACAGTTTGGCTTGCAGAAAGTTGGTTCTTTTTAATCCAGAAGGTAGTCATTAAGAGTAGTGCTCGCCAGGCCCGTCTTTTGAACAGTGATCTCGTGTAGGTGCGCAAAGATAAACTAGGAAGTTCCGAGAGCCAAATAAAAAGGGCTGCATACACTCGTAATAGACTACTTTGCATTCCCCCATTATTTTAATCAGTCATGTTTTGCTGCTCGCGAAGTATAAACATTCAAGCTGTCTAGCAAGCAGTGGGATGACATTTTTTTAGTGAACGCGATCTGACAGTTTGAACTCAGCCGAACTGGTCGCCTTTCAGCAGAAACGAAAACCTAAAGGCTTGAGGATTTCACGGTGTGTGTTTGAAGACTATAAGCGTCCTAAACTAATATGTTCTTCCCGAGTGCATTTCTAATAGTGTATAGGTATGTTTTGGGATGACGAACGTTCAATGGCCAATTAAGACCGGTTGAATTTTACTCTTACTGGTGGAGCAGAAGATAACGCTCAAACCACGTGATAACTTACAGGGCAAAACACTTGTCATGACAACCAGTCTGAAGAAGCGAGGAGGGATAGATGTGGTTATGAAATGAGATTTACAAACTCTCGCGAGCTTTAGTTTGTGAATTTTCTCACGTGAAAAAATATAGCTATATAATAAAAGCTATGTTCTTGGGGATTAAGGGCCCAAGGGGAGTCAGGCTGTGAGAGACACCGAAGCAGAAGGCTCCGGATCATTTCGACCACCTGGGCTTCTTCAACGAGCAATGATACTACAAAGTACATGGCTGTCATGCTTGCCGCCTAAACAGAAATGCGGCCGCCGAGGCTAGGAGCAAAGCCTGGTTCCCCGGCTCAGTAATCAAGCGCCTTGACCACTAAGCCACCGCGGCGTGGAAATAAGAAAATAAATAAATCAATGAATAAAGCTTAGTTTTTTTCTCAGCGCGTGCCATAACCCATAGCTCATCCGTGTCGCTGCTCTAATGCCGAAGTTGTGTACTTCACTCTGCAATAGTGAATGAAGAGTCGGACACCAGCCGTTTTTGTACGGACCCAAGCCCGGCTCGGGTCCGCAGCTTTAAGCCCGAGCCCGGCCCGGGCCCGCAACTTCAGGCCCGGGCCCGGCCCAGGCCCGGCAAAACAGGTCATGTCCCGGCCCAGCCCGGCCCGCGGGCCGGGCCGGACCCGGGCTTTCGGGCCGGCCCGAGCCCGTGCAGTGCACTAGTATACACACTGGCCACTGCTGGCGCAAGACAAGGTCCATTAGAAACCAGTACCAGCGGCATTTGTCCTACAGTGCGCGTAGTACTGTAATACTGGGCCAATACTGGGTCAAGCTGTATGCATAACTTTTAGCCCAGGGTGGCCATCCAGATTTTTCTGGTAAATAAATTACATTGATTGATCGATCGATTGATTGGTTGGTTTATTTATTGATTGATTGATTGATTGATTGATTGATTGATTGATTGATTGATTGATTGATTGATTGATTGATTGATTGATTGATTGATTGATTGATTGATTGATTGATTGATTGATTGATTGATTGATAACCGAGCTGACGGTAATGATGATGACGATGGCAGGGGTGGTGAATGTTTTTAGCGTCTTGCGACGAACATGACCGCCGCGGAGGCAATGGCGCAGGTAACGATGAGGGCGCATTTGTCAGTATCAGCTCTACCCTTACTTCCATCAAATCAATAATCCGTCAGCAAGAAGCACAAACCTACATAAATGGCGTCACGATTCTCATGCTGAGTAATGAATGCGTCAGCAGATAATGTTATTTGCACCATGCTCTGAAATCATGGTTCCGAGAGATCGATCGCTACGCGGGGCAAGTGCGTTATGGTAAAAACGGCGTTAGGCGATTCGCTTTTGGCGTCATGTCAGGCATGCACGCAACGCACTCCTGGAAACAACAAGTCACGTTAATGTCAATAAAAAGATTGCATTCCATTACTTCTTGCGAGTATTGATCATTTATTTGTAAGACACACTTACATGCCAGATACTCCTTGTTTTCACCTTACCATTACAGGTACTCTTTTTTTTTTGGCCACGAAGAGCAATTGAAGCCGCCGCAGCCAGCCTCTTATGTTACAAACTGGGCCTGGTACATCGCAACCATGGCACGTGAAATGAAAGCTTAAAAGAGTGCGTTGTTGGGCTAATCGGTCAATCGTTATCAACTAAAGGTACACAGCAAGTGCACACTCGCGACTGAAAAATCAGTCGTCAGTCTGCGCTTGTTGTTACCCTTCGGATCTTTGTCTGTGCGTGCGTGGAACCCTTTGTTGATACTCAAATGAAAGCCTTTGTTGCTTCCGAACTTGTCTTCCCCGTTCCTTCAAAGTTATGAATTTGCTTGGAACGAAGCAGCTGTTACGAGAATTTCATTCGGCTCTTTACACAGGGCACCATTTTACAATACCAAGCACTCTTCTCTTGCTTGCAAAAAAAAACATTATCTGAAACAAGTAGTTAAAACAGTGGCCCAGATTCAGGAGTACCATTCGAACGTTGTGTGGGTTTTCGCCATCAAATACTTTGCAGACATGTTTATGAAGCTCCCCAATTATATATATCATGTGATCACAGTGGACGACGGCTACGAGCGCTTGAAAGATCGGAAAATATTCGCAACCGCGGGACAGTTTCTGGGGCCGCCGCGCCCCAGAAGGGCGCCGCGCAGCTGTAGAAAGGAATGTGTGAGCTGCCAGCCTCGGCAGCACTGCACGTCAAGAGTTATCTGCGGTGCACATGACAGTCTTTTGATATGCACAAAGCCCCTGCTTTCGTTCGTCCTCAGTGAACGCACGGAGGTTTGAGAAGACCGTCTCTCGGCAAGTTTTGCATCGTTTGACGGCCATGGTAGATTTCCGCTCAGGAGAGCTGACCGTACAAGAGAGACTTTAGGTGTTATTAGATCTTGTTCTCACAGCACAAATGAATAGTGGTTTGAATTGTCCGTGATATTAAAACAAGTAAATCGGAAGAAAGACGTGCACCAAGAGAAAAATCTAGCATTTGTTCTGTGTCTTTCTCTATCTTGTCTTTTGTCCTTTTAGCTAGGTCACTCCTTCGACCCGGGTTCAATCCGGCCGGTACAAAAGGTACCCGTGTTCTGTGCGATGTAGGCGCTCGTTAAAGATCCTCGGGGGGCTGAAATTGATCCGAAGCTCTTCCGCATCCCTCATAACCTGTATGTTTAGCTTCCGGACATTAAACCGCACAATTAATATTTCAGCTGGGTCAGCTGTTTCGAAATGAAAGAGAACGTAGAATATTAAGGTACATGTAAACGAAGAATACTCGCTATTATGCTTCTCAGCTCCGCAACTGCTGCGACACAAGTAAATGCTGCTTATAGTAATTGAGGACTAGGCTTTTAAATTTTACTGAAAGGATTATGACTGTTAAGTGAACACTTTGCTGCGTGTGATAGAGTGTGGTGTGTGAAACATTTGGGGCAATTCCGCTTCAGTAGCAGATTCTTCTGGCTTCAGAGAAAGCCAGATTTCAACCAGAGCAAGAAGAAATTAGAAGCATAAAAAATTACGCGAAGAAATTTTGTTTGGCATACCTTGTAAGTGCAATGATAAGCTTATGTGAACTCATTTTAAATTCTTTTTTGATGGTACTCTGTCCTTATTTCCCTTGCATTAAGCTTAGCAGACGTTGTAGTATGTTCCATTTTCGCTCGATTTCGTTTTTCGTCCTGTGCTTCTTCCATATTACACGAAGCTCCAAAGGTCTCAAAAGTACACTTGAGCGATAAAAAACCCATGAAATCTCATTTTTTGTTTCTCAAGGACTTGGTACCTGTGTCGGGAATAATTTTTCAAGTCTGAAGTTACGCGAAAGCTGTATATTTTTCCTTTGTAACTTTGTTAGGAAATATCGCTTGACAGCAATCGAATGATATCGCATGGCAACCCACAGGCACCATCACAGGCAGCTTCTCATGGCTATGGCAGTCCAAGGGCTGTTTGACGCGAACCTGTGGTGGCAGTTTTCACCCTAATTCAAGAAAACTAAAGCTTGGTTACTGATCCCAAAGTCCAGGGATCTAATGCCGACCGCGACATGGCGGCCCGTATGAATGCATGCGACTATTCTGCTACTGCGCAGCCAATGATTTCTGAAATTATTACATGTGAATTATGACAGCTTTACCCTTGGGTCTCACCGAGGTCCTTCCAAAAGCAGCGTCAAGATAGCTGCGAACAAATATCGATATCGTAAGTATTCTGCTTCCCCACACAACTCCTCAAGTGCTTGCCGCGTCCACTCCAGCTGAGCGCCTGATATGCCGGAAGTTGCAAACACCTATTCACCGAATGCACTCCAACATGAGGGAGCTGCAGCCTTCAAGCAGTCAAATTAAATATATGCTGCGCTGCGCGAAAAGCTCGTTCAAAGGCACCTCACCTTCGTTGGGAGAGCATGTCGAGGTGTTTCCAGGCCCTATTTGAATTCTCGGAACGATCCGCAAGCCCGTAAGCTCTACGCCGGTTGATATACAGCTCCAGAACAAAACAATGTGGAACATGCGTGCAGTATGCCTTGACGTTCTTTCAGACTACGAGGCTCTTCCTGTAGCTCCCGCGGCAGCAAAAATGGGGCAGCTGTCCCCGCCTCGCTGCTCGTAAGCACTGAATATCCCACAAATCCCCCGGCGCGCAAGCAACCAAGCGCGACCCATTCGCACCTCTAGTTTCGCCGGTCAGCACAGGTGCGCAAGCCTATGAATTGCTGCAGACTGTCGAAAAGGCACCGCTCTTCCCGCACTGCCTTGGGCCAGGCTTCATCATACAGATGGAGGTGCACGATTATTCCGAGAACCGACCGACGCCTGCAACTGCGGGTGATCGTCTCGACGGCGCTCAGATGCGGAGCGAGGTAGACGTTCTGTTCAACGTCTTTTTTTTTTAAAGCAGATTTATTGCCTCAGCATCTTCTCTGCGTAGTCTTATTCCACGAGCCTCCGGTTTTGCCCCCTGGAGCACGCTGGCGACCCGTTTGGCGATCATAATTCGTAACTGTAGGCTGTTTTGCATTTTACAAACTCTCCGGTTAGGAGCTAGCTGAGGCGAGGGGACCTCTTTACGGTTATCGGATTGAGCTGTGGGCAATTATAGTCTTTAAGGCCGGTTTATCCACTCGTGTGTCGATGCGTCACATACGGTGAACAAAACTCACAGAAGGTGTTAAGGAAAAACTGCCGTGGTAAGGCGTGATCCTTGACGCCGCGCCTACGCACTGGTGCATGGTCACTTTTTAAAACCCGATCACCGAACGATCACTTCGGCCACCAGCCGCTGCACACCTGGTGGTGGAGCAACAAGCTACCTCGGAGCCGGAGGTTGATTGTGTGATAACCTTAGCGTGTCTAGACATTTCTGTGCCTGCCTCGAAAGCACGGAGTTCCCCACTGTTACTTTCCTCACATGGGTTCCCGCACGTGCTCCATCGCGCGCTCCCATGGGCGTCTCTTCCCGGTCTGAACAGGGGATGCCAGAAAGCCCGGGCAGAAGGCTGGGCAGCGGCTCTCTGCGATGTGCTACGGGGACACATGGTCTCGCCATGGTCGGGGATGGCCCAATCATTGCCCATGTGACGTGCCTCGCCTATTGCAAGCACCACTGGAGGGCATGGTCTTTTAGTACACGATACGCATGTAGTATTACATTTCCATCTTGCCGCTTGCGCTCTTGCGCCTATGATTAAGCATGAACGACTCTAACCCGTTCAAGTCGTTTTGTTTATTCAGTGACACGCTGATGTAATGATTAAAAGTTAGCTCGTAGCATCCTTCATTCTTAATGCGCTCGTTATACTTCAGACATTCTAATATTGCAATGCGGGTTGACCGACGAGCTTTCTTCAAATGCCTCCTTGGCGGCATAATAATGTTGGAAGAGGTATTTCACGCGAAAACAGTGAGCACTGCTTGGGATCACTCGATAATTTTGCTCAACCGAAGCTAAATGTGGCGTTGTAAAATATCTGCGAACGCCTTGCTTTGATCCAAAACTTCCACAAGTGCTTTTTTTTTTTTCATTAGTAGCCAATACTACGCATTTATCTCAAAAAGTCAGCCTTCAGGTGACCCCAAATTGTCAGTGTCACTGGTGGCATTTCTTTTCCTTCGCTTGTCTCGCAACACGTGGTCTTGAAGCTGTGAACACGATGAGGGAAAAAGAGGCGACTACTCGCGCGTGGTTTCGTAATATCACTGTAGATTTCTCGAGTTAGTCACTTGGCAAAGTCAATAATAATACGGTACGCAATCAAGACGCTTGCGTATAAATAGAAACAGCGTGTGTACTGGTTGTAAGATGGACACGTAGCTACATATAGAACATCCAACGACGCTTATTCTGTCATTCAAGCTGCGGATTGGCGGCAGAGATACTTTTCTCATGAAGCGGGGATCGTCGGATCATCGCAAGTTCCGCTGATATTTCGAGTCGCCTTAGGAGGGGCGCTTGCAGAGTGTGCTTGGGTTAGTTTGTACTCTTCATGGGGGTGGTTCTGCCCATCCGCTTCGTGAAGCTGCAAGCCTGTGCTGCGTTTCGACTCCGGATCCTCATGAAGCATTCACTGGAGTTCTGGCCACACAAAAGAAGGATTCCTCTGAGCAGCGCGTCGTTGACTACGCCAGTTCATTGGACCAGGCATGCAACTGGCCATTCGACAAGACACAGCTCGAATGGGTGTATTCGTCACGCAGTGTGACGGACTTTGTGGATGGATTCGGCGTACCGGGCAAAACGACTTGTCGCTGGAGCCAGGCTCATACTGGGGTAGTGATGGTGCGCGTAATTTGGTCCTCCGGTTGTGTGGGCGCAAACCTCTCAGCGGGCCGTCGAGTAGAAGATGCTGAGTGTAGTCTAAACGGCGAGCCACCACAATGGTCTTGAGTTGGGCTCCATGTGTAATGATGTGCCCTCTCGATACACGAGCCTTGTAGACAGCCGGAAATGATCGTTCACTGCAGAACACTGAGGCAAAGTTCATCCTGCGTTTGGTGCAGCTCCACGAGCTTTTCTTGACGCGCTTTCCTCGCTTTTTGCTTGCTCTGCAGTTCTTCACCAGCATGGTAGGTGGTGTGTACTGCGTGGGCAGAAGGATCTCCTTTCGATGGGCGCCACGTGGTGGATCAGTGCCGCAGTCGAAGACACAAGCACACCGTGGGCAGCATACGTCGAAATCAGAATGTACTTCTGATCTCAGTCGCAGCCGAGGCAACAAGCTTGCGAAGCTGAAATGAGTATTCTTGTTCTTGCCAGAGTGGCCTGCATCCTCTGAAGTTTCTTGAGCTTGGACCGCAGTGCCTTCATTTAACTTAATAATGGTGCGTTCGTTCGACTGCATGTCTACCGGGCTCCTGGTTGGCTGCTGTTCCTTGCTGGTTGTGTACTCGTGGCGAAGCGCCTTCTTCCAAATCAGAAGTACTGGAGGCAGTATTTTGCCAAATTTTTTTCGCACTAAGTCCGAGGTGGTAGGCGGTGGTTCGTTTCCCAGGCTACCATGCGTGCAATGTTGGGGCATGATGCTGCGTAAGGTCTTTACCAGCAGGTGCCTTGAGGAAAGCCACAAGAACATGCGGTGGCAGTGACGTCCATTAGCCTGTGGCGGAATGAAGCTCACCGGCTGCATGCATCTAGACTCCACAAGGGCCGCAAGGATGGCTAAATCTTTTCCGTCTCCTTGTTTCACTGAAGCCACACCGCAGATGGAGGATACAGTCCCGTTCGAGAGGGGCCACGCTGAGCCCCTGCGAATTTCTGTAATCATGGCGAGCCTTATTAAAAGATGCCGCAGGCAAGCGAGGTGGTCTTTGCGATGCGACAGGAGTCCTATGAGCAGCACCGCATCCATGCCGCTCTCCACCCGGCAGCTGAGCAAGAACTTGGCGATGGGCAGCGGCAACAGAGGTGTTGGTAGCAGCTCAAGCCACTCCTTCAACAGAGACGCCACAGTGTTCACGGCAGAAGACCCTAGCTCCGCACTTGTGGGGTCCAAGGACGTGGTATGCGTTACCCACAGGCTTTGCTGAGCCATCTTCCATCCAAAGAGCCCTGCTTTCGATGCGTGCGAGACTGGCACTGTCGCTGACTGTTGCAGGAACCAGAGCACACGTTGTCTTGGTAGCAGCAGGGTTTCCCGCGACTGCTGGCTCAGCTGCACCCCGAATATGGGGAACCCATTAGGCTCCAGCGTCGTCAGCGTTGTTGGCGCCATCTTGATGCTGGGTGGCTTTAGCTTGCGGAGTCGAGACACCGGCAGACGTTTCTTCTTGTCGTTGGTCTGAGGGTACTTTGGGCTAGACAGGGTTACCTTCGACGACATTTTTCTTTATCTCAACGAAATAGCGGCGCACAATATTTCGGTGTTGTGGTTTCGGTGCTACCGACGGCGGCTTAGGCGTTCTCTTGTCGTCTTCTCTCTCGCGACACCTAGCCGCGTGTATCTGCCCGATAAATACTGTCGCCGTGGTAGGTGTCTCATATTAAATAAGGCTCGTTTTTACTTCAGGCAACAAAAAATGGGCATAGAGTAGATTGAAGAATTAAAAATAAAATTAGATGTTGTTGTTGCAGTCTTCTTCGTTGCCTAGCAGCAGTATCGTGCACGCGGAGCCATGTGGTTAATTGCAGCCACGTTCTCTTGGCGCAGAATACATGGGTATTAGCTGGCATTTAGTGTCTGAATTCGGCCCTGTCTGAGTGAAATACAATATCAGCATTTACGGTCTCCATCAGCCCGTTACTTGTCGGTTTAGTTCACTGTGCTCTGAAAATAATTGTTTGTTTATTGTTTATTTGATTCCTGAAGGGTCTCATGTTCAGACTATACATGAGGGAGTGGGCGTTACAAGGCCATGACCATATAAGGCAATTTTGTCGTTGCCTATAGATAAAATGACGTCGCTGCTCATGGTATCTTCGTCGACATAACACTAATTTCTCCTTCATCATAAAATACGCTCACTGCGTCAATGTTTGCTGCCTTAGAAATGCAAACGACGCCTTTTTATAGATAGAAAAGATGAAAAAGCCAACTCAACGAGCTTTCAGAAGCGTGTTTCTGACACGTGGCATTTCGCACAACAACGCCGATTGAGTAACTTTAAAAATTGAGCCGCCTTCGGTGTTGATGGCCTTCAAATTAGCTATATAATTTTACCCCTTAATTAAAAATTGCATGTTGAGTCGTTAATTTCAGCTAACTGGTCGTCTACTGATTAAGTCCTACCATGTACATAATGTTTGCTTTGTTGTGCAGTCCAGATGCGCAGACCTCACCGGCGCAGCTCTCACGGTTTTGAAAATAAAAACCTCTAAATATTAGAAAGAATCACTCGGTATGTGTAATAGTCAGCTCTGGTCTATGGGGCTTTTAAAAGACCAAAGAAAACTGAGTTTTCTCACAAATCCTTCAGAGATTTATCGCCTGCAGGACGCTGCTCGCAAAAGGTCAAGTCGGTAGCGAATGTGGCAAAAATCTCAACCTTTGCACCGCCACCTAGAGCGAATAAGTTCAAACGGAGGCTCTACTGCCACTCCCGAACTGCCACCTCTCCATAGCAGCAGCGGTTGGTAGCGCTCGAGGAGTGGATAGCCTCTCTAAGAAGCCGAGCCAGTTCAAGCTCGCTACTAGCGGACCCAAAATCGGAGCGGACAAGGCTTCCGTGTCTCTTTCGAAAAGTTGGGTCGATACAACGCTCTCACACTGGGCTACTGCGCAGCGAAAATAGTTCTCCGATTTCACTTTTGTCACCGAATAACTGCGACTGCGGGTCGTGCCCACGTCGCTAAAAATAATTCCAAATTGCGTGTCCCCTGCACTTTCGTGACGAACGCATCTGACCATTAGCACGACAAGGTGCCGCCTCCGGGAAGCCACGCATTCTGCTGCGTGGCGCGGGCCTCAGTGGCGGGGTCGCTTGAGCGAGCAACAGCGAAGGTGTCGATGGGGTGCGCAGCGCTCAGGGTTCCATTCAGCGGCCGTCGACGGCAAACAGGTCCGCTGGTCGACTTGGTCGTCGGCAGCGAAGTGAGAGCAACGGTGGCGCTTCCGTCGGAGAAGAAGGTGATCTTTGTTTTCGGTGAGTCGATCGATCGACGTGGTTATCCTTTACTGCGAAAGCTAGTCGCGGTGGATTTTTATAAGGAAGCGGTGTCCTCCGAAGCCTCGTTAATGCAAGCTCAGGGACCGGAGGCCTGCACTTAAGAGGGAACGAAATCATAGATGATGACCGCAGGGAACGGCGAACCTCCGCATGGTTTTCATTGAAATTCAGATGTTTGCTTATATGTTCAGATGCGCTCAACAGGTGCTTAACGCTACAAGAAGCGGAAAACTATATTTTGATTCGATTAGCTGTGCCATACTGCACACATTAATCAGCCGTAGCTTTCATGCGACCCTGCGATGCAAGGTGAAGTACGTGTGACCATTCAAAGAGTGCAGTCGAGGACCCTATTCTTGCTTTTCTCACTGCGTCGTACTCAAATTACACAAATGTTCTGCATTTTGCTAATCTAAATGGGATAATTACCCAGACACTATGCCCGTCAGATATACAGTAGCGCTAGCTTCGTCCATTTTGTTTTGCACGGGGAGAAAATGGCGTGTTTTTAAAATTATTTTCCCGTGAAATGAATAAAGATTGAACGGGAAAGACACGCTTGCAGTCAATCGAAAGCAGAACATTTCCTGCCTGTGACAACAGTTCGTATTCGCAGTATTGATTTTCAGTCCTGTCTTTTGTTACTATGAGCCAGCCGGTAGAGAACATATTTCTCAATGCTGACGTCAAAATTTTTCATGTGTCATTCATTTGAGGAAAAAAATTCTCGCAGTTGGGTTCATATCGCGGCTGCCAAGCAGGAGAATATAATACACTACCACTACGTGCTACACTAGGCTTACTTCAAGCTTATCTGTTTGTGCTGTTTAGCGGGCGACTTTCGTGTAGCGGTATTCCAGTGCACGTTCGCGTGGCTCCTTTGACTTACGCGGGACGGACGAGTTTGAACTGAGTGTAGCTGCCACTGCGGCTCTTCTCCGAGTGAAATTCGCTAATCAAGCATGACCGGGCAAGCACGAGGCACGTGAGGATGGTAGGGACCCCTTACCGATGCCTGACGCGGGTGCGTGCGTCTGCGTGCGTCTAGTGTCAGTGTCTGACGCACGCATTGCGTGCGTCTAGCAAGAGTTGCGCAACGATGCAATCGCAATCAATACCAGCAGTCGGAGATCTCACAAACGAGTCTCACACTCCACAAATGCGTCGAATCTGCATGTAGGTTCACTACCCCAATTCCCGATGATCATTTCTGAGAAAGTAGGCCCACCTTCAATTAGCTTGACAAAAGCTTCAATGTGCTCTCTTTTTTTATTCATGTAATCACCGCGTGATTTATGAAAAAAAAAACAATTTTAAAAATTCCTGTTGTGCCGTTGAACCTTTATTTATGTGCCAGAAGTACTCGAAATATTCGATTCAAAATTATTCCAATGAAATTACTATTCGCTTCGAATTCGCTTCAAACCAAGAAACCATTCTACGCACAGAACTACACTTGCGTACTGAAAATGCCTCATGGGGATTATCCGTCCAGAGTATAAGTACCTATAACAAAGGAAAAAAGTGATTTTCATCGTATTTATTAAGAAAATCATTGATTCGGTGCGGATGATGTGTGCGCTTCCATATTGGAGCCACGTGTACATGAAGTGATATGTGCATCATACGCAAGACCTACATTAATCTGGAAGCGAACCGCACGAACGCATGCGCACTTAGTTTTCACCGCGTAACCGTGTTAAAAGGACCATAATTCGCTGATGCTACATTCCATGAGCGTTTTATAGCAGGACTCTTCTTTTATAATTGTGCTCCAGCAAGTTACACCCGCAAAGGCGCTTAGCATCGGTAGTTCTGAAAAACGTAAGTCATGTTGTGATGACGATGATGGAACGTCCATTGCCAGCCTTAAGGCCCAGTAGCTGATCTTGCTTCGGGAGACCAAGTTTGTTTGTGTCTCATGATCAGTCTTTATTAACTCTTCCTTCTTGTGCCTCGCATGCGGGAAGTGCGGTGTGCGATCCCCAGTGCCGCCGGGTGCCCACCGGTGATACAATGGGTAGAAGCTTACCCCTGTCTGGTGCTTGACTTGTTTAGGGTGAAATGCTTGGGAAATATGTCTTTGACCCCACCTTGAGTAAAAGAAAGAACCTTGTGTCATGGCGCTCTTTGGCCACTGATGCCCTTGCGCCACAAAAATTCATCGTCATCATCATCATCATCCTTCTTCTTGTCATTCCTTCCCAGGCAAGTCTGACGATTGAACAATGAGCATTTTCGCAGGTGGCCCCGGCTCCCGCAAAGGACAGATTGTGAACGACCTGGCGAGCTGCTTCGGATTCGAAATGATCAGTGCCGAGAAACTGGTTATGGCATATTTCGCTCGCCACCTGCACTTAGACACTTACGACGCAGCACCTCTGGAAACTGCTCAGCGTGTGGAGGAAATGCTCAAGGTACGTGGCCATATAACAGGACCTGTTTCTGGTACGCTGGCCTAGAGAAAGACACTTTGCTTTATCTCTTAGTACACTGGAGACAATATCATTAATAATGACGTTTTTTGCTCGATAAACGACTGCTCTTTGTGGAATAGTCAAAATCAATGTTTAAAAGTGATGTTGCCTCCTGATGGGCCTTGACTCTCGGCACTGAAACAATTAACATTCGTTTCCATTGTGCGCGTGGTCCTGTAGCATTCTTCGAAGAGACTAAGACGTGCTGGGTTCAGACCTGTCATAAAGAATGCTGCACTTTTTCGTGTCCCAAGACTTTCTCTCCCTCTTTTAGAGACTGTTGCTGCAATTCACGGTTCTCAGTGATCGTAAGTTGACTCTTCTCTGTCCGTATAGTGCACCACATGGAAGAAGTGACGAGTGCTTTAGCAGATGCGTAGTTGTGCTGATGGAGACGTGCGAGACCACAGATGAGACGCCGACAAATATTTCCCACCATGAGTTTCACCGACCTCCCAGGGTGACCCCAGTCTGGTGAGCCTGTGGCTGTTGCTGGAGCTATTGGGACAGGAGTTGGACTCGCGATGGCGTCCGGGTGCCGTGTTCTTTGCCGACCCTGTGCCGAACCTGCGCTACATGCTACCCAGCAAGAGGCAACTGCGACGCTGTCAGCGCGACATGCAGCTCTTCGAGAAACAGGCATGTGCAATGGTGCATAGAGTTTCAGACGCTGACATATAGGAAAAAAGGTTCGCCACCGTCTATGGCAACTCCTTGGAGAACGTTTCATCCACTACGGGAATGCCAACAAATGCGAACTTCATGTTTTGCTTTGCAAGTGCTCGGCAAAAAATGCTTATTTAGCTTCTGAAACCTAACTACGCCATGCTTCTCTTCTTTGTGGCGTGATTACATTATATTAATATGACTCTGAGGACAAATTAAAGTTGGCCTGCACCGAAAAGGCAGCCTTCTAATCACAGAGACCACCCTCAGCGAAAGAGGAGCTTTCGTAAGCTAGAAGAGAATAAAAAACGAAATACATGTGTCTTTATCAGCTGATGATTTCGCAAGTAATCTGTGTGCATTGTTATCGATGTCCGGGCGCTGATCCCAGAGGCGATGCTACACAGCCATTTCCTTCAAAGCAGTTATCACAGAGCCTTTTTCGGTGCAGACTTTATCAGTTGGAATCAACTGTGGGGAAAAGTTTTGAATCCCATTTTCTCAGCCATAAGAGTGCCTTTTGCTGCCGTACAAACGTCCACATACCTAGATAGAGAGCCTGACAAAAGCTTTACCGGAAAAAAAAAATATTTGGATGCTGGATACACCTTTAAATTATGTCATATGTCAAATTATGTCAAATTTATTGCAGGCAAATGTTGCGAATTATATCAACTCGTGGAAGTTATTAAAGCATTTTAGTTTGTTTACAGCGAAAAAAAACCGCATTATTACAAGTGAACGTTACTTTTCGACCAATAACTAGTCAATTCAAACACAAAGTTGGCATTTCCCAGCGCTGCAAAGGGGGACAAATGATTGCTGCTCTTTTCTCCCTCTTCGTGCTTTAGAGGTATTCTATGTTGTCGTGGCTTTGTTCTGTCCGAGAAAAATGTAGAAAATATTTTGGCAGTGGGCAAGAGAAGATAGTAACTACGACCGCAGACGCACAATGAAGGCTATTACTCTGTGAAGAAGAGTTTCCTTGCCCCGAGAGGTCCGCTCCTTACAAGCAGGGCAGTTTTCACGTCATTCCATCGTCATCATCAGCCTGACTACGCCAACTGCAGGGCAAAGGCGCCTCTTATGTCTCTCCAATTAACCCTGTTCTTTGCCAGTTATCGCGCGCGCGCGTGCGTGCGTGCGTGCGTGTGTGTGTGTGTGTGTGTGTGTGTGTGTGCGCGTGCGTGCGTGCGTGCGTGCGTGCGTGTGTGTGTGTGTGTGTGTGTGTGTGTGTGTGTGTGTGTGTGTGTGTGTGTGTGTGTGTGTGTGTGTGTGTGTGTGTGTGTGTGTGTGCGTGCGTGCGTGCGTACGTGCTCGCAGATGGTACAGAAAATCCCAGCGATGCCAAGAAAAATAATATGACGTCAGCACTCAGCAAGCCGAAAACCGCCACTAAGACAATAGTGCACATGTCGTTCATGTCTATATGCACATGTCTATAGACCAGATTTTTGAGCCTCTCCTGGGCGCGGCCATTTTGCACCGACTGGCGCGCCGCGGTGCGGGCGTTTCTTTGGGGACTGCGGGGCTGCGGCAGTTCCGCGGCCGCGCCTGCATATAGCCGCGCTTCGGGCGCTAAAAAAACATTGTCGAGCATACTTCCGCTGCGTGGCTGTGTTGCAGGAAGTATTTACGTTATCAAAGCGATAACATTGACGCGTTTTAATGACATTTAGTTTGACATTCAAGTTAATTGTGCCGGCGGGCGCTTAGAACGCGCTCGTGCTTATATCGAATTCCGTCTTAGTGCTCCACCGCAAAGAAACTTTTTGTTCAATATCAAGCATTAGGTGTGCGGCTAGCATGCAGTTCCAATTCCCATGCACTCTTGTTCCTTCCTGCCGGCCGGCCATAAAGCCCCCCCTCCACAAACAGGGCTTTCTTGTCGCCGCGCCAGTTTATCAACAAATTACCGCTGTGAGCTCAACTGAGTCGCAGCGCCAACAGAAAACAAATTTTGTCATGGTTTATGCAACCTGGTGCATCAAAACGTACTTTCCTTTCGCTTAATTTATCAAAGCTTGAATAGATATGAGCAGCTAATCCAGCTTTCACTAATTCTGAGGTCCGAAGTCGCGTTATTTTATTCAGGAGCTCTCGCCGCGTGTGAGAGCGTTGCGTAGCCCTTTGGCTAAGTGTGGAAAATGTAATGAAATCGCGCATAGTATTTTCCTGTGAATAAGGTAGATACCGCACCGCTGCGGTGGCTCAGTGGTTACGGCTCTCGGCTCTGGCCCAAAAGACGCGGGTTCGATCCCGGCCGCGGCGGCCGAATTTCGATGGAGGCGAAACTCTAGAGGCCCGTGTACTGTGCGATGTCAGTGCGCGTTAAAGAACCCCAGGTGGTCGAAATTTCCGGAGCCCTTCACTACGGCGTCCCTCATAGCCTGAGTCGCTTTGGGACGTAAAACATTAATAAACCAAACCAAACTAGTGTAGGTATACCAACAGCAGAAAGATACTATATATAAACGTTTACCCCCCAGATCCCTCTGACATGCGTGCGGAAAAAGCAGCTGAAATCGGTAGCGGTCGTGCTTAAAATCCTGTGCATGAAATGTGTTTAATGGGAACAAGAGCAAGCTCAGCGCAAGGATGTCGAACACGTACTGCATGGTGATCGAAAACACGCGCTCCGTCGGGACAACCTTCAGTCTGCAGCTCGCCTATCCAGTTACTACTCCACTGAGTCAAATCAATAGATCTACAATCTGATGCATAAAAGTACCATAGAAGATATCGCACGTAAAAGGCGACAACAAACGACATGACAGCGCAGAAATCTGCTTAGAAGTGCCGGTTTCCAGTCCGTACACTACCTGGTCGGCTACCCTCGAATATCACGTTAACGAGTAACTGCGCACAAGATAACGGAAGTACTGTCTGGAAGAGGGAAAATGTGAGTAGTTACGCACAGCACACACCCTCATACGTTAGCTGATGGAGCACAACAACGACCGAAGCGAACACGTAAACATGCGTTCTACGCGCGGCGCCGGCGCGACCCGCAGTCCCCCGGGCCGCGCGCGCCGACAGATGGCGACTGGTGTCGAGAGTAGGAGCGCGCCCGCAGCCTGCGTGCGAGGGTAAAAAAATCTGGTCTATATGTACTCACCACTGGCCGATCTCCATGTGGCATCAGTTTTCCCGACATCCGTACCAAAATTGTGACGTAACCGTTTGTCGTACAGTGTTACGGGTAGTGTCGTAGGATTTCTGGTTGCATAAAGCTTACATGTGCTAGTCAAGTTGGAGGCTAGATTGCGACAGGCATTCGAACCCGCGACTAATGCACCTTCAATTGAATGTCTTCCCCCGACTTTCGTATCAAAATTGTGATGCAACCGTTTGTCGTACAGCGTTCCGGGTAGCGTCATACGCACGCGTGTGTGTGGGCGTCCCAAACAACCAAACGTCTAGGTCTTGCGTCCACGACACGCAAACTATGCTCCACCCAAAAGTCTGAATTTGTGCACATACGCCTCTCAACAAAGTGCACAGCCAAAATTTCATTGTCTCTTAAAGACAGGTCCAATTCCTGAAATTATCGAAGTCCGGGTACTGGGGTTCTACATCAAAAGATACGGTCAGAAACAACATTGGCCAAACTCCGTCAGGTGGGGGACCAGGTGGACCGCTTGGTCCGCCGGGTTTCTAACAAGTGTGGGGGGTTACGATGTAAGGACGCCTTGCGGCTTGCGCATGCATTTGTAACCAGTCGAATTCTATATTCGACTTCATACATCCACGTGCAGAAGCAAGACGAGGATTCACTCGAAGTCATCCTCCGCAAAATTATTAAGCGGGCTCTGGGCCTCCCCGTGAACACCTCCAACAAGCGCCTCCTGGTGCTGGGCATGGTGAACACATTTCGGGAGCTCCGGGAAGCCCACTTGACCAACCAATACACGCGTCTCTCGAATACATCGTCGGGTCGCCGCCTCCTTGCCCGACTGCACATCCAACACACCACTCTTATGGAAGAGCGTGTACGTATTTCATCCCAGTGGAGATGCTATCCCCCTGCTCCAACCCTGCTATCCCCCCTCACCCCAACCCAACCCGGGAGGACTGGGAGGCGACCCTGCTCGGCTGCTCTGACCTGCAGGCCCAACGGGCCTTGGTCGCGCGAGCCCGGGCGGCGGCCGACGCCACTGGGGTCGCAAACTAGGGACCTCCACCTAGTACTTGTAAGGGCTGGCACCCTCTGGGTCAGCTCGTGCATAACCTCCAGTAGTGTATGTGTAAATAAATGTTTTCCACCACCATCACCACCTCATCGCCGTGCAGTGAGAGGGTCCAAACGTTTGCGGTCTGGTGCGCCACAAATACGCTAACACCTAAACTAGTAGAAAAGAACTTTAATGCGTGTAAAAAAATAATGCATCCAGGAAATCCAGGAACAGCAATGCTTTCGCATTCCAGCACATAAGCAGTCTGAAGTGTTCCTGACGAATTTTTACTGTAGATGCGTCCCTTAATGTGCGAAAATTCCTGAGCTGTAAACGTATAAGGTTTTCGCGCCATAGAAAGTTATATAACGCTAGCAGCAAGTTTCATGGGCAGTAAAGTGGGCGTGGTGAGGTGATCTCCAACTTTTCAATAAACCTTGAATGTGTTTTTCGCATTGAAGAGGAGGCGTAACTATAAGTAAAACCTGCTGGAAGACAACCCCAGTGCCAGCTAAGAGAGCGGCGCAAAACGAAGTGGGCGAGGAAATATGGCGCTGAACAGAGCTTGTGCCCCGTGTGCAGTACTGCCAAATGACATCGGGAATTCGGAGATATGAACGTGCAGTAAACAGTATATCAGTATTGTATTAATTGATGTGTTTATCTAAAAGTACTCGAGAAGAGCGCGTTGATATTGCATGATATGAAAAATGACTCGGTTTAAAGTTGATTACCAGGCTATAATATGCGGTAGCGCGCTGATTCGCCGTGTTCGTCTTACTTCCTGCAATTCTTTATTTCGCTACCAGTTTAGAACACTTTCTATACCATATTAACCTTTGTGCCCATCGCAAGCAAATAATGAGCATAACTCGAATAGTAAGGTACCAAAGCAAAAGCGGTGACATGCAGAGTACAAAATGTTCCATTCTACTGTTCACAAGATGAGAACTCTAGAAAGAGTTCCATGGCTACAGCGCAACGAACGAGACAAGAAGAAAGACACAGGCAGAGACACAACACAGCGCTGTGTTGTGTCTCTGCCTGTGTCCTTCTTCTTGTCTCGTTCGTTGCGCTGTAGTCATGGAATATCGGAACCAACTCGCCCAGCAACTTACCTTGTCAAATCTAGAAAGAGTGTGCGGCTATTCGATACGATTTTCGATGTACTTTAAGGCACCTTCGCAAACTTTCTCGCCTGCTTTGCGTAAAGCGCGAGAGCCCGCCTCACCGGTGCCCTTCGCCTCTCTCGCGAATTCCGTGCAGTGGCCATGCCTGTTCGCGCTAAGCCTGTGTGTGCCGGAGACCCGCTTGAGCCTTCCTGCATCCCACTCCAAGACGTCTAAACTTGGTGACGAAAAGGACACCGCGAAGACAAGGGTGACAGAACTAACAACCAAATTACATGACGTTTCCTGGAAACCACTGTACTTGCACCAAGCGCAGTCGTTCACAGTGGTGGTGAACGAATAAGCTGTCGTAAATACTGCTGAAAGCCATAACCAGGCGTTGTGGTGACCGTCCTTGCAGAAAAGATACCAGGAGTACACGGAGAACGTGCATGACCTGCTCCAGTACTTCCGGGAGGCCAACCGGCTCGTGACGGCGGCCGTGCCTCGGGACCCCAGCCTCGTCTCCGAGCAGCTGGTCGACTTCCTGGCTTCGCTTGGCTTCGTCCCGCGCTGCACTCTAGACCCGAGCCTCGTCTTCTTACCTGGTAACGCCCGCGCGCGCCACGCAGTGGTACTCATAACAAATAAAAACATTACGCCACTGCCCTAACGTAGCTTAAAAATAGAAGTTGGCTTGTATCGACAGAATACCAGCTCCTGATTACAAAAACGCCAGTCATACTGACAACAAAGCTCTTGTAACGTAGAAAAGAGCGAGAACCAAAATACAGGTATCGCCGCCACAGGGCAAACTCGCAAGTACAAGCGTGATGACGTCATAGGACAAAACAGTGTTGCTAGAACCAATGGTTCTAGCAACACTAGGACACGAGAAGCCACGAATCACTGAGGCGCAGCCAACGCATGTGCAAATCTCCTTGACGTCGCCAGATAATAATAAATAAATAAATAATACTTTATTTACTCCAAAGAAACAATACAAGACGCGGACGCGCCAAAGCCTCAATTGGGCTTGTAGGGCGCCGCCCGGCAGCAGCAACAACCTCTGTTACCAAACCAATTCTTTGTTTTGTGTAGATTAAAACATATGCACTAGAGCTGTTCAAGCTCGGCAATAGCGTCCCGTAACTGTCTGCGAGTGTTAAAGTTGAAAACATTATATGGCGCCACGTACCCGACAGCTACGCGCGCGCCTGCAGCATCGGGACCAATCAGCGCCTGCTCACCTGCGGTAGGCGGGCTTCCGGTACTCCGCTAACGGTAACAAGGTACACGGTATGCTAAAGGTGTCTATTTGCGAGTACTTCGTTGACGACTTCGAGAACGGGATCCATAGTTACGCTAGCAAAACGCCGGTGCAAACGTAAACGAAGCGACAGTAGCGACGGCCGCAATAGCCGATAGACGCCTTCAACGTGCGGCCGGCGGTAGCTTTCTTTTCGGCTGCTGCCAGGTCGCTCCGCTGGCCGTCAGAAATCACGGAGTCTGCGTTACGTCATGTGCACGTCATATTTCCCGTCACTTAGTCCAGTGTCGTCATAGGAGAGTCCCAAGTTTGAATCAGAGCAGCGGGAAAAACTTTTTCAACTTCAAATCCAAATTTCTTAGAAATAATTTGCATCTTTCGCTGCCGGCCAAGTGGCAACAAAGTCATGAAATGCCTAACTGTCGGATTTTGCTATAAAAAAAATATTATTAGAGCTCCCTTCATTGTCCCTTTAATGTAAATCCCTGAAGACATCGAACCGTTTTTCTGTTCACGGGCACTAAAATTATCTAAAATAGTAGCTAATTATTTTCCGAAATATATATGACCTGGCTGATGGTTGTGCACTGACTCTAAAAAATACGTCTTGTTACTAGTCATGTTTTGTGTTTATAACTTTAAGTGCGCACGGACGCCAGCACGCATGCACCTCCACCCCCCCCCCCCCACACACACACACGCAAACACGCACAGACACGCACACACACACGCACGCACACGCACAAACAAACGCCCTTGCGATATGTGTGAGCGTAGTGAAATAAGAAACTTCATACCTTCTGAATTCGTCAGTACACATCTGCATTCATCGGGTTCTGTACATTCACTGCCAGCGCCGATTCTGTTGCGATTTACTATATCGCTAATCATTTAAATATGTTGAAACCCGTTCGCATAATTAGAGGTAAATTAGTTCTACTTGTCTCGGCATTTTTCTCTCATTGCGATCCTTGTTTAATCTCTGCACAGCCGCCAAGAACAAAAGGCGGCCGAGCCGTTCCAGCGTGGCCCTGCAAGGCAGCCCCAAGCAAGGCGTCGGTTCACCCTCTACTTCCCCAAGTGAGCTTAAATGTGAGGCCACGAAAGTAGCGCGGAGCGAGCATAGATGGCGCTACAGTCTTGCCGCTAAGGTGCGACGGCACGACGCGATAGCTTTACATCTGACTCAGGCGCAGCCGTATGCTGCCGGCACCTGGCGGCCATCTAAGCTACTACTGCTACACGGAAAAGTAGATGCGGAGAGCTTGCACATTGTGCCATGGGCCAGCAGGCGCCGTCTTTGTAAACGGGTTCTCTTGTTTTGCATCCGATCGTGTTCGTGCACTTAGCTTTCGTGCGGACCTTGCATTCTTGTACATTCGATAGTCCTACGCAGCAGTTTGCTGTTTTCCATGTTATGGGCCAAGAAGAACGAATTTATCTGGCAGGCGGACTCGCAAAATTCATTGAGGATGCTTCCTGCCACATATGTGAAGGACTGGGGTGTAAGATTGCCCGAGTATGTGATGACGATTTTGATTCAAGGAGCTTATGATTGCAAACATGCACCTTTTTGTTGCAGTGGACTCTTTCATGCAAGGTGTGGCTTGCAAAATTAAGCAGCGAACATATTCAGAGGCGTTGCAAATTATTTCTAAAATGATCTTCTACTTCTCTTTTTTTTTGTCATTCGTTTTCACGCAGATACAGGCCAATCACGCAGAAATTCTTTAATGATTGTTGATTTTGCAGCCGTGATACTGACTAATAGCGTGTGATGATGCGGTCTTGTAGAAAGCGTATTTTTTTAACATGTGATAACTGCTACCGAAAATAAAATGTAAAGAATGAAACCTAAAAAAGCAAACATTTGGCAGACGATGATCTGGCTCACCGGCAGACTTATTTCACGCTCTTCCGTACCACGTCGCTACACGATCAAAAACAAAACCGGCGTCACTGCACAACTCGATGTTGTAGTGGTGCCGCAGGAGTTTTACAGAAAAGAAATAACAAGCGAGTTCTCGCATTTATTTTAAATCTCCTACTGTCTGCACTTGCCACCGATTGTAGCTTAGTTAGAGCCTGTGGACAAGCCCGTGCACTTTCGTTTTTATTCATGCTTCAGTCGCAACAACAATGGTGAACTTAACCCGCTGGATAAGTCATACGAAGCACGTGTTTCAGCTTAGGTTACCTGTGCCTCGAGTTCACTAATGGGCCCAGTTTTTCTCTTTCAACTGTTTGTCTTTAGCCGCTGCGGCAATAATGCCTTTTTTTTCTCATCCTTTATGACGGCAGGCATACGATAGCTAGGGTTTCCGACACCTTCCGTATCTCTGGTACTTTGCATTCGCAGTCGACAGAGCAGAACCTCAAGGCTGCAGTTGTTTGGACATCATTGACACTACGAGTAAGGTAAGTATACAACAGTAAAACGGCGCACTGCAAGGCGTGGTCTCGGTTCAATACAGAGTGAACTTCGCAGCTCAAGGATTTCGACGTCACTTGACTCCTAGGAGATGTTGCAGTTCAACTCAGAAACACTTGCTATCGGGCCTGACCATCTTCTTCTGATCTGAGAGTACGCAACTGAGCCACTCATTAGCACATTTTCAGAGATGATCTAGATTTAATAGCGCGACTAAGCGGTAGTTTAGATAGCCCCGCGAAGCCGTGTAACAGACCTTGGTATAGAAAGAAAAAATATATAACGCATTGCACGCTGTCGATCATAGGTTATTAACCTCCGAAATGTGCGAACATCACAGTTCTTGAACGGTAACTGCTAGAATGTTTTCATCGCTTTGGTACAAAAGCCGTCCACGTGAACAACCATTTCGAGAACCCTCTTCAATCACTGCAGCTGTGCAAGGCAGTTTTAGTTCTAGTCTAACGTCTAATGTTCTTTTTTTTCTTGCAGTTATGGACATGTTCGTGCAGCATCACTTCATCCAAAATTTTGCCAGGTTAACTGAGCTGAACACAAGCAAATGAGAAGAATTGACACTTAAAACTTCTCTTCCGCGTTCAACACTCGTGATCTAGACCGCTGCGCATTGTTTGCGGCATGGCAAGATGACATCACTGTGGCATAGCATCGCCAGCTGGACGTCCTAGGAAGCGACCACAGTTTTCACTTCCCTGTCGGCGTGAGGAAAAGATAGCGGCACCTATGACGCAGACGTGGTTGTCTGGGCCTCGAGTGTCTATCGAAGAGAGACCGTACGAAGCAATAAGCATAACTTTCGACATAAGCTACGGGGTACTTCAGTAAGCGCGATGTTTCTACTTCGGAGCTTATGCTTCTAGAGAGAGCATGACCATCGGCCCTTGGCGCCCTAATCTCTAATGCTTCCATAGGCTCATAAATTTAAATAACAATTCACAGGACAGTAACTGAGTAACGCGAATGTTCTTAGGCATGCTTGGGGTGGAAAAATGGAATAACGATGTCTTCTTCAGATTCTTATGTAGCGTTAGTGACGCCATGCTGGATGTCACTGCGTGTTGACCAATCAGCGTGACTGCTTGCAGTGCGGACGCCAGCGCCGACAACAACGCCTAAAAACCGTCTAACAGATAAACGCCTAAAACAAACAAACAAACAAATATTAAGAGCTAACGCTGTAAAAGAGAATTACGCGCAGACTTCCAGATCTGTTCTGTAAGTAAACTAGAGCATTTTGGGGTTGTTTAAAAAAAATAAATGGGCAACTTTTTGGCACGTACGTATAAGGACGTCCACGGAGCTCACTCGGGGAGTGCCAATTAAAGGAAATCGATTGTTAACCTTCTCTCATTTACTTTGTATTTCGATAGGGTCCCTTAGATGTTCAGTCAGCTTCCTCGCGTCCTCTTACGCCTTTTGCAGGAGGCGCATGAGGGGCTGCTCGGAAGGCCTACGAGGCTAGCATGCCAGCCTAGCCGACGCTTTTTCACCATCTGCTGGCAACCAGAGAAAGTCGCTGAAGACTGCGTGAAGAAACAGCGCAAGGTACGAACAGAACTCTGATAACGGAAAACTCCGTCAAACCCTCATGTGGTCTTTCCTGTCAGGCGCGGTTGTTTGGGCTCGTCTATTCAGGCGGTATTAAACACGGGTATCACCTCAAGTTCGCTATGTTACCGCCTACAAAGTGTCTGTAGTCTCGCTACTCAATTTGAGCGAACGCTATACTTAGCTTATATTATCCCTGGCTATTCGATCCGCGGTCCACCAGATAGGCGATTACCAAGTGCAGCCAGGTATCATTTGCTAAACGGTCCCGGGGCCTTGCCGATGCTTGGAGCTCTTCGCTGGTATCATGCAGGGCTTCGGGCCTGGTTGTGACCTCTCGGCACTTGCCGTAATTGTGGATTATTTCGGTTGCTGTTTTAGAACAATGCATCTACTAAATGACAGAGGACATACGGTAAGTCGTTGTCTCTCGAGTTAATCCAAGCTGACAGAGAGGGAAAATGAAGCTTGTTTTGATAAAGGCCACTTCTTCAGGGGCCGCTGTTGTCGCATGCGTGGCAGGTGCTGTTCAGCGGGATCGAGAAACTTGACGGAGACAAGCCAGCGCGTGCCGTGGCCACGCCTCTGGGCGAGACGTGCCTCTTTCCTGAGGACACGGAATGGGCCGCATGCCGCCAAGTGGCGCTGCTGTGCGCGAGGCACCTGCACTGGCAGTGCACCGCCGCCGGAGAAGAGCGGAACGGAGGAGAAGCCCTCAATAAGTTCTAACGGGGGCCACTCCATCCAACACCGGGCGCTGAGGGCAACCGGACAGGCGCTTGAAGACTTCCTGACTCTGGAGATTCCCTGTGCTGATGTGGTAAAGGCTGTCAAAAAAAAACCTCTGCTTTCAATGTGATTATTTGAGAAATGACAGCGCACGCAGGATTATTAGCCGACACAAACCAAGAGCCTATGATTTCAAGAGAACTGGGCGAATAGGCATTCCGAGACGCTGAACTGCTAAATTGGCGAATAACACCCGCACGCAATCCGTACCAGAATAGTATTCAAACAACAGCATACCTCTTGCATGTCCCCGGTACACCCCTGATTTTACCTGGCGTAGCTATCAGCGCTTATATTTCGACCCTGAACATTCCGTCAATTATGAAAATATGACGGCAAAAGCGGCTAATAAATTTATGCTTCTCAGGCGGCAACTATCCTTTTCTAGAACTCCTAAACCCTCCACTTTCCACCGCGGTGAAGGAGTTGCAGGATAGATGTACTGGCGGTAACAGTCAATGGTCTGTTCCCCACTGAAACGGTTGCGTCTAAGTGGGCACAGGCAAGCGTGCATAACGCATAAACCATAAGAACACTAATAGCCGGGACAGGTGACACAGAACAAGAGTGTTTAATGTGTTGTGAGATTGGGAACGGCCGGAGCAGGCTTTACTGCCGCTGGCAGGAATGGCGTACGCCACGAAGACGACGATGGGAGATGATGATGAATATAAACAAATGAAGATGAGGTTTGCGCACAATGCTTACAATATGTCCACCAAAACACCTTTTCATAGCGTTTCCAGTATACTACATTCATTATACCTGCCTCCTGAAGCCAGTGGCGCTGACCTGTTGAGTCAAGTATTGCATTTAATCGCGACTGTAGAAAGAGTGAAAATTATCAAAACAATTGAGCAGATTAAGCTGCTAATATTTTTTTTTCCCAATACCTCATTGAGCGTGGCTCCAAGAACCCAGTGAGCAAGTGCGGAAGATAATGCTTCATTTGCGTTTTTGTCTGTAAGTCACACATGTTCAAATCACTCAACAGCGAACAAGGATCCCGACTCCGACAAGGAGAGACGAAAATCACACACATGTGACTCAGGCACCGAGCTATGTTTGTTTCCCCGCCAAATCGGAACATGATAACGTTACAATGAACTATCCTCCTCCTCAAATATTATATGGGAATGGCCAGAATCGAAAAAGTTAATTGCCAAAATGAATAAGAGGAAATCACCTCTACATTCCTACTGTGTGGCTGGCTACAGCGGAAATTTCTGCGCGCTAGTTAACTACGGGAAAAATACCCCGGACCTGAATATCTCATACCGCCATCAGGTAAAGATTTCTTTATCACCGCCATGAATTTTTTGTGCTAGCATAATGATGACGCCATCGAAGATTAATTCTCAGGTATCCCCTCACAGCATCGGAGAAGTACGGAGAAGCTCGATGATGATGTCGCGGGTGGTTAAAATTCAAATTTTCGCTGCCTTCACACGCACATGCCCTGCCGTGTATTGTGGGATTCCGCAAAACAACACAGGTGCTGCCTTACAGACAGTGCTATACCCTGAGCGGTGTTTTCTTCATGAAAGCTCCAGACTCAGTTTTGACAGCTTGTCACTGTGGTTGCGTGTTGCTGACGAAGAAAGCCTGTGATGGCAAAGAAGAACCGGTAAAAATTTAAAGCGAACTAAAATCCACTTCACAGCCTTGCAATGCGGGAGGAGGAAGCACAGGCAGAATGACAGGTGTGACAGTTGAGTTGAAGGAATGAGCCCGCTAGGCACACACACGTGCACACAGGCGCATGCGCAAAACAGAGAATAAAAAGCGATAAGGCCATACAGCGTAAGCTAGGGTACCCAGACCATGCCCTGAGAAACCATACAGCGCAGTGACTTGTGGAACCGGCATTAACCAGTGAGAGGGTCTCACGAAGTTCTTGCCATGTAAAAAGAAGCTCGCCATTGCTCGACGTTCTGTCTATGATGTCTCCTGTTACCACGGTTCGCAAAACTCACAGGGGCTGTAATTTCGCTGACCATCTGTACGTGTCAATCAATGCCTTCGTGAATCTGGTTAATCGGTGTCTTCTTTAGCCTCCGCAAAGCAGCACAGTCCAAGTGGAGTGACGCAGGGCTCAAGCGAGGGCAGCAAAGAGCGAGAACACCAGGTAACGGCCTCTCTCCGCCACTGTGCTACTGTGCCGTCTGTCATTCGCTTTATGGGAGGCAAACAGTCGCCCGTAAAGTTGCGCTACTTGACACTTTGATGGAGCCATCTCGCTATCTGAGTGAACGGGTGATGACTCCGCCAGCGCAAAAGGAGCGAAGATGCTTTGCGTAGCTCAGAAAGCTTATTTTCCTACTCCAGTGCACTGCGCTTTATAGAGTGTTTGTTTCGAGGGGAAGGCATGACTAGGACATAATTTTTTAGTGCAAAATGTTTGTTTGTGCACGCATTCCAGTGACGCCTATGGTAATACAGTTATGAAATATGTATTGTGCTGCTTCAGAGCCCGGTAGAAAGCAGCAAACAATTCCTTCCACCATTGACGTAGTGGTCTAATAACTTCTTAGCCCTTCTAAGCGCTGCTGGTGTGCACCTAAAAAGACTATGGTTCCAAACCTTTGATATCCTGTTGTTATACTGTTTGTTATCCTGATAACAAACAAAGTTGTTATCCTGCATATTCTGAGAGAAATCAAAAAAGAAGAAGAGAGAATGGGGAAAAAACTGTCTAACCACTGACAAATGAAAACAAATTAGTACGAGACCTCAGCAGACCTATAGTTACAAACCTTGCATCCGAAGCAGGGTTCCCACTGCACAGAAGTCAAGTGTCGGTCAGCACAGTCGCTTCTGAAAACATTTAAAGGTTGTGCATGGTGTGGATGCCGCCGCTGGTAGCGCTTCAGTCACGGGCTGTTGAGGTGCAGTAGCCGCACAATTCCACCGGGATGTAATTCACTTTGGTGGCGCCGCTGCCTAATGAACTCTCGTGCCACGTTACAGGAGGCTGTCTGTGCGCGTGTGGTCATGGCTGATAACCGTCATAAACTCGGCACGCTCCACGTCTAAGTGTGTCTCTTATCACGATGCAAGCAGTAAAGTAATAGGCCGAGAGATCCGGACGTCGATGAAGCCCCCACTGTAAGAAGTGGAACCTCTTCTGCAGAACAAGCCCTGAAAAAACAGCGGCGCGTTTGCTCGGGCAAGACGAGCCCTTGTGCATACACGGGCATTACAAGTTACCGCTGGCTTTCAAGGGCTGGCCTTGCACAGTGCCAACAAAAATCGGCTGACGATCAAGCAGCGGAGGCGTTTCAAGTGGGAACGTTTCAAATACGGGTTCAAGTCTGGCGCCAAGAAGAAATTGCTCAAGTAAGTAGTAGTATGCTCGACATCCAGTACCCCACTATACAACGCCAAAATAGGCACTGAGGCATGGTGAGAGCGCGTGAGAAAATCCGCGTTCCCCGGCAGACCACGTGGGCTATTTGATTACATCGCAAATGCGGACTCACGCGGCTGCAACTCGACACGGACGGGAGATCGGCGCAAAAAAAAAAAACAGCCAGTCACAGCTTGACTTTGCAGACGCTAGAATCGCCCTTGGCTCTATGCCTCGACAAATTGATCTCCGCTGCTGTTTATGGAACACTGAGCTCTCCGAGTCGGATAAACGAACTTTGAATTAACCCATATTTCTTGAGAAATATCAAGTCCTAAGAAGATCACGTGAAGCACTCTGGTACGTGACAGTTTTTTTTTATATAAACAGTAATGCAAAGCGTTACTAGCAGGGTATTTTTTAAGTTTGTTGCTTTGGCTGCAGAGGATTTATTTTGCGATCAACAATAGCCTTCTCACTACCGACCGCAGATATCTGCTGAAGACTGACTGATACGCGCAACTCGGCCTCTTAAAACGCTACTGCAGGGTATTTTGTTTCGGCAGTTTTCAGGACCTAGAGGGGACGCCTCGGTCGATCCAATCTGACGACGTTACGGAGGGCTGCTTGTGGATTTAGCCTTGTTGGAATCTTGTTTTCAAATCTCACGATAAAGTCGCACTTCTGTGCCGATGGTTGAAACATTGTGTGAGCCAAACAACGTTATTTCTCGAGGGTGTAATGAAATAATCAAGAGACAGTGAAGAAATCGCCATCGACGATGCATACTTTTGTTCAATGGATAAATTAAAAAAAAAAGAAAACTAGATGCCCAACTCCTTGCACTTAGTACTACAGATAAGCAAGGCCGATCAATTGTCAATAAAAAAGGCTAGAAAAGCCTACCAGTCACTATAGCCTAAGTTTTTACTGATAAAAGTGTCCCTTTGCGTTTATTCGCGCTCATCAATTTCATTAACCATTTGCTACTTTAAATATGAACATAGGTTTCTAATTCTTTCCATAGGTGTAAGAGAGAACACTGGGGCCACATTTTTTCACGCGCTGTCTGCACGGGGATATTAACCGTTCTGTGGGCTCTCAATTTTATTCTTACCATCCATCCATCTTCCCATCTGCCTGACTGATTCCAGCGACAGCGAGGCTAGCAGAATCGAGGGGCGCGAAGAATCAGTATGCGACTTGCGCAGAAATTCCGAGCAGGCGCATTTTGCAACGCCAAATTGTTTGTGAACGGAAATTTTTCGTATACATCGTAAGATTCGACTATAAAAATCAATATATCCGCAGGTCTCTCATCGGTAGGCTTACATTTTTTTTACTATTAACGTTTTTTCTGCCGTCATAAACGTTCCGCATTGGTTTTCTATGGCAGCCCTAACTATATGATGTGACTGATGAAAGAACTCTAAATGAAAGAATTTGCTACGCATCAGAAGAATGAACCATTTCCTTAATATTTTCTTAACAGTACCCTATATTATTCCACAGTTGCCTCACATAGTTGATGTCCAAGAATCCTTGGCTCGAAGAATTCGATTGTAAAAGTTATTAACACATCGCCTTATTGATGGATGAAAAATCATATCATATCATACACGCATGCCTTAATAAGGCATGCTATTACAGCTGTAGTCAACCATAAATCTCTCCGCTCTCGAAATGTGCGCCTTAGGCATGTGGATTCAGCGACGTTTCTTAACACGAAGCGCCTCGTATTTGCGTAGGTCCTCCTGCACCAGGCCGATCATCTGTTTAAAAATATAGGTTGAATGTCTGATAAGAATTAGATTACAGCGTGGAAACTTCCTGTTCCTCTGCTCTCGGTACATTTCTCGCATCAGAAAAATCATGCAATGACACTTAGCAGCATTTTTATCTCAGCATTCAAGCATTTATGTAAGAGCGCTTCTCAGAATAATCTTTACAGCCGAAGTGATAACAGCGTCTCCGTGGGTGCTCAGGTGCTTCTTGGACTACTTCGCAGACCCACCGAGGCGTGACGTTTATTTCTCGAAAATCGCCAGTACTCTTGCTTCTCACAATACGTGCACTTTATGGCGCTGGTCGGTGAAGTTAGGCACTGACCATTCATTGCTGCAATAGCATTCGAAGCCCAATGGTGTAAACATGCGTCCTAAATCATAAAATTAGCCCCTTGGCGGGAGAGAAGTGACGTCACAAGACGGAAGCATTTCCATTGGCTGGAGGGAAGCGACAACAGGCCGATAATGAAGCCACAAACAGCTGCTAATGTTATCGCGTTGCCAGCACATAATAGAATTAGGTGCCTCTGTGAATTTTATGTTATAGGAAACAGCATAGCTGTGGATCTCACTTCGTCCAGCGGAAGACGAGGCCGGATTTTTTTTTTTTTTTAGGCCAACATCCTTCTTGCTATTTCGAAATTTCCTGTGCAGAAGAATGCGGGCGACGTGGTAGAAATGCGCCCCCTACGCGAACTCACTAAAAAATAAAAAAAGAATTCAGTTAATAAACGACTGTGCGCTATGAAACCAAATCTCCAAAACGCAGCAACTACTCAGATAAAAAGATTCCTAAGGGAATGCTTAAAGGCTTAACCCACGAATCAGCCAAATCTGTTATAGCATTGGTTTTGCCATATAGCCCCGCACTCTGTCATGAAACCATACCCAGTTCGCACATTCCTTCAGCCTAGCCATAACCGCCCCGTTGCATGGTAGCCGCCCTCTGGGTTCTTCCTGGGACAGCAACTTTCCGGTTGCGCATTCCTCTGCTCTTGCCACAACCTTCCAAACCATTAGACCAATCGTCACCTCTCACCACCTCTCTCTCTTTCCTTTCGCCGTTTTCTTCTCTCTCCCCTCTTCTGAAAGTGAAGAAGGGGACTTTACTCCCTCCAGTTTTCCACCTGTCACGATTGGATTGGCAGAGGGTAAATTCAATTAAATTGCCAAGTCGCAATTAATTTCATTTCAGCAGCCTGACTACTCCCACTGCAGGACAAAAGCCTCTCCCATGTCTCTACAATTAACCCTGTCCTTTGCCAGCTGCGGCCACCGAATCCCCGCAAGCTACTTAATCTCATCCGCCCACCTAACATTCTACCGCCCCCTGCTACGCTTGCCTTCTCCTGGAATCCACTCTGTTGCCCTTAAGGACCAGCGGTTACCTTGTCTTCGCATTACATGCCCTATCCAAGCCCATTTCTTTCTCTTGATTTAAACTAGGATGTCGTTAGTACGCGTTTTTTCCTTCACCCACTCCGCCTGCTCGTGGTCCCTTAACGTTACATCTATCATATTTCATTCCATAGCTCGCTGCTTTGACCTAAAGTTGAACCCTTTTTTTACTTAATTTGAATTAAGTCTAATTGTATTCTATTGATTAAGTAGATAAATTAATTACATTATTGAGGTCTTACGGCTGACGCTGTAGACTCCGCAGTATAGTGCACAGCTAATCGATTAAACCAATACTAAACAGCTTTCACTGCAAAAAAATTTAAAGCTTAGTTTAGCACAGTTTCCAAGAGGGCATGCACCGCATCAAATCGGAACGCTATGTTCCCAACGGTAGCTGTATTGTGAGCTTTGTGCCGGATAATGGGCAACGCAGTCTCTTCAGACTTGAAGCTTCCCCGTCCTCCTCCGAACATAGAAGAACGTTATTCAGTGCCCGTATTCTAATCTCGATTCGTCGAGGAACTCGGAGTGCTAACCGCTCGACGGAAGCAGTGGAAGCGCTGCTCAGACGCCCCAGACGCTGCGGGACTTACTTCACTCCTTGCACAGCACTCAGGATCTCTCAGGAAACCAAGCGACCGCCACTGAACATCTCGCTGCGTCGTGGAGAACACTGACTTTGCACAAGTTTGACTTCATGGCTTGAGTAAGACTGCAATCCAGGTTTCTTCTTGTCGGCCACTGGCCGCGTTCATTTAATATTTAACGCTTCATTCACACAAGCACAAGGCCGCGGCATCGCCCTCGAGCTGTATGATGTCGTTGCCCAGATGTAGAAATTATTGCGATGTCATCCTCTAGGTTGTCTCTCATATCCCATGGGCAGGTTCGGGACGTTAAGCCTACTCAACAATACTGCCGTGCACTCGGCGAATCAACTGCCATAGACGGAAAGCTTAAAGTGTGGCCGCCTTCCAGAAATCCGCGTTAACGCAGGAGCTGAACCATGCTGTTCGAAGAGGCACTCAAGCTGGTCGGCGACTTCGGCGTGTTCCAGTGGCTGCTCATCCTGTACCTCGTGGTGTTCGTGGCTCCGATGCGTGTGATCCCGCTGTTCGCGCACATCTTCACTCTGCTCGAGCCTCCGCACTGGTGCCGTCAGCCGGAGCTCGAAGAGCTCTTCAACCTGACGAGAGAGGAGGCGCGCGAGCTGGGAGTCCCGCGCGAGAAGGACGGCACCTGGAGCAAGTGTTCCATGTACGAGTTCAACTGGACCACCCTGCAGGGTATCTGGACTCCCGGCGAGCTGCTAAACGAGAGCCTACCACCCAGGGAGCTGCTGCCTGTGGTGCCGTGCCAGTCCGGCTGGCACTACGACCATTCTGTCATCTACCCGACAGTCGTGTCCGAGGTGGGCTCAAAGTCACTTAAAAAGTTTGTGGAACACTTACACTCATGCATATGAGGCATGACATTGACAGCTTTGCCGGCGTCGCGAAATCATCGTTCTATATATATCTTAAGCAGGCATTGACAGAAGATTGGCGCGAACGCCATACGCATCTCAAGCGCTGTACGGAGCATGTCAGTATAGCCGAAGCTCCATCAAAGGTTTATAATCTCTAGTACGGAGGTTATAGAAGCGATTCAAATCACAGTTTATCTCCTGCAGTTTCTCTCCATTCTCTCCCTTTTTGTTAAGCCTCACAGTGAGAAGGCATGTGGCCCCCATGTAACAGTCAATCAGTCTTTATTTCACTTGAACAAAAGACAAAGGACACAAAGAAAAAACTTTAAAGAGGTTGACCGGCTTCTAGGAAAAATGTATAAAGGTACAATCCTCCCTCTGGTTCTGACTTTTATTGTTCTTTATTTAACTATAGACGAGAAAAAAATATCAGATTTCAGAGCCGGTGACAGTCTAACCTTCAGCGTTTCCATAATTCGTTTAGTGCAGCAACATAGTTCCTACTGCACAATATACTCTAAATCAGCTTGAAAATCAACAGAAGAAGCAACGACTAGAAAAGAAAAAGTTCTTGTTCTGTCCCGACAGCCTTTCTGTGGTCAAATTTTCGGTTTTCTCTGGTTAGTTCTTAACGCAAAATAAAGAGGGAACCAGCGCGAATGAAGGGGGACAAGAAATGCACACGCTAGACAGGATCTGCGCCCGTCCTGTCTCGCGTGGACCTTCCATATCGCATTTTTTCTTTCATATTTTTTTTTTAGTAGAACTGGTTTCATCTGTATGTTTTAGGATATCATAAACAGAATGAGGAAAAGTTAAGGCTGGCATACGGCCAAGGTCTTTTTTCCTGGCCTGTTTAAAAACGAGTCATTGCGTCAATAATTTAACTGCAAGTAAATTGCGCCACATAAGGAAAACTGTTACAACGAACCAACTCATGATTACCAGAGACATCCGGTTTCCTTTAGTAGCCAACGTTTACTAAGCCTGCGGTCTAAATGTTGGATGTTTTCCCCCATTCCTTGCAGAGGGACTGGGTGTGCGGCGAGACGTGGAAAGCGTACGTCTCAAACTCGATCTTCTTTGGCGCCATGTCGATCGGGGTCATTGGGTTTGGTGCTCTAAGCGACAAGTAAGTGGTATTCGCCTTCTGCCGCGACGTTTTAACCTGACAAAACAGCATCGGTTTAAAACTTGGACAACTAAGGTGCCCACGCTGCATACTTTGTCGAACGGCAGTTGTTCTTCGACTTGAGTGAAAATCCGTTTTACTAGCGCCTACGGTAATTTGTGTCAGCCGTTCCGTCACAGTTCAATAAAGTTACATCTTCTTATTCCTCTTTTGAAGAACCGAACAGTGCACACAGGCGTGAAAATACGGTGACGTAGGGAGGCATTTAAAATTAATTAATTGCTGATCATGTCTCCATCAATTGTTATTAAAGATTGTATGGTACGCAGAGGGTGGCTTCGGAGTTTTGTTATCTGCCTGCTTATTTAACGGAATATCAAGCGAGCAAAAAATTAATTTTTTTCGTTCGATAGCGCTAAAATCCCTATCTCCGATTTAGGCGATGTTTGTCTCTCTCAAGCCTGTTTGTGGCAGGTGGAACACACGCCCACCTATATAGCAGGTTGTGATGACGTCACGAGGTCATGTGACAAAAGGTGGCAGGTGAGCCACCTCCTTTTTAACTCTAAACATCATCGACGCCGGACTTTCTTCAGAAAGGGAGCCGCGACTGATATTCGTGCACAAAACCGATGTAGTAAACATTGTGTCATGCATCTACTGCGCTTCATCCATGCCATTCAAACACAAACAACGCAGAGAGTACACTTGACACACCACTTAATAACAAAGCATAACCATGGTAAGCCATGCAAAACCAAGATAAACAACGCAACAAAAAAATAGGCCACACAGTGCTAGCGCACCTAATCCGCTTTTGTCCTAACTAGGCACATCGACCGTCATTTCTTTCACTAGAATGACTCCATATCTCAGGTGGTCCAGTTCAATGGTTCAAGACGAAGCTTGGTCCGTAACCAAAATCGCTTGACCGAACAGCTGGCTTACATTGTTAGGACGGCGTGGCGGCTGAAACGCTTGCTGCAACCACGTGCTACAGCGAACCTAGTTCCAGGCGACGTCACGAGAGAGCGCTAGTGGGGCGTCATTTGTTTGTAGCCAAGTACGAGGCGGCGAGAAGAAGGCTACCGTCTACAGTGCGGTAAAGTTTGTTGGAGTTGGAGCCCATGTGTTTGGGGTTGTGCCAGTCTGTCACCGCCGAAGCGTGACTATAAACTATAAGCATCGCGCTTCCAAGCAATACAAAAGACGTAGGTAGGCGAAGAATCCATTTTCCAGACTTCTCGTCTTAGTAAAAATAAAGCAAACAGGATCCGCTTCTAAGCCGTATAGTGGAGCCCTTACTGTACCCCCGAAGACCAAAAATTCTCTAAGGTGAGGACAAGGGGCGTCCTCCCCTCACCAAGGGGCACAAGGGTTCTCGTTGCCTAGCACAGATTTAAAGTTTAAGAGGAGACAAAAGCGCAATGCTTCAAGAGTAAGAAACACACCCGGTTGCTTGGTTACTTTTGGCAGAGACCGTACTTACCGCGGAAGCACTGCGCCTGTGGCATGCATACTGCTGAGACAGAGTTTATAGGCTCCTTCGCAGCCACAGCGTAGATTGAACGCGTTTACCCTCATATCGATGAAGGCTAAATGCAGAACCGGTTGTGGACTGAGATCTTAATACTCACTAAAGAGCCCGGGGTTATTGTAATGAACCCTTCCCTACGGCGTGCCTTATGTCCTTTAGTGTAATGTGTAGCGTATGAACAAATGCACAGAGACAAATAGGTGTATAAGACCCGCTGCGGCGTCTCAGTGGCTTTGACATTTGGTTGCTGACCTAAAGGTCGACGAATCGAATGCCAGCCGCGGGAGCCGTGTTTCGACGGAGGCGAAATGGAAAATGCGCCCATGTGCTGTGTGATGACAGCGAACTTTAAAGAGCCCCAGGTGGTGGAGTATAACCAGGAGCCCTCCCCTACGACGTCCCAAGTGTCGCTTCAGGATGTTAAACGCTACAGTTTGCAGTTTAATTTAAATAGCTGTAAAATAAACTAAAAATAAGCATATCAACAAAGGTATCATTTAATTTTGGGACTGCTCTGCAGGGGTTTTTTGATGAACACGTTACCGTTCGTTCACTTTTTTGGTATTGAGAGAATTGATTGATGGGTGACTAAATTAATTGATAATGCCATTCATTTAGTCAGTGTCGTCTGCATGCAAATCGATTTCCTCGGCAGAATCGGCCGTGTTCCCGTGATGATTACAATCTACGTCCTGGCAGGCGTGGGAGCCGTGACCACCTACTTCACGCAAGACTTCTACCTCTTCTTAGTCACGCGCATCATCCAGGGAGGCGTCCTCCTCTCCATCAGCATCATACCTTTCGTTCTTGGTGAGTGTGGCGACGTAGGTCGCATAGTGTCTCCAAAAAATTACAAAGAGGCAGGAAGAGGTATAGTAGCGCGCCATGGCTGCTCCGTGGTTATCTTCAATTTGTTGTAAATGTTTGGTATTAGACGCGTATGGCAGTGAGCACATCATTTTGTGTGGTTTGTCGCTGGAACAGTCGTACTGTTACAACTGTTTCCATGCTTTTCGTCAATTATTACGAAGCGAAAGAGAAAGGTCACACTTACCGGCATTCCTTTGGTGGATGAGCGACTGTGAGGTTGTTTTCACTCTGAGCAACCTTGAGGAACAGTGTGCACGGCTGGGCTGCACCGTGATGGTGATGACGATGAGTGTCAGTTCGTTCTCACTTCGTTTCACCATTTCTCCAGCTGTTCTGCATAAACAAATTCATTTTCACCATCCTGCCAAATATCTTTTCTCTTATTAGACTATATGAAAACTTTTTTTTCGGCTAATGACGTCATGAGAAGTCTTTTCTTGCCGCGAAAACTTCCTTTCAGATGTAGGGTCGTCCACTCTCAGTTGGAACCCGCTAGCTCATGGCCGCACTCTTCAGAGGGCCACCGCGTGCGACACAATCGCTCATCGCAGCAAAGTGGCGCAGGAGAAGGTGTACCTGGACGTGGTGCTTCGCGTCATCAGCCACTTCGCTTCGAAGCGCAGCCGTTTCGGACTCCGTGACCCTCCAAAGAGCACGGCCATGCGCTAGCGCATTCTAACTAAGAGTGGACGACCCTGTACGTTTTATATCCTATAGTACTGTCTCTGAGACATTGCTCAGTAAAAAGGAGTGAGAAGGGAATAGAAAATAGGTTGAGCATAATGCCCATACCTACATAAGTGAAAACAGATTACAGGTAAAAGAAAGTTGACCGGAAAAGGACCGGAGTACGGGAACAGGTGTAAACGAGCATTCTTTTTTTTTTTTGAGTAAGTGTATAGTCTTTGTTTCCTTACAATTATTTGTATTCCTTTGAGCTGTTAAACAAGTAGGACTAAATGAGTAGCTCGACTAAAGAATTACGGCTTTAAGTGGTCGTCACGTTATCAGCTGCCGAAATTACGCGAAACGTGAAGTATGCTGCCAGCATGTGACCACGAAAGCCTCTTGCAGCAGCCAAATCTGAGAGATGCTCCCTTGAATCACTGTTTCTGGTACATATTCAAGAGATGTCATTTTATTGCCGTTGCTAGGATGAGCGTTCGTTACAGCCAACCTTCTACAAAAAGCGTGTCTTTGAGGCATTTTATTTGCCTGCGTGCTAAACGAATACCACGTGTGCATTATGTAGTTCTAGTTCTTTGTACACATTATACACAAAATTTTATACTAATGAAAGACGAGACGACCATTTGTTATCGTGAATTTGTAGTGATGGTAAAGCCTACCTTAATTGCATGCAGAAAATTTGAACACCTTAAAATATTTCTCCCTTTCTTTTTTAAAAAAATATTCTTTTTAATCGTTCCTTAATTCTTGGAAACGAGGCACTTGTAAAAATCATTGTCATTTCTAGCCTATTAAGAGAATGTAACTCATCAAACTGACGATGTGAAATATTGTTCAAGGTATAGAGTTTTAAAAATAAGTCTCATATAACTTTGTGTTTGGTGAATGATAGCCTTGACTGCTTTTGCACCAGTAAGTTTAGCACAAGAACCTGCCCGACTGTTGCCCTGAGCTGAGCCACTCCATGGCTTTGAAGTCGGCGAGCGTGCTTCTTTTCAGCGCTCGAGTACGTGCCAGCGCAGAAGCGGATGCTGGTGCTGAGCGCCTTCCGGTTCGCCTACCCCGTGCTGGGCGTCTGCATGCCGTGGGTGGCCTACGCTCTCGCCCACTGGCGCCTCCTCAACGCCGTCGTCGTTCTACCCTGCCTCGTCGGACCAGTGGTCTCCATGTGAGCCCCGTCCGAGCTCCCTTTTTTATTTTGGTGGGAGGGGGGTTACGACGTGCGCACTGACCCCTCTTCCCATTCGATGGATGTGACGCATGGAACGCGATGCGCTAACTGCTATTCGGCAGGGTGATTACTGTTGTTAACTATTACTGGCAGCGAAATAAAAAAAAAAGAGCAGTCTGTGTCACTGACAGCTTTCAATGTCTCTCTTTTGCCTTGAGAGGGACCAAGAAGTTATGAAGTTGCCATTTTTTTAAAGTAAATCCGGCTGTGATAGCACAGCTTACATGATCTTCCTTAAAGAAGAATGTGCCAGTGCACCTCAGTCAATATAAATAAAGAGAACCAGCATTAAGCACTACTCACGTGGCTGGAGTTGAATGTACAGAGGGCAAAACGCTTGCATAAAACACGTTCTGAGCGTGTTTCAGGTTGAACATGGGATATCTAGGAATAACATTTGGTTAGAAATGATATGGGTGTAAGCAGGTGCAGTTAAACTCATAGGATTTAACCGTAATTTTTTGCCTTCCTGGTCGCAGCGGCTTTGGGAGCTGTGGGACACGCAATTCGGTCGTTCTAGACATGTGTTTTGCCCTCTATACTTCCGTAATATGGGCAAAGAAGTTCGTGCTGTTAATGATAAAATTGGTGGTCCATCTGTGCTGCTTTTATCAGCGGGGAAGAGATGGCGTGCTCCATTCAGTATGCAGTTAAAGGAACACGTTTTTTTTTTTTTGCTGTTGTTTCGTAAAGAGTGTACTATCGCGCTCAATATGAGTTGCAACACGCGGACATCGACCGGGGCTAGTTCCGTGGTGTGCCTCCTCCAAACAGACGCTCGGATTTCTGGGAGAAACTTTTTCCTGAGCGGGGGTGCTGTTGTTTCCTGGAACAGCAGTTTCTCCCAGAATTCCGAGCGACTGTTTGGAGGAGGCACACTACGGAACGAGCCCGGTCGATGACCGCGCGTTGCAACTCATATTGAGCGCGATAGTACATACCATTGTTCGGCACAGGACGATACGAAAGCTGGTGACGCTTTGATACTCAAGAAAGTGGCTGATGGAAGCCCACAATAACATGACTGTTGATGCTGACGTTCGTCCTTGTCCTCCTCAGTTTCATACCGGAATCCACACGATGGCTGCTGTCGAAGGGAAGGACGGACAGAGCGAAGGAGATCCTTCTGCGTGTCGCCAGGGTTAACGGCAAGCAGGTGGAAAGCTCTGCACTCGACTCCCTCGAGGTTAGTGGTTCTTAAGACAAGTAGGTAAGTACTTAACTAAACTTAAGTGAACTTAAGTAGGTAAGTTTATTCCAAGTACAGAGTGGCAACTCGAGTCCCATTCTTTTCAGTTTTCTTTTTTCATCCTTAAGGCTCAGATGACAATAAAATGGCGGAAGCAGCGATGAAGCACGTGACAATTAATTGGATACAAATCGTTTCAATAGAGCACAATGTTAACAATACCAGAAAAAAAGAGGACAAGTACAACAGAGATCAATAAGCAAAACTATATTAAATGGATGCACGTAGAAGATAAGTTTAACTCCTTTAATTCGATGATTCCTGTCGTCACGAGAAAAGACAGACGCATTTGTTTTCTCCTTGGAAAACGATTGCCGTTTCGAGCCTAGGCAGGTGAATCCACATGTGAATTTGAATTTTGAAGTGGCAGAATGAAATACGGATCCCATCAGTGCACACAGATCGCTGCTTAACTATCTAATAAGAAATAAATAGTAGTTCTGGGGGGCTTAAAATGTCGCTATACAAATGGGTACAATTCCCGTCTATTGAGTACGCATAGACTTATAACTTACAGAGTCCTGCGATCTTGCAGCTACCGAACAAGAACGATGCCTCCAAGAGGTCATCTACAACGGATGTCTTCCGGTATCCCACACTGCGCAGGAGTTTCCTGATAACTCTTTTCCTTTGGTGAGTTTGAAAAAGTGCAGGCACGAGCTGCGTTCTTTCGCCATACTGCGGACCCTTGTCTTTAAAGCTGGAAGAAGTGAAGACTTCGTATGGCTGACAAGGACTAGTTGCGTGTCATGTGCAGTGACATAGCTTCTTTTACAAAAAGTTACAACGGAATGGTAAAAAATTAAATTTCGCATAAAACAAAACAAAAGTTTAGTTTATGAACTGCGAAGCGCAGTTACTGCCTCCTACAGATGTACTAGTTAGCGAGTGAGCAGTAAAACAATTACACTCAAGGAGGTACCACGTGAGTATCTACTGTTAGGATAAAAGAACAATTCAAAAGACGTTTATTCGTCTTTCCTTTACAAAGAAGCGCTGGGTTAACAAGAGGCCGTGTTGCTTGTTTCGTGTCCAACACCTGAGTCTGTTGTTCTCCACGCGCCGCGCGAACGCTCGTCCTCCTCATCCTCATCCTCTCCTCACATCACTCTCTCCTCACACGGGCGGCTCGGGTTGCTCTGACTCAAAGTTCGGGTTGCTCGCCCTCCGGCGAAGGATCTCCGTCGGCGGGGATGAGCTGGCGTTCACACTACAAATTGAAGAACACTGCCTGTGGTTGCCGTAGCCCTAGTCGTTCGATCTCTAAATGAAAGGAAAAAAATTATTAGCGAAAAGACTGCCTGCTAGCGGTTGCGATAGGTGCATATTCGTATTCTTCTGTAAATAAAAATATTTGCGTTAAGGCTAAGCATAAAGAGCGCTGACAGCTCTGAAGTACATAAGGAGAAATAAGTACATTGCTTTATCTTCTACCTAACACAGCTGAGCCTCATTATAACGAAGTCGAACGGGTCTCACGATTTCTTCGTTATATAGTCGCAAACGGCCTTGGCGCAAGTGCCGTATACCATCGGGCTTATTTGCCACCACGTATGCCGAGGGCCACATAGCTGCCGTTTTGTTTCGTCTCAGCCGACGTGCGTTGAGGGGGCTTTCACAACGCGCACAGACCGCCGAACACATAGCTGACTATTCGTATGCCAACCGAATACGTCCCCCTTGCCAACTCGCGCTCATTTTTTCCCGCAGCACCTATGGGCTCCAGCGCGGAGAAAAATAGTCTTCCAGGAATAATGTCGTAGAGGGTATGGTAGAGAGAGGTTGGACAGATGGTTCTTGATAATCTTAAAGTGAACAAGGGAGGGGAAAACCTCCGGGTGCTGGCCAACGTTTCGACAAGAGGACTTTTCTTCGTCGTAGGGGAGACACATGTTTTGAATATTCAGCTCCGTTTAACAAGCGTGTACCAAGCGCAGAAACCAACGAGTCATCCAGAGAGACTCTCCAGGCTGGCCCCGCTTGAGGCGGGAGAAGTTTTCCGCGTATTTGTGCGCTACTGGAAAGAGCAGGTTATGCGCGCTAATTTCAACCTGCGGTTGCGAATAGGTACGGAAGTGTTGGACATTTCTTCTGCATTTTAGAGCCTGCAAAGTGTTGTAATAAAAAGTGGTGCAATAAATAATGAGTTTTTGTGACGCACTAGCAAGAAAGATGGTAGATAAAAATTGCACATAGTTCAAGATCATGTTCTCAATCACTCGAGAAAATAGTACTGGTAACTCTAATATGTAAGAACAGAGTCAGTTCGAATAAAAAATAGACTTTGTTCTTTAGCAGACATTAAAGTTCAAAGAGTCTTTTGCTTATTACACGTACGCAGAAGAAATATTTCGAGAAGAGAAAAAATTGTGCTTGACTCTTATGCTTATAGTTATAGAGCAATCGCTGGCTCAATTCCTCATATTGTGTTTCCTTTCACATTGGAGTTAGCTGGACATGCGCAACTAAAGCTCGTCATTTTTGTTGCGCATTTGTTGGTCGGTAGTTTTATAGCCTGACTAATTATGGTCAACCAATGTTAAGCTACAGGTTGCCAAAGTTACTAAATGATCTTACTCAATGTAACATCGACGTGCTCACTTGTTCTGTAAGAAACCTGTTTGAAATATTTTTATGCGCATGACTGCTGTAATAAGCTGTGTATGGCGTTTTTTTTTCTTTTTATTTCTTTTTTATTATTTGAATTGTATCTTTTTTTGGGTTTTTTGCCTTTTGTTTTAACTTTCAGTCTAGTTCATAATCCTTCTCTCCGCCCTGCGGCAGCCATTGTAATGGTACTTGGGGCCAGTCAAGCTGCCCCTGCGCAGCTTTTTCCCCCTGTATTCTCCACAACGGAGTGTATATTGCAACTGCGCAAAACGATGAGGGACGAAGAGAGGAAAGCACAGGACAAGACGCCTCTCTTCGTCCCTCGTCGTTTTGCGCGGTTGCAATATGCACTCCATTGTCAACCACCAACTAGCCCGCCTTCATTTGTTCCCCACAACCACTGTATCTCCTTGTTTGTGGAAATAAACTCAAACTCGAGAGCCGCCCTTGTAGATTCTGCCTTCTGAACATTGTCACTAAAAGCAATGAGAAGCTGGTTCACAGGCAGCGCACACGACCAACGAATTTTTCTTTGCAGGCTGATGTCATGCCTGACGTACTCGGCGGGTCAGCTGTACGCGGCCACGGCGACCGATGACCCGTTCGTGATGACGTCCACTACGAACGCAATGGACATCCTGGCCACTGCGTTGGCCCTTCCCCTCGCCGACAAGTGGGGCCGTCGACCCAGCATGGTGTGCGCCTATGGCCTCGCCGCACTCTGCTACATCGGCGTGGCAGGCTTCTACGGTGAGCTGAGAGAACATGTGCGACTAAAGTGAGCAAAGTATTTAACAGCGGCATGGCTCCGCGTGTACGGCGCGTTTCGATCGAGAACATTTGGCGTCCAGCTGTGTATACCGGAAGCCACGGAACAGTCAGCGCAAGCAAGGTGTGCCCGGTGTTTGGAAGCGATCGGGACAAGCGCATTGGTGGCACCTGAATCGAAACGAGGGCAAATTTTCAATTTGAGATGGCTGTTAACTGAAGTGGAAAATTAACAGCACAAGTTGGCGAAAAGGCCTTAGAGAACTTTTATTTTGACTGGACTGGTCGCGGATTTTCCCATCCTTCGAGCGATTGCGTATTTATGGCCTTCGCGAAGAGGCGGGTTTATTATCGTGTCAGTGGTGTGCCGCACTCTGTATTGGAGGCGCGATGATCCAAGAGCAGTTTTCAAAATCACTTCTACCACATATTGGGCATGTACTATGTATATATAACATGCGGACATAGTAGCTGGTGCTTACAATTTAACAATAGAGTGAGACATATTGTTGCTTGAGACTCAAAATAAAAAAAAAATGTATTTGCCCCCAGAGCAACCGGCGGCAGGAGCCAACGCAAATTACTTTGCTCAAATAGGGCTCGCAAAAATGGTATCGCGTTTGGTAGTGGAAGCGTATTTTTTGAAGCGCCGTGGTTAACTGTAATGTTTTGAGTGCTGGACATCTTTTTCAAGCAGGGAAGGTCCATTCGTGGTGTTAATGTACTGAACAAAACACAGGCAACTGTAGGACTACTGCTTATCTACTGTGAACAGGAATTCGGGTAAATTTAGCACGTAATACTTCCAGATAAACAATGTCAAAATCGCCACCAGGAATTCGGGACAGCGGACTAGTTCGCTTGTTTTGCAACCACGCAGTGCCTGCAAAGAAATTAATGGCTGTATATTTTTTCTTGGGAAATATAAACGACCGTGGGAGAATAGGTTACATCTCAGAACCTCTTTATCTGTCAGAAATAACGTTAGACAACTCGGAAACGGCGCTACCTAGCGTGCGTGTAAACGCATTGGCTTATAGCGCCCCGCAGCGTGCGAGGGGGTAACCCTTTTGTGAAAATGGAAGTTTCGGTCAGTTTCTTTGCTTTTTTCGGCGAACATGACATCAACAATTAAAAGCCCAGTTTCTGTTCTATTTAAACCGTCCGGAGAAAAAAAAATCTTGATCGTAGGTGTAGACTGCTCAGTAGTCGTGTGTTTGGCGCTCAAAAGGTCTCTAAATTTTCGTCCTTTCAATAGACACAGTTTCAGTCGAGACACTGCTGCCTTTGACATCTGCGGGAGGCCACCTGTCACCTGAATCCTGCGGAAAGGCCGCTACGTTTTCTTTATGATAAGTTATACCAAAAAATGCGACTTCTTGCGCAGGCTTTCTCGCGCAAGCCAGCAGCTGTACCAAATTCGTGACAACCATCCCCTTGGCCACGAAGAATATACGTTTCATCTTTACACTGTTAATGAAGAAGAAATACTTTTCTCATGCCAGATTTCTAAAAACAGAAATTTTGATACTGACAATTAAACTAAGCTAAAACCTGTGAAGTGTGCACATACTCAATAACGCTTTCCTAAAGCATAAGCGTAGCCTTTGTTTCTCTTCAGGGAGCTCCACAGAAACTTTAAAAAGCCAAAATAAGCGTAATACATGAAAGTGGAGACAAAAAAATTCCTTACATTATAAGACCATATCAATAAACCCAGTTTTTTTAAACAGACTTCAAAATGTATTATATACCAGATTGGCAGCACTTTGCCAGAAGTATTCAGGTTTTTTTCAACGCTCAATAGGTGTTTCATCTGCATGTCCCGTTGCTGATGCTCTTCCTTGAATAAAGTGATAATAGAAAAAAAAAATCCTATTGGGGCTACTTATCCGGGATTAATTTCTCTATTAATTATTAATTTATGTAAGGCACCTGACGACATAAACCACACGAATATGCTTACAAATCTCGAACGATACGATTTGAGTGCAATCCTTCTAGAATTGATTGGAAAGTTACTGAGTATACCGCTGGGAGTTTTTAACGGTTGCTAAAACACAATACAATTTTCTTCCTATTCCTACTAGAGGACCTCAGGTTAGGAATTCCGGCCCACTTTTTTTCATACTATGATCCCCTCAGCAGTAAACTTCATAATTTTTTCCACTGACACCCAACTACTTTTTAGCTCCCCTTCTATCCTAGGACTGCTGCAGACTGGCAACACCGCGCTTCAAATTCTCGACGATTTAAGCGGAGGCAACTATGTAGTTATCAACACGAAGAAGTCATTGACTTCAGTGTTTCGAACCAGAAATACTGCTGTAGACATGCTTCCAGATTTAAGCAAAAAACATTAACGGGGTGCGTATTTGGCCCAAATACGCTAAGTACCTCCTTTGAAGAACATCTCTAATGGATTGAAGATGTGGGCACACTGAGGTATAAACTTTCAAAAACTGCCTGTGTGATAAGGAAATTCAGAGACATGCTCCGTCCAAAAACCAAGCTGTTAATTCACAACTATCCTTTTTCTACTCATTTAAATTAAGCTATGCTTGGTTGAGAAAAGACAACACTAAGTAACATTAACCAATTACAGGTCCTGCAAAAGAAGACAGCGCGCATTATAGCAGTTATGTATCCTTATGATTGCCGATGATTGTATTTTGTTTCATGAAATTAGATCCTACGAAGACCAAGTCATCCTTAATACTAACATTCACAACATTCACTAATGATGCAGTCGATGGGAAATGGAGCTTAACAATGACAGAACAGTGTTTATGAAAGTGACCAACAAACAAAGTAGCCTATCATTACCGTACGCCCTTCCAAATCATACGCTTGAGGAAGTTAAATGCAAATACTAAGCTGTTACTATAACCAATAATCTTAGCTAGAATAAGCATATAACCAACATATGTACGTCATTCTTTCGGAAACTTTGCTTTCTTAGGCATAGATTAAAAGGTGACCCTTCTAGTGCAAAGCTTCTAGCCTACACATCCATCATCAGACCGAAACTTGAGCACGCATGCACCGTCTGGGACCCTTACACAAAACATAACATTGATGCACTGGAAATGATCCAGCGAAAATCTGTTTCATTCATCTTTAATAAATATCGTTCTACTGACTCTCCAGCCACTCTTATGGCACTAAACAACATACAGACATTGCAAACGCGAAGAAAAATTCAAAGATTGAAATTTCTTTTACTCAAAAATAGCAAACTTTCCATGAGCCCTGATCTATTTCTTAAACCGATCACAACGCGACTAACACGACATCGTCACACGGAATCACTAGCACCGTACAGCGCTAGAATCAATACTTTCAAATACTCATTTTTTCCTCACACAATAACTCAATGGAATGAACTCCTGCCTGAGGTTGTAAACAGCATCGATGCCATTGACAAAATTGTTTATTGAAAAGTTTGAAAAGTATTTATTTGAAGTGTGTCTCATACACTTCAGGAAGGAGGCCAAAAGGCGTGGTGCATGACGAGGGCACTCATATGTTAGTTTTCTGCTATTTAATTTGCCACGCTTCTTTGTATGTATTTTTGCCCCTCCTGCTTGGACCCATGTTAGAGTTTTCAGTATTCTGTGAATAAATAAATAAAATAAAATATCCATTAGTTAGGGATACAGTTATGTTTCCATATAATTCGCGTTTAAATACATCGACACTTTTCATTTCGCTTTTAGACAGAGAAAATTGTGTGAATAATTATGAAAATATGTTTTTTCCTTCCGCTACCGGTTGTTTCGCTTCTGCTACGGCCGGCAAAAATGAAACCGGATGCCTGTTCCGTGTCAAATCAAATCAAAAGCCTCATTAACTTTTTGATCTCGCTTCCAGTATCACCATTTTTTGAAGCAAATTTATGTATTTATTTGCCGGTTTCTTTTGCTTGTTGTGTCTGAAGACTTTCTTGTTTTGCATTTCACTCGTTTCTATCCCCAGTAGCCGGAAAGTCCTTGCTCGCTGGTCTTTTTCAGGAAAATCGGCAGCCATATTCGCCGTCCTCATGCTTGGCCGCTTCGCGCTCACTACCGCGTACAACGTGGGCTACCTTTACGCCGCAGAGATCTACCCCACCGAAATACGATCGCAGGCCTTATCCATCAGACAAGCTTTCGGATCGCTTGGAAAGTTCCTCAGCTCGCAGGTCGTCCAACTGGTAAGCGAAGTGATGTGTTTCTGATAGAAGGCACTTATCAGAGTGAACGGTGCAATGCCGAGGTTTTTTCCTTGTGTTCTTGAACAAACTTTCAACTTCCTGAAGATTTCTATTTTTTTTCCTTCTAACTACCTTAGATATTGCGTCCTTAATGTTGCAGTAATGAAGCACAGGCGACACTAAGACTGCCAGTTATTGGTCTCATGAAAGAAGGTCCAGCTTCCAAACCAGTTGAATAAACCGAGATGATTGTACAAGTAGCGACCCCTTCATTCTATATACAGGGTGTCCCAGCTAACTTGGACCAATATTTATAAAAAAACTAAGCATTCTTCAGAACTGAAACCGCGTGGATGTTGTTAAGGTTTATCTAAAGTTACAGTACCATTTATTTCGCTCCTCTTATTTGAAAAATTAGTCGAGATAAATAAATTAACTTTTTAAATATAGCTTGAAACGTTCAGGCGTGAATAGAAAAGTTGTGGAGCTCCACAAACAATGTCCAAACCAGGCACTTCCAACGAGATAGGTTTAGCGTGGCTGTTTTTATTCGGTAAAAACGAAATCCCGCGGAGTTTTTAAAAAACCACGTGAGAGCGCGCTTCGTGCGCCCGGATACGTCGCGATTACCGCGCTCTCATCCGTGCTTTGTAAAAAACATCACTCACTTCGCGCCTTTCGTGCAGCCCAAGACAGGGCTTCGCGTTGTGCTTGGTTCCACGATAAGCGCCAGTGGGTTCGGGCGGCAATTGAAAAAAAAAAACGCGGCTCCCGTTTTTCAGCGCAATTCGCACGACGTTATTAGGCTTGTTTTATGCGTCTTTGTTTGTTGGGATCTTGCTCCCAAATTCAAACTCCTGAGATTGTCATCGTTCCTCCGCATGCACTCTGCTAACGTGAGAGCGCAATTATCGCCGCAGAAACGGGAGCCGTGCTTTCTTTCAAATGCCGCCCGTAGCCACTGGCGCTTATCTTGGAACCAAGCGCAACGCGAAGCTCTGTCTTGGGCAGCACGAACGGCGTGAAGCGAGTGATGGTTTTTTCAAAGCATTTGAAAGCACGGATGAGAGCGCCGTAATCGCGGCGCATTCAGGCGCATGGAGCGCGCTGTCACGAGGTATTCTTTAAACTCCGCGGACTTTCGTTTTTCGCGAATAAAAACGGCCACGCTGTCTATCTCTTTGGAAGTGCCTGGGTTGGACAATATTTGTGGAGCTCCACAACTTTCCTATGGACTCCTAACGTTTCAAGCTATGTTTAAAAAGTTAATTTATTTATCTTGACTAATTAATCAAATAGGAGGAGTGAGAAAAATGGTACTGCAACTTTATATAAACCCTAACAACATCCACGCGATTTCAATTCTGAAGCATTAACAAAGTAAAGTCACTCCTGAAGAAGATCGGTCTTCCGATCGAAACGTCGAGTCGAATATGAGAAACGTCGAGTCGAATATATATGAGAGAAGCAAACAGCCACAAAAACCAAGGGACACATTGGATTTTTTTAAATTTATTTATTTTGTGCTGTTGTTAGAATATTACTGAATATGTTATCGCTTAAAGCTAATTGATTAGAAAAGCAGAAGAAAAAACAACCACATGCCGCCGGTGGGATCCGAACCCACGACCTCCGAATTACGCGTCCGGTGCTCTACCGCTGAGCTACGGCGACGGCTGTCAAATCTTCTGCTTTCGGGGGTATTTATGTTTACAAATAACCTAACCATGAGAGTGTGGTTGTTTTTTCTTCTGCTTTTCTAATCAATTAGCTTTAAGCGATAACATATTCAGTAATATTCTAAATCTAACAACAGCCCAAAATAAATAAATTTGAGAAATATCCAATGTGTCCCTTGGTTTCTGTGGCTGTGGGCTTCTCTCATATTTATAACGAGCCCCTCGTGTTCCCCTTCCCTTGTTTGCATATATATATATATATATATATATATATGTGTGTGTGTGTGTGTGTGTGTGTGTGTGTGTGTGTGTGTGTGTGTGTGTGTGTGTGTGTGTGTGTGTGTGTGTGTGTGTGTGTGTGTGTGTGTGTGTGTGTGTGTGTGTGTGTGTGTGTGTGTGTGTGTGTGTGTGTGTGTGTGTGTGTGTGTGTGTGTGTGTGTGTGTGTGTGTGTGTGTGTGTGTGTGTGTGTGTGTGTGTGTGTGTGTGTGTGTGTGTGTGTGTGTGTGTGTGTGTGTGAAGAGAAGCTTTTGTGGCATAGTAATACCAGTGTTGGCGCATGTCAAAAAACAGGCGAACCATATTTAGTAGTAAAGTGGTTAACTAAATTTAAGTGCCGCCGCGGTGGCTCAGTGGCTATGGTGCTCGGCTGCTGACCCAAAAGACGCGGGTTCGATCCCGGCCGCGGCGGCTGGAATTTCTTTGGAGGAGAAATTCTAGAGGCCCGTGTACTGTGCGATGTCAGTGCACGTTAAAGAACCCCAGGTGGTCGAAATTTCCGGAGCCCTCCACTACGGCGTCTCTCATAGCCTTAGTCGCTTTGGGACGTTAAACCCCATAAACCAAACCAACCAAACCAAATTTAAGTATTACTTATATCCACCTGATTGAAATCAGAGATTTGTAGTCAGCCGTTAGTAACAGCCATATCATTTTTTTTTTTTTTGAAAACGCGATTAACCTCGACGCTGTGGCTAGACTTATTTGGGCCATTTCTGTCGCCATTCGAAAACCGGGAGGGAGAGCGCTCAGAGCGGCGCCAATCAAATCGCGACACTCCGTGACGTGTGTAAGCGTGACATTTTCCGCCCCGCCCGCGCTGGAGCAGCGAAGTGGAGAGAAGCGGGGAGCACTATAGCAAGGGCTGGCTGAGATTGTCGTGCGCTACGTGCGTCACGGAGTGCCTGACGTCGCTCTGCGTCCTCCCACAAGCGCGCGGTTTTAGAATCGTGCGAGAAATGGCCCAAATTAGTTGAGTCACACGGGCGAAGAAGATCGCGTTTTTGAAATTCTAGAAACGGATATTACTAACGGCCGGCTACAAATCTCTATTTGCAATCAGGTACCTGTAGGTAACAGTTAAAAGGTTAACTATTAAAATTTAGTTAACTACTTTAATAGTTAACACGATTTGCCTGTTATTGACGTCCGCCAACGCTGATATTGCTATGCTGGAAAAAGCTCCTCTTTGCCTCAAAAACCCAATTTTTAAAAATTTATGACTGGCTTCCCTGAATATATATATGTATGTATGTATGTATGTATGTATGTATGTATGTATGTATGTATGTATGTATGTATGTATGTATGTATGTATGTATGTATGTATGTATGTATGTATGTATGTATGTATGTATGTATGTATGTATGTATGTATGTATGTATGTATGTATGTATGTATGTATGTATGTATGTATGTATGTATGTATGTATGTATGTATGTAGTTGCAGGTCTCATCGTTCAATGGCCAGGAAGACTTGTACAATGAAGGAGTCACAACTTTCCGATTATCTTTGTTTAATATCAACAGTTTCGAACGGAGGACCGTCCTTCATCAGGGGTATACAGACGAATGAACACAATTTCTCATTTTCGAAAATGAGAAATTGTGTTCATTCGTCTGTATACCACTGATGAAGGACGGTCCTCCGTTCGAAACTGTTGGTATTAAACAAAGATAATCGGAAAGTTGTGACTCCTTCATTGTATATATATATATATATATATATATATCGGGGGAACGGGAGCAATGGAAAACTGCGGCTATTTGGCGAGCTACAGCACGAAATATTGAAACGATCCAAGCGACATGCCTGCTGATAATAAAGGTCACGCATTGGCTGTCTTCATCCCAGATGCCGCCTGTAGATGGCGTTTCAACGCAGTTTTCCGTTGCTCTGGCTCCCGCGTGGAGTATACCACCTTTGTCCCTGATAGTACATAATGCCTACATACCAGTGAAGGAAGCGAACAGCCATTGAAACGAAGGAAAGCAATGGGGAACGTCTCACTTCTTTATTTGTGGCGTTTATCAATGGAAAATTAATAGTGTTATAATTATTACATAAAATGTAATTGAATACGAGGTAGGAAAAGCGACAGCCCCACGCCACTGATAGGATGCGAACTCACGAGCTCCGCATCTCTCGTACGGTGCTCTACACGGTGACTGCTATTCTTGTTGTATTTGGTGACTGACAAAATTTTGTGGCTATTTGAACTGGGCTGCCTATTGTTGCCTAGTGCCAGATTGTTTCCCTGCATTCTCTGTTTATGAACCATTTTTCACTCTATTCTGTACCATTCCCGTAATTCTGACAGATCCAATTTATTGTCCCTTCTTGGCAGGCTTTCTACGGCCGCTTCTTACCCCTGTTTGTCCTGGGCGGACTGTCGTGCGCGTCTGCGCTCATCACACTCCCTCTGCCGGAAACCAACAACCAGCGGCTGCCAGAGACTCTCGAAGAGGGGGAAGCGATGCGCGACCTGCCCAAGCCCTGGTTCCCCTGCTTAGCTCAAAAGAAGGAGCGGCGTGGAACGGACTCAAGGGGCCGAAGCATGTCCACCCTGTCGGCTGCCACCATAGACAGCGTCAGTCCGCATTAGTGGGGCTTGCATCCGGTGGTCTATTAGGTTGGCAGAGAGCCCGCAAGAAGCAGGCAGGTATAAGAGAAGGGAAATTCTCTTTCGCTTAATTAATCGCAGCCTTAGAGTCATAGTGAAAACCATCTTGGTTCCCTGGAGGTAAGCTTAGCCGCTGATGAAAGATTAGTCTTGGTTCAGGGACGAACCGGAGACCACTACTGGACAGTCCCAAGTTAGATCCTGAGAGCCAGATGAACTTTCGTTTAGCCATTCAGCTGTTCTTTAGAAGCCAAGCTGATTTTATTTGTCGGCTCATAGCTCCAGTTCGAAGGGAGGCAAATTATTCTACGTCATATGCTGGAGCTCCGCAGAAATCAAAAACAAAGGATGAAAGCAGACAGGCGACTGCTTTTAAGACACCGCCAGAACCACCTCGAAGACTGAGAAAAATAATGATCACGTTTGACATGTGAACATTCTGTTCGCTCTCGGCCGATCGGTGGTAACAAAGCAGTACAGGCCTATCTCGAGCAACATGAAAAGTTAGAACTGGCATGAGACAACGCCTACGTCATATCAAATAAAGCACATCACATCTCCAACACTGGCTCAGTGCCTGAGCCCTGTCGTACCGTATAGTTATGCTGTCTGTGCTGGGCGCTTGTAGACGGCCTACTCGAGTCGTGGAACCACGCGCTGAAGTGTGTCCACTAAGTGCAATCTACTATGTACTCCTTCGGCCCGAGGAAGGCCGAAAATCGTGGCAGTCCTTCTCTCAGGCTGCTTATGAAATAGGAGGCCGCGGGTCAAAGCGTGGAACGGCCGCTTGTTTAGTTTACCTTCAAGCTGTTCCCGCGCATATGTAGCAAATCTGAGCCATTTAAAATTTACCCAGCGCCAAAAAAACCATAGGCTTTCAGTTCTACGAGAAAATCTCTAATAAAGACGAATATCTAGTACCAGAACACAAAAGGAAGTATTAGGGTCTTCTTTTTTTAATTCTCTCTAAACAGTACGCTGTACTGGGATATTTGGTTTACATTCATCCTAAGGATTTGCACTGCAACGACGAGGCAAAAAAAGGAAAGACGGGAGGGACGCAGTATATTAAAGCTTCATGCTGTGTGTCTGTATGCGTCCCAGAAGTAGACCGCCTATACTTGCATTTGGCTCCAAATTTTTTCTTCGAGCAGGGAACTAAAATTTCAACTGCAGTTTTTCGCTGTGTCATAGCTTAAAGCGTACTTTGATAAGCCCCTAAAATGGACTTATGTGCGGTGTTCTTGAAGCTGGTGGTTGCCGTAGCAGCTGTATCGGCGCATATATCACCCTTCTATGTTGCATATTTACTAGACGCGCAATATTTTAAAAGCGGTTCATACGTTCATTGCCAGAACAACTCTGACCCAATTAGAATATTTTATGCGAGCACGTTTTCTAGCACCCTGCCACTCCACCCGCTTGAGAACCTTAACAAAATATTTCTTGTGAAATAACGAGAAACAGAAAAAAGAAGACTGCTCATTGCCGCGCTGAGAAAAGGCTGTAAGCAGTTTATTATACTTCAACAAGTGCTTTTTATGTTTTCAGCCAACAGAACTACGGTAGGAAGCCACCAGCGGCTGAGGATAACACACGTTTTTAGCACCTGCGCAATGCCTCACGGCCAAATGATGATTCTATTCTGGCAGATGAGATATCTAATACAATACAGAGGTTTTTGACCGCAATCCAATCGAGATTTCGCGCACACGTGCCACTAACGCACACCGGGAACACATCGCCCTGCGGCATCATTTCTTCTTTTTTGTTACCTGACAAGCATTTTTCACAGCGCTGCGGCAAGAAAACGCAAAGAGGATCGGATACTTCAAGCCACTATTCTGTAATGCATTTGTAATCAAGCCCTTGTTTTATTTAATATGTGCGGAAAATGCGCAGCTTTCAGGTGACGGTATCAACCGATAAGCAACGGTTTAAAACAAAGTCTTCGCCTTGAATCTCTCTCGCATGCTCTCGTTCGTGAGGACACAATATCTGTTCTCGCGCGCTGTGAATAAACAGTTGCGTGCATTACGCTCTTTCCTTCCGTACGTTTGTCATCAATAATACAGCTGTCACTTCGACATTACGCGTTTGAGGCAGCATATATGATGGATTTCTGACAGGACATTCTGCGCGCATAAGAACATAGGCTTCCTCATCAACCTGAAGCAAAAATATTTCACAACTAATGCAAAATAAGGCAACCCATACAATGACGTTTCATATCAGTTCATCTTTCTAATTAAAGAAATTTGCTCTTCGTATAAAGGAGCATTGGGGAGAGCTTAGCGTATTATCTCGAGGCTTTTTTTTTTCTCCCTTACATCACTCAGACAAGCTAACTACAGGCTTGCTGTTGTGCCTGCAGTCAGGTAGTGTGACTTATTGTGTATTTGCGTTAGTTTACAGGAACGAGCTTCATCTTGAGTCTGAGTGTGTTTATTCTCCGAAATGACCTCATTATTTTGCCTATGTCTGTATGTCTAGCTAAGTGAGTGAAGCATATGTGTAAAGAGTCTTTACATTGTGCCGCTGTCCACTAACGTAGAGGGATCGAGGAAGAACAAACCTGGCTAATAGGTCAGATTCCAGTTTATAGGCATCTTTGTGCGCATTCTTCCGGCAAGCCCTTATTGAGCCATGCATACAGGCTGGGAGCGTGAGATAGATAAGATCTTCGGAATAAATGAGGGCACCTCTGACCTACTTTTTCTCTGCATTTGGAATAAGGGAAGAGAGACTGACAAAGAAGCAGTCAGCAGTATGGGAGATGACGACGAAATAATACGCTGCGAATTGCTCACATTGTGTCCAGGGCATTAAATGACAACCAATGTATGTCAGGAGGTCATCAGCATGCACATGCAGGCGAGTAACACGCATGTGCGCTACGAATGCCAGACCAGGGCTACGATAAAAGTGGGGAATGGCTTTAACTCGCATCTCGTGAAGTGCTTCTTTGTCGAGAAACGTAGAGTCTAAAACCCGGAACGAAGGCCAGAGTGGAAAGGACTCTATATATTCCGAGTAGAAGGACTGCGGACGGGAAAAGAAGCTACAGTTAAACCTCGCTATAACCGAACGGCTTACAACGACAATATGGATATAACAAAGAAGTGTTCATTACCCCAGAAAATTCTCTTAGAAGCCCATGTATTTGGTATCTCCATTTCACGAAGTAAAATTGCCCCACAGTGGAATTTAACGAACCAGCAGAGAACCCCACTGAACATTTAGGCCTGAGTATGTCGATTTGTAACTGCGCCAAAGATTTCCGTACTGATTCAACGTAACCAACTGCTGTTCCCCCGTTCTACAAACTCTTCCCTACGCACGGCCCACTGCGAGCGCTCTCTGCTCTTCTGGTTCCATGTGCAATTTAGTTTAGTTTAGTTTATTTTAGTTTAGTTTTGTTTTGTTTTGTTTAGAATGGTGGCTTCGTTAAACCCGTTTGGCAGTGCGCTTGGCATGTTCGCCAGTATCGAGGTTCCTCGGGCTTCCCAGGGGCCAAGTGGCGGGAAACGAAAGCATAAAGGAATTTTCGTCTACCAAAAGGCAGCCATCATTAAAGTCTTCTCTCTGGTGTGCTCATTAAATATGTACAAGGTGCTCCTGTCATGCGCAGAAGTGTTGTGAATCACGTGCTCGTGAACTGTGGGGTGGAGCCAAGCAAAACGGGTACTAGCGTCGAAATCGCCGCCACGCGCCCTCTTTTACGGCGGCCCGTAACGGCGGCAGCTCCTCGAAAGCGGAGATAAATATCCTGAATATGTCTTTCCCTGTCCTCTACGACATTTTTCCTTCATGGGCCCGTTTTCGTGCCTCTGAAGTCCCTGTAGGCTCATGAATGCACGAGAGCGCGTCGGCACGACTGACAGTTGTTCGTTGCAGTACGTATATTCGGCCTCGTGGTGTGCGCCCGGTTCCCGTATTGAAGGCTCCCGCAACGTACATCGGCGGCATATTAAACTCTAGATATGTTTCCCTGAGTATATACAGAGAGTACAATGGGCTATAAAAAAGAAAATAAATGAAATTGCCCAGTCTGCACCGCCAGAGGCACAATCTCGGTGTAAACAGTGGCAGGTAAGCCCATTTTCAGGCGACAGTTGCAATCAAGGCCGCGAACCGCTATAACGAACCAACCACTATAACAAAGAAATCGCCGGACCCCATCGACTTCGTTGCAACGAGGTTAAACTGTACTTAATTGCGAACACAGTCAAGAGATAGCCATGAACGACGACAGAGCGGGTAGACATCAATGAGCTAAAAAAAGTGTCACAGACCGGGCAGCGGGAGCGGAAAGACTATCCGTATGGACAGCAATATCGAGCAGGCTATGAGCTATCTACAGGCCTTTGGACGCGGGCATGCAGAATTTCCTCGGTACATCCCTCGAAGCTACCTCAATTTCTTCCCTTGTTGGGCGCAGGGGAAAGTGGGGCAAAACTGGACAAAAGATTGAAAATAATTCCCCTATTTTAACACCAACAGTTATCAAAAATAAATATTACCGAATTATTTGCTACCGTCCAGATATCACGCTCATTAAATGTGAAAAGGCCAGCTGAAGAGGAACACAGTAAAATTTAATGAAATTAAAACTTCAAAACATCGCATTTTGCACCACCACGTTAGGCAAAATGAGACGCCCTTTCAAAATTACGATACTAGTGCACGTACTATTATAAGAGTGCATGTTTATTACTGAGCATTTCGTGCAGCGCAAAAAAAAACAAGGGAATAAAATTGTGCAGAGGACGAGCACGCAGCACTGCGTGCTCGCCCCTCTACTTCTGTATCCGCGAGTTTTTGATGTTCGTTTTCCTGCTACTTCTTTCATGTTTTCTCTTTTCTTTTGCCGGTTTGCTTTGACCCACAGCTTGCTATTCCCCTGATGGTTTCACGCGTCGAGCAAAATACGCTCATCAGGTACAGGTTCATCCACTTTTAGTTAGAACGCGCTAGCGCGTGGCCGCACTCTTCAGAGGGCCTCCGTATGCGACACAGTCGCTCATCGCAGCAAAGTGGCGCAGGAGAAGGTTTACCTGGACATGGTGCTTCGCGTCATCTGCCACTTCGCTTCGATGCGCAGCCGTTTCGGACGCAGTGACCCTACAAAGAGCACGGCCATGCGCTAGCGCATTTCAACTAAGAATGGACGACCCTGTACATACCAGCAAGTCCAGCTAAGCATGTTTGTAGCTTTTGTTTTTAATTTGTTTAATTTTCGTTTGATTTGATTTTAATACCCGTTCAATGTCGTGCAGTGCTTGTGCCATTAACGTAGTGGTATGAGCAGCTATGTCAGAATAGCTTCGATTCCAAGCGTCCATTGCTGCTGTTTGTCCACTATCTGTGCCCACGGGCCGTGCACCGCGCAACACACAATCACGATGACAAAATCCGGTTGGATCCGTGTGCAGGCCTCAGTGTCGATCGGGGCCTGAAAACACACTCGCGGGAGCGTCATTAGAATAGCACCAAGCTGCCGTTGGCAGTGAAGTTATTGACGGGTGCAGCGGTGGACGCGATGGTGGTGGCGGTGGTAACGCTGGCCTTGGAGGTGGCGGTGGTGGCGGTGGAACTAGCGGTGGTAACGCTAGCCTTGGCGGTGGCGGTGGCTTTGAGGTAGCCAATGTGGCTAAGTGAGGGTCGCAGTCGGAAGGCGACCACCGCGATCAGCACAATCATGCAGGCGCCGACCACCAGCACCCAAAAAATTTCGCGCCTCCACCAAGGATGTGGGCTAGCGCGAGGCCCTTCGCTCATGCTCACGGCAGTTTCCTGGGAAGGCGACCTCTGATTGGTTTCCGCGGATGCCTGGACACCCGGATGATACTGGATCTCCGGGTTGTGTTGGAAAGCCTGCGCGCAGGAGAAGACACCGAAACTCTTGCGATCAGAAATATAAAGCAGCCAAAAACCGCTTCTCGTCATGCCTGTCGCCATCTGCGGCTGCATTCGGAAAGATAAAAATATGTGAAATGAGACTTAGTTCTCGATACGAAGAGCTAATCTGTGAGGAATTTCCATTTGCAGTTAGTATCCGGGATGTTCATGCGGCTGCGGCAGCGTAGTTCATGCCTAAACGACTCTAGGTCCTCCAACGCTATTAGCGTTCTTAGCTTACAACGCAACTTTTTCCGCCTTGAGCGCTGGAGGCTACAGCGCACGCCAGGTGAGGTAACCAGGCTGGTTTTGATATATGGTACTATAAAGAGGGTTTTAACATGCTAAGGTGACATGGGCTAACAGGGAAGTCGTAGTGAAGAGCTCCGGATTAATTTAGAACACCTGGAGTTATTTAACGTACACTGACATCGCACACTACAACACGGGTGCCTTGCGTTTCGCCACCATCTGAATACAGCTGCCACTGGCTGGATTGAACCCGCGTCCACAGGCTGAGCTGCCGTGCTCCCTAACCACTGAGCCACCGTGGCGGGGCGCAACTAGGCTGTTTCCAACGCTTGGCAACAGATGGCAGTTTTATAGCAGCAGCCCGCATATTTTTGTGCGTGATGATTACTTATGACCATTTCTTTCATTTTGAAGCGAAAAGCTTCACTAGGCTAGTCGAAACCGGGGCTGGCGTGTGCCGTGATCAATTTTAGCCACAGCTGCGCATGCGCAAGTTCGCCGCGTGACGTCACTGGAGAGGCGCAGGTTGTCGGCGGAGCCGCCGCCGAGCGCGGCTCCGCCGGTCGACCTTTGCCGTCGTTCGCGCGCTCTGCGCACGCTCGGCTTCCTCGTATGACGCTACTTGCAGCCGCGTGTTTACCACAGTTACTACGCATGCGGAAGGAGGGCTATATAACGCGCTTGCCTACACCGTTATCATGGTGCTCCCTGTCCATTGTGCGCCAACTGCGACAGCCATGACGTCAAACAAAGCATAACTGCAGCTTTTCGCTTGTATATCCAGGCTTAACCAGAGCTAAGCCACTGCCAATTTTTTTCTTCTTGGCTATTACCAAAAAAAGAAAACAGGCCAGTGACAGCATTTTCTTTTCATACCTAGACGCTGCTATGGGTAGGCAAACCAGACTGGCAAACCTCAGAAGTGTCGTCGACATATGCCAAGACAAGATAAAAAGGTTTGGAAACTAAGTTACCTCTTAACAAATAAATTAACCGTGCGCACGACAAACGTATTAAATGACGACTTCCTCGCCATGCAAGAAACGGTGCAGTGAAGCTACCGAGGCCAAGAAAACAAAAACAAGAATGGAGCTAAGCGAACAAAGGCGAAAGCAGGTCTTCATTTTCATGTTACCTCTGACGTGTTCAATAACATGATGAGTCTCTGATAAAGCTCGCAAGTCAAATAGAATGGCAGTGTCTACGAAATCGCGTGAGTACCTTACAAGTACATGTTCTAGGTTCTGATTTTGCTAAGGGGCCTGAAGCGCAAGAGCCGACCACGAGGCACGCGAGCATCACTGAAGGTCCGGCAGCATTTACAGGGTCTAAGAGAACGCTGCACAGGTTAATTGACGTTGTGCGTGGCAGCCAACAACACCATAATACTAGCGTGTCGATTTACACGAAATCATTTCCTAACAGACAAAGGCAGCATCAGTTACTGTCTTAATATCGTCACAACTTTCCGTAGAGACGCTTCGTAGGCACAGCAGCGGTATTAGGGCTCCCTACTCAGCTAATCTGCGGCTCCGCCGTCGACAAGAAAGTAGCAGTGTCCTGGATACAAATCCAAGCCACTACGCTTTTGAAATAGCTCTCTCAACCCTGTTAGACAGCAGAACCGTGACGGCATATTCGGTGGATACCAATTCCTTACCGCGACTTCCCAGGCAGGATCCATGATGCCTTGCTTCCTATTATTCTTTTCAAGAGAACAGAAGAGGCGGTAGATTTTGCTTGCTGATTGTTATCCTCGCCTTCTTTTGTGCACGCTCACCTGCTACTACCGCGTGCTCTCGCCTGCGCACGATTTTTCTTCATCTGCTATCTTTTCCTTTCTTTAATGATGAGCATTAGTAGGAGGCGCTCTTCAGTAGTTAGTGGAATTTCTCTCAGATCATAAATGGGAGTTTACCAATATGCCTAAAGTGGAAAGTATATAACAGCTGCATCTTACCGGCACTCACCTATAGGGTAAGAAACGTGGAGGTTAACGAAAAGGGTCTAACTTAAATTCAGGACTACGCAACGAGCTATGGAAAGGAAAATGATAGGTGTAACGTTAAAGGGCAGGAACAGGGCAGAGTGGGTCAGGAAGCAAACGCGGGTTAATGACATCCTACTGGAAATCAAAAAGAAGAAATGGGCTTGGGCAGGGCATGTAATGCGAAGGCAAGATACCCGATACAGTCTCGATTCCGAGAGAAGGCAAGTGTGGTGCGGCAGAAAGCATGGTGCGGAAGAAAGTTCGGTGGGCGGATTAAATTTAAAAGTTTGCGGAAGTAGGGTGGTCGCAGCTGGCACATGACAGGGTTCACCGTCTTCACCGTCAGTATGTTTGTCCTCGACCAGACGAGTTTTCGTCCAGCTCTCGACTTCTACATGACAGGGTTAATTGGAGAGATGTGGGAGAGGCCTCTGTCCTGCACTGAAAGTAGTCAGGCTGATGATGAGGAGACGTAAGGTAATTTACTTGGGAAGTTTCTCCAGATGACGATAAAGATGAAGCGAAACACGCTCACGCAAAACTCTCGCACCCACAAACACAGGAATTTCACAGAGCGCATGTAAGTCCTGTGTCCGTGATAAATCTTGAAGGGACACGGAGCAAAACTACGTCCAATATTTGTTTTCAAGTAAAAATTGATTCTGCGGCTCACTCTGGCAGTGCAGATAAAATTGAATTTTAAATTTTCCCGCCTCTTGACTCAAACTCTTGACGTCTAAACCATAAATAACTCTGTGTTAACCGCTTGGAAGAGAATATCAGCGTAGTCTAGACTAGGGATCCGTGCCAATAAATGACTGTATTGACGGAACCGCAGTTGACGGAGGCGACCCCTGAATTTCGTTTCTTCATCTCTTATTGCTCATAAAAGCTCCATTTTCAGGAAATGTGGCCTCTTTGCCATTAGAAAGAGGCAACGAATCGATACAGGTGACCTTTTAACTTGTGCTCGGTGCTAAAAGGGCTTAGATCGCTGGCGCGCAACACTGAGGCGGCATTGCAGTGATGAGCGGAATGACCCGACTGAAACCGCTTGCATCTGCAAAAACAGATCGATGTAAAAGGCAAGGCATTATTATGTTTAAAAAGTACAGCGCAATTACAGATGCTAAATGTGAAGCACAGGAAGACAAAATACACAATATGATGAAAATATTACGCATTATTTAGCTTACTTGGCCAAAAGTTAAGTATGTGCGCTAGCACGTCGCGTTTCATCTCGCTTTTGGTTCGAGGCTAGGCTTTCAAGGTAAAGATTCAGGCAAAGATAGGCGAAATTGGTGATACGAGACGTTAGTGGTAGCGCATTATACAATTTTGGGACCGCTTAACGCTCCTTACGAGGGCGCTGCGATAGCGATGTGTTCTGAATCCATTGCAGACTGATGGAAGTAGATGAAGACAACGACATGCAATGCAGAGCGCGAGGGAGTGGCAGTTAAAATCTCTCAAAATTCGACGTTCTTTTTCCCGGATTCCTCAGTTTTCATTTATGAGCCTCTTGAGATAAGCCTGAAGGAATTTTCATCCTGTTTGGATCTGCACCAAACCCTGGCCCATCCCCAACCGTGGGTACGTGCCACCGCTTCAGAGGCCACATCAACAACAACAACGAGGGGTGATTGGTTGCAGCGATAGCAGAGTCCTCTCGTAAAGCGAAGCTGAGGAGGAGGAGGAGGAGGCGGTAAACTTTATTGCAGAGGTTTTAGGGGCGGGTTGGGGTGGCGTTGCCCTTCCCGCGGTCGGCTCCTCCTCTAGGCCGTACACAAGATGGTCGACCGACGATGTTGTTCGGGTGACCTCTTCGGCCCGCTCCGTGACTCGGAGTTGAACCTCCGGGTCCAAGCTGAACAGCGGGACTTCCCACTGAGATTGGGTAGACAGCTGTTTATCTGTTCGCGCTGTGGCGGGTTCGAACCCCAGGTGCAGCGCATTTGCGGCCATATTTATTTGTCTTGTCATGTTCAGACACTCAGACAACACTCAAGTTTCAGACTAAAGACTCAGTCAGATACTCAAGTTTTTTTCGAGATTTGAAGCCTTAGTGCTAGCACACTGAAACAACAATTTCATATAAAGGAATGGCTGCGTAAAGGGCAATCCCTGGCGCAGTAAGGAAGCCAGAAAAAAAAACAGCATTCGTTGGACCCTGTTCACACGCTCCTTATTTGCTATTCAGTCCATCGCATATAATAACAGAATTAAAAGGTTAAATATGAACATGTAGTCGGGTAAAATTGGTCTTTTTTTTTTCTTTTTTTGCTACTGGTACCGTTACAAGCGAGGCTAACTGCGAAGAAAAAGCTGCCCGTAGACAGCTTCACGGGCCCACAGCACCCAATTCGGCGCTGCAGGTATTGCTTTCAAATGCAGGTGAATAAAAAATCTAGAAATATGTATTTGGTAGCCCCCAATTTTTCTTATGAAAGATGCTGTGTTCTAGAGTAAACAGCGCACGGGGCGAAGACACAGAAACAGGTGCGATGCGCAAGCTGAAAACCGAAGCTGCTTCTTCGGCGTCTTGCCAAGTACGCCAGCTGTTTGTCCGAGAACGCCAGGAAAGGGGTGCTAATGCAGCGGTCCTCAAAATCTTTGTTTTTTGTTTGGTTTCTTTCAACCTGGCCGTACAGAAATTGCATAAGGTTTCTTAAACTGATACGAACAATACTCTTCCACCCGCACCAGTGACATATAAAGGGTATATCAAATCCCCCTTTCCAATGGCCTTACCTACATATGCCAGACTGGCCGCTGTATTAACGTGCGGCTCATGGAGCACGCTAATTCTTTACAGAAGAAAGAAACTAACCTAGCGAAACATTGTTCCACATGAAAATGCACGCCGTTTTTTTTTGTTTTTTTTTTGGTGGCACTGATGTGTTGTTTTTTCATTCTGACCAGCGCACTAGACAATTTGCTGAAGCCTTTCTATTATCCGGAAAGATGAAGAGTGCGTGAGTAGGCCATCTGTAACATTATCTCTTCGAGATATGAATATGCTACGTAGTGCATAGCGGTTGTGCGGATGCACACGTGCTTTTAAAGCGATTTTATCTTTTACCAGCACTAAGATATTGTTGACATTGCGCATGTGCGCTGTTTTTTCGCGTGTGTATATTATGACGTGCTTCTTCCTAATAAAAAATCAGTTGTAAGTTCAGCGCTGTGTGTGCGTCTTGTCTCCTTCTTGGTCTCTGTGTGTTTGCGCTGTTGAACCATCATTATGAATCTGCACCAACTACCCCAATCTGCAGTTATTCTATATAAAGGGCATCAAGCCAATTGAAAAAAGTCAGTGAACACTGAATCTTGACAGAAGCGCGCCGCTCATTTCATGTCGGATTATTCACGTTTCACCAGTGTCAAAGCATTAAAAAAACGCACAGAACTTGATCTCATTTCACTTCCTTGCAAGCTCTCACGTCTTGTTTACATAAACCTTATCGTCACCCGTTGCTTCAGGCTGTCCTCTTTCAACTACCTTCAATCGTCTTACCACGCTGCGTTCAGCTCTTCAAAAGCAAAGCGCACCGCATGTCGCGCATGCCTTTAAGTCATCCATTGCACGCAAAACAAAACCTGTCATCGGTCAGTGCCTGTCCTGTCCTCGCCTCGTCCTCTTTAGTTCCCGCCTTATGCTTTCTGTGTAACGGCGACCCAACATACCCAAACATATTCCCTCCTGAAGCGCATCAAAAGTTATCCTTAGTTTTTAAGACGGTGTCTCCATCGCAGTCGTGATTTTAGTGCTGCTGTTTATCCCCAGAGAATGAAATAAATCAGCAGATGTGGCTGGGCGTTGACTGAAAGTGCGCTCAGACTTTTCTATACCGCCTACTATAGCAGCCAGCAGAGGTGGCCGGCGCGATGCAGAAGAGACGAGAGTTGCCGAAACATTGAGCACGTTTATTCCCGGCGTATTCTTTCTGCAGTCCGCAACACAACAGTACATAGTGCAACCGATCACATGCCATGTCGTTTCGGCGCTCCCAGCACATCACATGCTACTGTCCGCGTCGCAACCGGCTCTGCCGGCAAAACATAAACGCACCGTGCTGCTTGCGTCGCAGAAATCCTATTTGTAAACCTGCGCAGAACGCCGTGAGCATTTCCAGTGCGCCGCTCACTGTGGAAGCTGTCGCAGTTATCAACCCATGCCACGTGACCTGATGCTCGTCTAGAACAAGCTATAAGAAAAACCACGTCTGTACCGCCACCCTCATTCTTCGGGAAGCGAGCGTGGTGCCGGGACGTTCGCCGGTGTTTCGCCTGGGCATATAGGCTAGGCTTCGCTGACGTTCCCAGTTCGTCGCCCGTCGTGGAAAGCTGTATCCGCCCGCCTGCTGTCTGCGTTACTAAAATAGTCGACGAGAGGGCCTACGGTCTTCAGTCTTGGGGCAGCACTAGTGACCGCGGAGCGTTGAATTCAACTGCGCCTGGACTCATCTTCAAATCTTCGCAGGTTCGTAGCAGTCACTTTCTACCATGTCGCACCTTTTGTTTGTGGCCGCTGATCCTGCCGCTTTCGTTGGCTGAAACGTTGTTGAAGGCACGCATAGTGTTAACTGTTGCGTTGGGTAATTGTCACTGCGTTGCTTTTTCGGAATGAAGATCTGTGCGCAGTTTTCTTGCGCCGTACGGTGAATCCTGTTACAGGCAAGTTCGCGCCCCCATAATTTTACGCTCTGCCCAGTGTGTCCATGCAGTGAGGTAGGATAATATGGTACTCATTAGAAACTAATATGTATGCAAAGTTACTCGCTGTGAACACAGAGAGCGCTTCAACAACAGAGTTGCGGCAGCTTTTATCTGGTCAAGGAGGTGTTGCCTTGGTCAATAGCGGGGATCATTAGTTGCGCAGATGGGACCAGCGCCGCGCTGTCGAGAGTGTGTCCCTAAAATAGACTAGCATTATGCCGTGCACACGTAGCAGCACCATGTGCGTGTAGTTTAGTGCATTTTTTAGACTATGGCGCAACAGCTCGAGAGGAAGCTGGTACGGCAATGAAATGCAGCAAATTAGTGGAACGGGTAAGCGAATATAGACTGCTGATGCAAGCAAAGCGAGACGGGTAAACACCTACTCGAAGACGGGAACAAATTCTAAGAGTACATCTGCAGCCATTTTTCGTAACGGAGTTAAAAACGTACAGGCTGTTATCGCTTGCACTTCAGATTCTGCCGCCGAAGTGCGTTAGTCTTGGCAAGTACGTTTTGAGGCGGGTATCGTTGCACCGTGCCTTTATTAGGGTAGCCATTTCTATCCTGGGCAGCAACCGGGCGTGAGCGGGCGTGAGCGAGCGTGAGCGAGCCTGAGCGCGATCCCTCAGACGGATGAAAGAAGGCGCGAACGCATGAGACAGCTGTAAACGATCAATTAGGCTGCAGTGACTCGACGAGCTATCCAGGTGATTTGCGAGGTCCAAAGGTCAAGAATATCTGAACCCATCGGAGGACTTTTGGGCAGATTCAGAAGGCAAAGCTGGAACATGCAATATTGCTGGGCGCAGCCTTTACGGTAAAGTGAAACGGCTCAACGGACAACTGCGGGTAAAAAGTCGCAGCACGAGCGAAGAACTCTTCACTATATGTTCCCTATCATTGCAGAAGTAAGCTTCAGTCGATAGGTGGCGCTCGTCCCGTGACTTGCATTAATGTTATCGGCAGCTGGTGGATTGGCCTCGCTCTATTTTCTGCTTAGTCGTGATGTTTCATTTTGCCATAAGTCGATAAGTTGGCGACATACGGCGCTGATCAAGCGAAGAGTTGAGGCTCGCGCGATATTCCTAAAAAATTAGAAGGGCGTCTATGCGAGCCCCTCCGTGCACTCGCCAAAAAGCCAAGGGCTCCTGTCATTTTCGTTATGAATTATCCTTGAGACGAGGCGCTCTGGTTGCTGTATGCTGGCAGCCACCGCTTTCAATTCCAATAGTTCTGCTGCAGTCTTTCAAATCGAGATAACAACGGATGCTTATAAAATTCATTCCGCATTAAGACACATACTTCAATTAGTTTGGGGACAGGCATCCAGATTCCATAACGGGGTAAACGGAATAACGTCGTCCATCTCAGCATTGTTTTCAGCGCTGTACTGTGGTTACTTTTGGGCACGAAATGAGAACTCCTATATCATAGCTTTTTGTATTCCAAATTTTAGAAATAGGCTTGCATCAGGCGTCATCCGTAGCAGTCATACCAGGACATGCACCGCTACATTCCGTCATTATATTGTTCTCCTTTTCCTCCTGATATCTCTACATCGAATCGAGTATGCAGGGCTTTCAACCGGCCTACTGTCCTCAAAACTAAATGGGACGACAAAGCGCACCGATACTCGATATCTTGCATAAAGTCTGACGCAATATAAGAGGCCGCTCAACAACCGTCACAGCCGCTCCTATAGCGTGCTGTCTCAGTCCTCCACACGCTTCCTGTAGTCTTCTGTGTTGGCGTTGTTCTTGACTTAAGGTATGTCACCACCTTTGAAAAAGCGCTTTTTTTGGAAAAATGACATTTTTTCTTTTTTATATTTTGGGAATCCCAAAACATTCAAAAATGTTTTGCAGCAAGAATAATGTTCGTATCTTATTTTGTTAAAAAGTTATAGCCAACTTTCGAACAGGTGGTGAACAGTTCTGAAACCGAAACTAATGTGGTTTGGTAACAGAAAATGATAACTCGGCAATAATCAGCGGCGTATATGGAAAATTTTTTGTTTTGTTTTAGTCTGATATGTAAAATATTACTCAAAGGCAATTTTCAAGGCTTATTTTGTTTTTTAAACATTGCTTTAAATTTCCGCAAGGGGGATGCATGAGGCTACAAGCGTCTGAGTTGTTTGCTTCGCGCTATCGCTTTGAATGCTACCGAATTCGTCCTTCAGTGATGGCAACAGAAGTACAGCAGATATTTTGAGGGAAGCAGGCATCGAATCTGGCCGCCACACTCTCCTACCATGTTGCACCAGTGACCATTACCATGTGATGAAGGCCCAACGTCAATCAACGGGTGAGGCAAAACATCTCCGCAAAAAAAGGACGGGCAGCAACAAATGCCAAAAGAGAGCTCACATCAGCTAAGGAGGGCCCTAGCTATGAACCTCAAGGATTTTAACTTCCTAGGGCATGATGATCTTCTTTCTACAAGGATTGAAAAACTTTAATCTTGTTTTTCTCAAAACTTTATTTCTTGCACTTTCGTGTTGCGCAAACAGTCATAACTTCGAAATAAATAAATATTTTTCAATGAAACTTTGCACGCTCTTTCCTTTGTTATTAGCCTGTGCAATGAACTAGGATAAATTAAATCGAATGGTGAGTTTTGATATAATCATGTTTTATGTCAAGGAATGGAGGCAAAAATGACATTTTTTTGTTTTCTTTGGCATTTTTGCTATAACTTTTTTCCCAATTATCAGATGGCAAAGATCCTAGTTGGTTGCACAGTATGGTTAGTTGGCTAAGTCTGCGCCAAAAAATTTAGAATTCCTGCTCTCCATTCGCTAGTTATGAATGTTTGCATAACAACCAAGTTTGGGCATTTTTTTGTGAATTATTAATACCAGCATGGCTTTTTTCACTCTTTCTTCCTTTTGAATATCATATAAAACGGTGCTTTATAACGTAAATGTGAAATAAAAATTTAATACTCAAAATTAAAAAACTTTTTGAAAAAGGTGGTGACATACCTTAAAGGGACACTGATAACTGCATTCAACTGTTCTTGGTAAACATCGTTTCTCTGGGCAAAAACAGGTCTACTTTTGAAGTGAATGGCGGTGTAGCATAGTTTCCGAGATTCGTTAACAATTGTGGTCTCAACTTACTAGCGAAATCGGCCGGTCATGACGGCGACACCTGTATTGTTCATCTCCTAGCTTGTAGCTTCTTTTATGGCCTCGGTGGTTCTGTAATCAGAACGCGAGACAACTGTAAACTTGCCCTCGATGTTCTTTTCCCAGGCCGCAGTGGAAATGACTACATTTCGCAGGGCCTAGCTTACCGAAACGGCTGCTTAAGTGCTGCTGTAACGTGTCCTGACACCATATTTTTAAGAAAGTGGCGCCAAGCGATTGCACACTGCGAGGGTTGCGCCTTCCCGAAAATAAGGATCTCATCCCCCTAAGCAAAATCTGCGCCTCTTCCAAAACCTCTTTGTCTCACACCTGTTTCCTTCAACTGGAGACGTCACGATCGCAGCACATGCCGGTTAGTTGGAACTAAGACGCCCCCCGCAATCTATTGTCCTAACTGCCGACCACTGACTCCGTTATCTGTCCTCCTTTCCTCGATGGTCCTCGGCCTTCTAGCCGCCGGTTGATAACAGTGTGCTGCTTAAAGCGTCGCTTCAGTTGCCGAAAGCATCGCCCCGGAAGCAGGGTGCGTCTGTAGAGACGGAGGACGCTTCCGAAATATAACATACCGGTGGCCATTTTCGCTCCTTGTTCCAGTCTCCTCCGGAAGTTTTAATCTGCAGAAGAGGTCGAGATGTTGGAGAAGCTCAAGATCACCAATGCAACCCTGCGCGAAGCCCTCTCCGAATTCGCGGGGACATTCGTTCTTGTGGTGAGTGCCCATTTTTAGACGCGCCTGCTCGCGTCGTTTTGTGCAAGCACTTCCCGCTGCTTTACTATTTTCTCCTAGAGCCACAGGGTGACGCTTACGGTGACGCGTGCGCGAACTTGCCACGTTCCTGCTACTTAGCGGGTTTTTCATCACCTTCCATGCTGTATGTCGATATGTCGCTTTATTGCTGTGCGTGACAGTGTTTTAAAGTAAAGTATATTTGTTCATGGAAAGTAGGCGATTGTTAGGTGGGAAACCACCTTTTGCTTGATCTTCCTTGATTTGAGCAATGTACATCGGGAATTTACAAAACCAAAAACATACTTCGCAACCTGCAAGCTACCCAGGTAGTCGAAATTATTCCGGAGCCCTTCACTACAGCACTTTCCTTCCCTTCGTCTCTAACTCTCTTCCCTTCCCTTCTCTTGCTGCGCGGTTGAGGTGTCCACCGAGATGCGTTATTGAGCAATCATTTCCTCAAACCACTGCTTCCACATTTATCATCCTCTCAGACGCTTCTCCGGGTGTCGGTCCTTGTGGAGAACGCACTACCCATGTTTTAAAAGCGCCAGCCTTCTCAAGGCGACCCAAGCACATGCGAAACCTGCCAGCAAAGTTTGATCAGTTTGCTGCCTTGCTTCTCTGCGTAAGCTGTCAAATGAAGATCATATTGCATGTTCGTGTGTACGAACCGTTTCTGTAGCTTCACTCTGTAGGTCTGCGGTTGCGAGTCGCAGGGGTACGATTTCTGAATATTCACTATCGGTGGCCTGCATAATTCGTTCGACAGCTAGGCCAAACATGGGATAGGGGGTCGCGACTTAATGGACACCTTGCGCGAGGTGGACGAATGAGGGCAAACGTGGTAGAGCCCGTGCACTGAGACTTTAAAGCGCTAGTCGTTGGTGTTTGCCTGCACGTTTTTTTTAGTCCTTGTGTAGTGCGTTCTAGCTTCAGCATGTTGGAAGCGCCCGTAGTCTACCGCTCCTAAACCGGGCAACCTCCTTGCACTAACCGGACCTCCTTCGTAGCAGACTTCATCGCTCTTTAGTTAGGGTCCAAGGGCAAAACCTTTGCTACACAAAGCTCCTTCATTCGTTCTTCGTTTATGTTATCTTCGTGTCTCCGACACTTTTTGGAACGCCTTCCTCCCGACCACTTCATGAAGCTCTAGGTTCGCTCGCTTGCAGCATGGCATTCCTGTTTGCTGCTCGGCTGGCTTACAGCCCAATCATCGGCGAACAACACAGCCGGGCTAAGCCATGTGGCCGCAATTCTGGCCTACGCTGGGTAGGCATTTGCTCCCAGCAGAGCTCGGCACATATCTCCAAACGTTGATAAGCACACAACCGATCGTAAAAGGCTCGGCTAGGGGCTGTAATTGTATCGGCTATCCGAACAGAACGCCGGCGCGACTACGTGTGCCAAGGCGTCGTAGAGATGGCCTGACTTATCGGTGGTCGCTCGCGCTCGGTACTCTTTTCAACTGTGCGAACTTGTTTACCTTCTGCATTTGTACATAGCCCCTCCCTGTCCTTTATCGCCATCACTCCTCTCTATACTTCGCCTCGCTATCCTGTCTCTTTTGATCCTGCTGGCAGCAGCTCGAGTGCTTCAGATATTCGACAAATTGTCGCGGCCGGCAACATCGTTTCCTTCCGTTTCTCTTCTTTTTAGCCATGCCTCATTCATTTTCCGGTTGGTGTAGAGCTTAGAAGATTTAAGACCTTCCGATGTTTGTTTTCGCTGCTGTGTAGAAAGCCAAATAGCCTGGATATTCAGTACAAATTGTCGCGCATTGCAAACTTTTTAAAAAGAGGCTGCCGAAATTCCTGCGTGCATTGTATTTGGATAGTGGTGCTGTCGGCTTATTGTGGGGCTTTTGTTAATGGTACACATTAATGATACACACTGCCAACATGCTTAGCCTCTTCGGGGAGATCCGTTGAAATGGCTGTATAGCGGAGAGCAGTTATTCACAACGCTCTCCTGATCAGTCGCATGTGCTCGCGTACACTGCGCGTCGTTCCAGACGAAGCGCTCCAGAATCTTTTTCCATGGTTGGTTTCCCATCAGGTATGCTGCTAGTCATTATTTGTAGTGTTCCTCCTCCGCCGATGCTCGTGCTTCGCACAGCTTCCGGGTGACGGTTAAGGCCGGCACAAAATGCGTCACGAAATGTACTTCTGCCCCTAATGTGGAACCTTTTATTGGGTCCCGCACCTCTCGTGCCGATGCCTTGGCCTGACTTTCATCATTTCCAAGTGATGGGAACTAAGAGTTCGCTGTTTTTGCCTGACGCATTCCGCATCATGCGTAAGCTTCCACAGTGCTTGGGAAGCCATGATATGCAGTGTTCAGGAGTTGTGTGTTACAGAATTATGCGCTCAGCCTGTGGTATTGCAACTTTTCTTTCATTATGGAGGCCGAAAATCTACTCCTGGCCTGCATGTTTTTACCTCGCTCGCCCGCGCCTTGCGCCACCCTTTGGTTTATCTTCTCAATACCCACCCGCGAATGTGTACCCCATTCTGTTTCAGCTCTTCGGCACCGCAGTGCTCGCCTCGCTGACCTTCGACAGGGCCGGCGTTATCAGCTACACTGTCGGGTTCTGGGGATGGGGCCTGGCCCTCACGATCGGCGTCCTCGTCGCTGGAGGAGCCTCGGGTATGGACTCTCATCATCCCGGACGGCGCACACTTAGACCCTAACGTCCAACCTCGACGGGAGCGAAGAACTGTTTGAATTGGTGGGGAGGAATTCGGAGGTCTCGGAGCAGTAAAGCCAAGTGCGCGGCACGATTATGACACTCGGCAGTGCAGCAGTTGTAGATGATTTGTGCGATTTAACTCCATTGTCGTTTAATGCCTCATTTCGCATAAACATGCATAACTCTGCTTGACAGCAGTTAGCTGTGAACAGCTAGACCTTGGCAGGGCTGGCGGTGGGCTTTTGCACAGGCAGAGGGTCGATCGCCATCGTCCTGCCAGCTTTTCGCAGCTATACTGTAATAACAATACTGTCCTATACTCTAATAACTTCACGGCACTGTTCAAGCGTTCACCGGCTATTTGTGTGCTCCCGCGCGCCCACCCTAATACGGAGGTAGCTTGGGGCACGCGCAGGAAATGGACACGCGATCGGTAATTGTCAGATTGCAGCCCATCGACCCTCAAACGACGTTGCATTGCAATAAAATTGCGGCAGTTCGTTTCACCAGCACCTTGCAGGACTCGATTGATACGGCCTGTGTGATTTAGTATTTTGTTACTTGTAGTAAACTGTACCGCGTCCGCTAGAGGTTAACCATTTGAATGTCCAATGCGCTATTTTCTAGCGCCACCTGTGACCCCGCCATCCCTGATATCACGTCCTTAGTCTACACGCAGCCGCCCACCACACTGCGCAACCCTCGAATACTCCTCGCAGCTGCTGAGCTGTTTTATCCCCATGGCATATATTTCTAATAAGGGAATAATTACTCATTGACATCCACCCAAGCGCAGCCATACGGCTACAGAGGAAAGCTATACAGCTTTCTCAGAAACTTCGCAGTTAAAGAAATTCGTCCTGGTCCGGGGCTCGAACCCGAGACCACCGCTTCACCGGAGCAGAGCGAGTAGAGCGACTGCTCCGGTGAAGCGGTGGTCTCGGGTTCGAGCCCCGGACCAGGACGAATTTTTCTTTAACTACGAAGTTTCCGAGAAAGCTGTATAGCTTTCCTCTGTAGCCGTATGGCTGCGCTTGGGTGGATGTCAATGAGTAATTACTCCCTTATTACAAATCTACTCCACCAAGGGGTATTCCCCTAAAAACATTTGACCAGCATATATTTCTGTTGTGCCCAAACTTTCACTACACTTTGCCTTCTATTGGCGTAACCCTGGCTCCGAATTCTCACTGAAAGGACAAATTTCCCATTCACTTTGGCTGCAGATGTGACCCTGCAGCACATATCTTTGTACGCCTGGCCTTTGCAGGGGCTCACCTCAACCCAGCTGTCACGGTTGCGTTGGCCACGGTGCGCAAGTTTTCCTGGCGCAAGATAGTACCCTACATGGTGGCTCAGTACCTGGGAGCCTTTCTCGCAGCCGTGGTAGCCTTCATCACTTACCAAGGTGAGGCTTGCGGGCTTGCTTCTCTGGTAAGCTTGCCTCACTGTGTGGAGCCTCAAACGGAACATTGATGAGAGAGCATTCAGGGTCCCGTCCGGCGGAAAACCCGACGTCAGCGTGAAATGAAAATCCTGATTGGTCGAGAGGGTAGTGCCGTAGAGAAGCAGAAAGGAAAGTGGTCACTGTCCTTTGGGTGGGGTGCCAGGCACGCTACCTCTATGCCACTGAACGAACGTTGCTCAGTGGAGCAAATACCTTGTACGAGCAATTTACGACGCACAGTAGGCGAATTATATTGTAGGTACACTCCGAAAGGATGCCGGCAGGATGCGGCAAAGGACGCCTTTAGCGACCGCACGGACTCGTTAGCGCTGTCGCGTCATAATGTTAAGTTGTACTTGAGAAGTGGTTCACTACCCTCTCCTTCTGAAAGCCTGTCATGACTGATTCGATCGCTAAGGCAGTGGAAGCCACCGGTGACTGTTTGTGGTCTGGGTCAGCTACAACGAGATACAATTCATTCGGGAGCTACTGTTGAGTGCAGTGCCGCTTCGCTTAATTTCTAGGTACTTCCGCAATTAAGGAATTCTGGCCACTTAAGCACACGAGCCTTAAAGCCCATTTTCAAGCATCGCTTGATTTATTTAGGGTATCCGCATGCTCGCATCCACTCTGGAACAGCTTAATGCCGGCACCTATTGCTGATCATCCAGCATTTCTAATGCTGTAAGCGTAATGCTGTAGGACGGCGCAACTTGTTGACAAAATTATAATTAGACAGGACACTTTAGCTCCGCCTCAAGGGTATGGAGTGATAGCGTAATGGGTTCGTGCCCATATATGAGGCACTGTTCATTCTCGACTTTACATTCATAGCTGCATGGGAGCCCTCATGCCACTCCTGGTGCATTGATGCAGTGATCACGTCATGCGTTACTGCCCTACAACACCAGGTGCTCCCATCGGTGGTGCTTGTGCCCAACAGGTTACTGTTTCCAAGCAACTCATCATTAATTTAACGACCGCCGGCCACTGTGCTCAATTTGCTCACAATCCGGCGGGTAGGTTGTAATGACGTTACAGGGTCACGTGATTTAGATGGCCCACATGGTTGCTTCTCCGGGTTCTTTCACACCAAACTTCATGTGAACCGCACATATGCAGGAGCTCTGCACCAGTACGACGGTGGACTCAGAGCCGTCACCGGCGTCAACGCCACAGCTGGGATCTTCGCCTCTTACCCTAAGGACTTTGTCGGCACCGGAAACTGCCTGGTTGACCAGGTAAGCGACAAGACAGCCTTCGCCCGATATGGGGGGTCTGAGAGATTTGATTTTCAGGAAAATTACTGGGTCACTAAATGCACAATTTTTGGATACGAATTTTAGGAGCCTCTGCTGCAATCACGTCCCTTGAATTCCGTTCCAGCAACACGCAACAGCACTTCAACCACAGCGCACTGCACGTAATGACTCCTTGAAATAAGCGTCCTTTCAGGATGCTCTTGTGACATGCTTCTTGGGCAGGGCGAACGATAGGGTTATCAAATTGCGCTTATCTGACCCTAATACTGCAGGGTCAAGTAATCTGCGCCTCACATATGCCACACATGCCTGTGCGTCACACGCACTGTTTCTTTCGGACACTGTACGTTGCGGGCACGTACATTTCGCGGCCCTCGGTTTAGACTGGACATCGCCATCCTCCTCCTTTCAGATTGTGGGTACTGCGTTGCTGATGCTCGCCCTCCTGGCGATCCTCGACAGCCGGAACATGAACGTGGCTACGGGCCTGCAGCCCCTCTTCATCGGCCTGGCTCTGGCTGCCATAGCCCTCTGCTTCGGCTACAACTGCGGCGCGCCTCTCAACCCGGCCCGCGACCTGTCGCCCCGCATCTTCACAGCCATCGCCGGCTGGGGCAGCGAAGTCTTCAGGTGTGCTCACGGATCTATGATCTTGCGTTGCGGCGGAAACAGCTTTTTTTTTCTGCCGTTGTAGCGGTTTCTCATTGCCGAAATGCAGTTCTCGAGCAACAGTGCATGGCTTGGCCTCTCAAATTGCAGCTATCTGGTAAACCACACAAACCAGAGTGCGGCGACTAATTAAGATCACGCCACTGTATAACGAACCAGCCACGCCTCTGTCCATTTTCAGCATCTTTTATTTGCATAGCACCTCCAAACTCGACCGTATGTCTATTTCCTTTCTCTACCCCGCCAGCGACATAAACTTCCAGCCTGTTCCAACATGCATCATGTGTCTTCCTACATTTAATATTGGTAGCAAGGCCCTTGACACTTGCGACTGGTCAGCAGCATGCAAATAGTTTCAGTCGGCACGAATTGGCTTTGATGTTCCTTAAAACAGCCGTTGGAGGTAGCACAAGCCCGCGTATACTTATGCGGCGCCCTGAATTTGCAGATTGGCACAACCGCATAATAAAGCTCGTTTGCTGATACGTCCAACCTTCCTGGTACTCTTCCTTGAACCCGAGACTACCACGTATGTTTCAATGCGTTCAGGTCCAGGGCATGGTGGAGCATTCTTCTACGTAGCAAACAAATGGCGCACACAAACCGGAACTCTGGTCACTTCACAGGCTCAGCGTTCGTCAAAAGTAAATATCGAAAGAGGGTTTCTTTTGGGTCTTGCGCTGACTCGTTATGCGAAATCTCTTTAAGGTGAGCGGAACTTCTGTCCTCGCTATTACACGGCGTGGAAGTGAACCCCCGAAGACTATTTACTTTAAATACATGATGCGCCTATTGCCCTCGCCTTGTACGTTCAAAGTCGTGCGTAGTATTTAAGGTACGCTTGCAGTGTACTTGGTTCGCCTCATATTCCATCCATTTGGTTCGTGTGCCGATTACGGGCTTCTGTAAAGAAAAACAATGCGGTCCACGTAAGGTGTTCGGCACCTGTTCCTTTTTTTTCACTTACCTGCTGCAAGGCCATTGAGTTTTCTCGCTCCTCCAGTACGTGCAAATGATTGCAGTGCTCATTTCCTTATTTTTCTACCCCCTCCCTGCTTCTAGCTTCCGGAACTACAACTGGTTCTGGGTGCCCATCGTGGGTCCGCACATCGGTGCCATCGTGGGCGCCTGGTTCTACACCCTCACCGTGGAGCTCCACTGCGATGCCTACGGCCACGATTCGGAAGGTAGCACTCGGGTGCCCTTGTAATGCGATGCGCAGAAGCACCCCGTGATGCCCACATTTCAGGGCCCCTCGAACACCTATGGTGGCCCGGCCACTCGTGTGTTCATTCCATTCTGTAACCATCCTTTTCAACTTTTGTTGTGTTAGGATTCCTTATGCTGCGCTACCAAAGATAATGCGCCGCTACTTCATTATTATATGGTTTTTAACCTACCAAATAAAGCCACTTACTTGTTTAACAGCGTTTCGTTTCCTTGCTTACCACAACAATAATCGCCGTAGCTGTGGGCTGGGCATTAACTTCCACCACCTGAAACTTTTCACCAGCGCCAAAATTGGACTTTACAGGCATTCGGTCCCGGCACGCCCAGGGATAGAACTTAAGGGCCAGCCGAGTGCCAGTAGAGATTATTATACCACTGCGTGTCAACCCATACGAAAAACAAGAGCACGTCCTCGAGCTTGTTTGCGTTACCTAAAGAAAAGTTATCTCATTACCAGATGGATACGCGCTGTACCAATTTTTGCTATTGAACAGAATTATTGTATTTTGTTTCATTATGAATTAAGCGATGGCGGAGTACCTAATGACTGTTGGAACGAACTGTTGGTTTGCTACTTTACGTAACCATATTGAATTTAAGGGTGAATGAAAAATATTGTCTTAGACGGTTCATTTCCAATGATATTTGAGAGTGCAGCCTTCTCTTCCCAGCTACATAATGGTGATCTGATAGCGACACGAAAAGCCTTTTACTCGAGAAAAACGCATATTTTTAGTGAACACGACGCCGATACACGTGCTGAGGCCTGTGGTGGGTTATCGGGGCTTGGCATAACAAGGCTCATTTGTGTCGTGTCTGGAGAAGCTACTCATTTTCTGTTATATCGCATTTCAAGACCCTAAATATTCCGAGCGGTTGCCTCTTGACAGATCTTCATGAAAATGGAGATGCAGCTTGATCATCTCCTTTATACAATAGGCTGTCCGCAGAGACTTGTCCAGGATGTGAAGTTTCCACTTCATAGCAGGCAGCTGCAAATGCGATACGCGCCGGCGCGCACTGGTTCAATCTTCGGCTGGGCGCGATTTGTACGAGCGGTGGACGTTCTTTCCCGCTGCGAGTCGAGGCGCATTCCACTAGGCACATGGGATCCAACATGTTTTGCCTCTTTTTCTGATTCTGGGCGACGTCGCGTTCGTTGAAGCGCCGACACCTTCCGTGTCTATCTCGGCAATCTGCCATATCGGCGGCGATTGAGTGGATTTGAGCACGCCTGCATCATTAGAGCACGTGTGACCTCCCTGATAAGCAAAGCCTTCGGTTGCCGATAGCGTGGTGCAGCAGGCACAGGATGGGGGCTCAGGACTTTTTGGGAAAAGACGGAGAAGGGACGCCACAGACACGTCTGAACATCTACACGGGCTCTCTTCTGCCTACTAGGCCACGCATTTAACCTCGTGTTTCCAAACATAGAGATGGATACAGCTGCTTGCCCTGTTATAGCGACAGTGTGGATTTTTTTTTTTTTTTTAGCGCAAACGCCAACATACCGTAAGAAGTGGCAATAATGGCTGTCGCTTCAGAACTAAGTTTAAGGCGCAGTATTGATAAGAATATCGAGTAAGTATTCTGACCGCGTCTGCCACAAATTGATGGCCGCTACTGCATGGGGTAAAACATAATCCCACGAGTAAGAACGCATTTTAAGAAACCGTCAGAACAACTGCAGTTCCGCGGCCAAGCTGAAAACTGCCCCCACTAAAGTTCGAGGCTAATTTTGACAGCAAGAGCGAGGCTAATTAAGTTTGCCAGCAGTTTAACGAGTGTTCGATGAGACAAGTTAAGGTCCTTGACTTGTTTGCTCTTTCGTTATTGATTTATTCATATCTGACGAGCTGCGTAGGCACCCGTTGAGAATGACTCGTCGTCGCTGGTATTTTCTGTCCCGTCTTCTCTCCAATCTCCTGTCCCATTCTCTACTAGTGTGTCCGCTGCTGACGCCTCGCTGCCGAAGTCCTGGCTGGTATGAAAGCGTGCAGCAAGGACGCGATCCGAAACGCCCTGAACAGCTCTCGGCTCCACTTTGACGGGAATTTCGGTCTCCACCAACTGCAAAGCGATACCAGAACGCCGCCGTTTGCAGTGCTTCCTTGGAGCACTCTTTGCAAGTTGTCTTCTGTTTCTTCTGTTCTGTCGCCACCCTGTACTCAGAGTTCATCGTCAAAGAAACACCAGCGAGATTATCTTTGCAAAAAATCACTAAGAAAAATAAATCTCGCCTTTTTCCTCTCCATGCAAACAGCGGAAAACGTACACTCGTGAGAGGTTATGGTGCCTAGGGATGTTGTTTCGCTTCGGAAGTGTCTACTTATTAATGCGTTATCGTCAAACGCGTCACCTAGAAAAAAATACGTCTTCGGTCACATAATTCTCCGGACCGGAAGTGATAATTATTCGATGTATCTTCGTTGCGTCCGTAGGCCACCTCTAGGCAACTTCGGGAAAACATCTAACGACCACCTAGAGGTCCCGAATAAATATCTGGTTGTTTGCAGGCAGACGTGCTAGCGTCCGTAAACACGACCATGAAAGAATGATACAAAACCCTATGTAAAAGCATCAACAGCTTCTAGCACTATCGCATTGTCAACACATGATGTAATTAGGTGTCTCTGTGAATTTTTACTCACTGCTAGAATGTGCCCGGCTCATGTGTGTACTCTAAATGTCTCCCCAATTAGCAAGCGTGCTCTTGTGATTATTTTTTGGAACGCTAATCTATTCGCCCATTTTTCACACTTTAAATTCCCATGTCGTGGACCTAGGATTACCAAACTTCCAACGAAGTGAGTGGTATGACAGGACAGAAAGTTTACAGTTGAAAATAAACTAAAAATTAAGAACGGCAAGGCCAATGAGACCTTGAGTGCCTGTTCATTCCTGAACTTGCTTTTAAGGGTTCGTATTATGCTCCTATTGCGCGGGGCGCCCTAACTGCCTTTTGTTTTGCGCGTGCATGCAGCGCAATCTGAATGCGGGGGAGTCCCGCCAGTCCTAAGTCTAAGACAAATGCGAGGGAGTTGTCGAAACGCCTCCTCTCTTCTCTGGACTGTAGGAAACCGGACCCAACTTAAAGAATTCGCAAAGCACAAATTTCTATTAGCGTGGCATACTGGTTTTTAATATATATAGAGAGAGGTCCTGATTAGAGGACAATTTATCAACGTAGAAGAGGACAGTTCAGAAAGCAGAATGAAAGACAACATTCCACTGGTGGGATGTAATTACGACCCCAATAAGTCTGTTCGATTTTTTCGCACATATATCCCAACGATCCCCTCATCTCGCTGTCCTTTAATGTGCACTATCTAACATGAGTGTTACATTCGAAAATTGTGTTCGTACATATATTCTGTGTCTTCGTTCGTACTTTGGTACCGATTATAGTTGCGCGTGTGCTGACCTTAACGAGACTCTTGACACACATCGTTGAACGCCGCTGCTTCCTTGCTAGGACGCCATATACAACGGCTCCATCATCGTTACTCGGAAATGTCTGCGCGCTGCGTAAGACCACCTTCAACCTCTGCTGCCAGCGCTGTCTCTCTGGCCTGATTTTGTTTGTTCTTTGTACAGGAACACCGTGAACAGAAGATCCACGAAAGAATAAAAGCGCTCCACACACGCTGGCTCACATGTTTGTACCTAGCTAAGGAAAGGTGCTCGTGGAAAGCAAAAATATGCACCAAAAAAATATGCATATAACAGATTTTTTTTTTTTGTCATGGGTACTGCGTGTTCTTATTGCACTTTCAGCTCCAAGAAAACGTCTGTGGTGACACCTTTTTTATTGCGAAAGCAATACTAGTTGCACTTTCAACACGTCGCGTAGCAAGACCGGTAGCTACCATATTAGCATATTGGATTGGATTGGAATTGTATAACCGATGCAACACCACAAGTCTAACCACAAGCACCACCACCAGCTACACTACCAGCTGAACCATGGCTTAGCTACGGATATTGCTTTCGCAATTACCGGGCTTAACCACGCCAAGCCACAGCCATTTTTCTTTCTTTGCCCGTAATCTGTTTGGCATTTTGTTCAAAATGGCCCCCATCTACCCCGTCTATCCTGGTCCTCACCTGCACTGCAGGCAGCGTGACCGAGGGAGGCTGCTTCCGCGTCGTGAGCATCAGGTACAAGATGAGGAAAACGATGATGGTGACCATCACGATCATGTACACGACGCCGCATGCGAACCAAGCGTTGCGGCCGTGCTCGGACAACTCGTACTTCTCGGAGAGAGCCCGGGCCTGCGCTGGCGACACTTTCGGCGCCCGAGCCCGGTCTGCCGCAGCTGCTGCCGGCGGTGGCGGCGGCTGCTGCTTGTGCCGAGGCCGACCATCCTGTTGCTTGTCGTGGCGCCGCTGCTGCTGCACCTCTGGCGGCGTCAACGGCGCGGAGAACGGCTTCTGGCTGCGGACTGGCCGCCCATGTGGCTAGAACAGGGTCACAGTGGTCGCTTCGTTAATTGTGGCTCATGATCAAAACATTCAAGTGGACATTAATCAAGTGAACTTGCTTCACTTTTTGTTCGAGGCCCCTCCGTTGTTTGGAACGGAAATAAACGCAATTTGAATTTGAACTTTAAGGCGAAAGCCTTTAATGGATCATACTGTCGTCCGTTAACAAAGCGTGTCACACGCGTTTAACTCGGAAACTAAAAAAGAAGAAAACCAGTGGTTGCTTCAGATAGAGGAGGAAAAAATGAACCTAGAAGCCAAGTTTGATGACTGTAGGTTAATTAGTTCATTAATTGTAGGCAAAAATGTCGAAATTGCGTCGAAATAACGCGGACGTCGATATAGCCACGAGAAAAATGGGACGTCACATCCACCGGAAGTCGTCACAGCATAGTGAAAATTGTCACACAATGGTCGAAAAAAGGTCGAATTTGTGTCAAATTAGATAGAGAAATATGTAATTAAGCGCAGTTAACACTTCAGATCCTCGAAAGATGTACAATTTGGGTATCGATATAGCCACGGGAACGGTGTGACGTCACATCCACCGGAAGTCGTCGCGGCATAGTAAAAATTGTCACAGAATGGTCGAAAAAAGGTCGAATTTGTGTCAAATTAGATAGATAAATATCTAATTAAGCGCAATTAACACTTAAGATCCCCGAAAGATGTACAATTTGGGTATCGATATAGCCACGGGAACGGTGTGACGTCACATCCACCGGAAGTCGTCGCGGGCATAGTGTCCTCGGCTTTCGCCTCTCAACACTTTAGTTGCCAAAGTGTCCACGCAATTTTTCCGAGTTCATGCAGCCGCAGTCGCGGTGGGTTAGGGACATTTGCGTTCGCCTGCGGTCACCAAGGTCACCGAATCGGACATCAGCCACGGCGGCCGCATTTCGATGGAAGATATATGCAAAAAACACCCAGAATGCAGTGCTGTGTCAGTGTACGTGAGGAGCCCCAAGCGGATGAAATCAATCCGAAGCCTCCATACGGCGTCCCTCATGGCCCATGTGGAGCTGAGGGACATTTAGCTCCACATCATACAGCACATGCAACTTTATGCAGCAGGGAAAATTCCAAGCTAGTCGATGTAATTTCCAGTGAACAAACCGCGGTACAAAGCGCGCATTAAAATACTCCCTGGCACATTTAGGCAACGCTTGCGGAGCAAAATGATGTGCCTAACCGTGCAAACGTACAACGTACAAATCTGATGCGCAAAGTATCATTCTTGCGCACTAAGTGTGGGCGTTTCGGTTTAAAGAAAAAAGTGCCGGAATAACCGGAATTATCCATTTAAATGCGTAATTTCGTCCAAATTTCTCCGGAAAAAAGTCATACATGCCAAAACATAAAAAAATAACCTGTAGCACTTATCCTGGTTAGTTCAGACGGACGTGTACTCGAGGAAGGCGCAGAATATTTTTTTATTTCCGGCTTTCGGACAATCGTACCATGAACAACAGCTCCTAACGGCTCGGCAAGAATCAGACCCATTTTCAATGGAGCGATATCTTTTCTTATGAATAAGTATTAATCCATGCCCAGATGAAGCCAAGATCCTCTAGTAGAAACGTTTGCTATGGACCGAGGCTTCATTCCTACCCCTTGTTGTATTTTCAAGTGCAGCATGCTTCAACTGAGCAGAAACTTTGCAAAACGCCAGACCACGCATCGTCGAAGTTGAAACTGTGTTCACACGTTACATGAAGAAGAAAGAATTGAGATCTCGATGGAAAAGGTCAAAACTGTTCACTGCCTCTTAGGCTCCAAACGGGCCTTCATAGAAACAAAGCGAGACGTCTTTATTTCTTTAAGAATTAATTATTGCGGTCAATCCTGCTCGGCGAATATTAAGGAAAGAAAAAGCACGCTTTAATATCGTAACCTCTGACACATTGTAACATTGTAGTGGATGCGAACATGTTATGTCAATAAACCCGAACGTACAGGCGCCCCGAAAGTAAAACGGATGTCGCATTCGTGCGAAAAAAAAATTGTGCTTTTTCTCCCCAGCCGCTTATAAGGCAAACACCAAACTACTGCAGTGGCTAGCCAGATGTGCCACGTGTGCCCTCGTGTGTGCATGCGTATCGGCTCGTTAACGGATACGTATGCACGTTTACGAACATCCCCACGATACTCGATGACAGCGTACTCCTTAATGAAATATAATTTAGACACAGGTAGCAAACGAGTACGATAGAAGAGGACTCCCCGCTCCACATAAGTACCGCGGGTCAAAATTTAGACACATAAAACAAAACGTGCACCCTTCCACCAGGAACCAAGAAACATAGAAGTAACGGACTTCAAATATTTGGCCTAAAAGACAGTTCTCTCCAACATGTCGCTTACTTCTAAAAGTAATGTGCGCTAAACGAAAACAGCTGCAATCTACAATGCTTGTCTATTCTCTGCAGTCATAAGGAATGCAGATATTACCGCTCTGCAGCCGATAGCGACATGATACAATGAGAAACACTAGCTTCCGCTTGCTGTGCCAGAACTATAGTGAACGGCAGCCATGTTAGGGCGCTAAAGCAACGGCGTTGTATTCGGGGGGCACAAGGCTCGAACCCAGGGACTGCCGTGAATTGCCCGCTCTCCAATTGCCTGCAGGCGTCCCCCGACCTGGAGCTCGGTTTAATCAGGGATAAAAACCCTGGAAAATGTTGCACATGGCCTTCTCCCTTACAAAAATGGTTATCAACTTTCTTTAGAATTTGTATTGACATTCTATTTACTCTAGTAACCTTGTAGTAACTTTTACATTCTATCAACAATTGTTCATACAGAGTTGGTAGCAAGTTGGAAAACACACAGGAGAACCTAGGCAGCGACCACTTTATAATCAGAGTGGCCATTGAAGCCGAAAGCATCAGAAGGAAAATAGGCAAGGCAAGACTGACAGACTGGGACGCTTTCCGCACCCACTGCAAAAGCATCAAAGGCGACATCACGTCTTTAGAAGAATGGAGCCAACAACTTAAACAAATAAGAGATACATATACCAAAGAAGTTAACCGCACAGAACAGGCACCAGAGGTAGACAAACGACTCCTCGGCCTATGGGAGGCAAGGAAAAGCCTAACCAAACGCTGGAAGAAACAGAAGCTTAACAGGAAACTAAAAAATAAGATAGCAGAAATCACCAAGCGAGCGGAAGAATACGCAACACAACTGGCTAGACAGGGATGGCAACAATTCAGCACAACACTGAATGGCACCCTAGGCACGGCCAGAACGTGGCAAATACTAAGGAAGCTCATGGACCCATCGAAGAACAAAGCAGAAAGTAAGAAATCGATACAAAGACTGATCCACCAATACGAAGGGACGGAGGAGCAGCTAATCCAAGCAGTAAAAGAGAAATGCTACGGAAAAGAACAGGTGAAAGCCTACCAAGGAGAATACCAAGGGAAAGAAAACCAGGACATGGACAAACCGATAACAAGAGAAGAAGTTATTCAAGCCATAAGGGCAACGACAAAGAACACGGCAGCGGGGGCGGACAAGATCCAGAACTCGTTGATAAGAAATCTCAGCGATGAAGCGGTAGAACAGCTCACAAAATACTTAAACAAACTCTGGGAAGAGGGAACGGTTCCGAAAGAGTGGAAACACGCGGAAGTCGTTATGATACCCAAACCAGGCAAAAAACTGCAGATAGAAAATCTCAGACCTATCTCGCTAACATCGTGTCTGGGCAAGCTTTTCGAAAGAATCATCACTAAAAGAATACAAAGACACCTAGAAGACGGAGAATGGTACCCCAACACCATGTTCGGCTTCAGGGAACATCTATCGACCCAAGACGTGCTGCTTCAGCTCAAAGAAGAAGTACTAGAAACAATGCCAAGCAAAGGGGAAAACGTAGTCATGGCCGTGGACATCAAAGGGGCCTTCGACAACGTATCCCACGCAGCAATCATGGAAGGCATCAACGCCACCCACTGCGGAAAGAAAACACACGACTACGTGAGAAGCTTCCTCAAAAACAGAACTGCAACGGTGGGTTTGGGAGACCTACGAAGCGAGGTCTTTCAAACACCATGCAGGGGAACTCCACAAGGCTCAGTGATATCACCAGTGCTCTTCAACATATCAATGATCATCCTAGCCAAAGAGCTCAGCCAGATACAAGGAATGAGACACGCAATTTATGCGGACGACATCACCATATGGACCAGCGAAGGCTCGCTAGGAAGCAAAGAAGAAAGTCTACAAGCGGCAGCCACCTGCATTGAAGGATACATGAAGAAGAGGGGACTAAGGTGTTCCACTGAAAAGTCCGAACTTCTCAGAGTAGGAAGGCACCCTACAGAGGCTAACCTCGAGGTGAAACTAGAAGGGCAGAACATACCGGAACAAAGAATGATAAGAATACTCGGTATGTGGCTGCAAGGTAGCAGGAAATGCAGCCACACACTCAGCCTGCTACGCAAAGCGGCGGAGCAAGTAGGCCGAATGATAAATAGAGTAGCCAGCAAAAGGCATGGCATGAAGGAAGAATACACAATCAGACTGGTGAACAGCCTGATAGTCAGTCGAATAACATACTCACTACCATACCACGTAACCATCAAAGCTGAAAGAGAGCAAGCAGAAGCTATCCTTCGCAAAGCGTAAAAGATAGCCTTACATCTACCAAGGAACACGTCCAACGAGAAGCTAATGCAACTAGGGCTTAACAACACTTTTGAAGAGCTGAGTGAATGCCAAATAAAGGCACAACTTCAAAGACTCAGCGACACAAGAACCGGACGAGCACTTCTGACTAGGTTGGGTCGGGAGACGGAGAACCATCAGAACAACAGGGCAAACATACCAGACACACTAAGAAGAAACAAAAGCGTACAACCCATCCCCCGCAACATGGACCCAAACCTCCATGCCAGCAGGAGGAGAGCCAGGGCAGAATACTATGAAAAAACAATAGGGCACAGGGACAGCACGGTATACACCGACGCTTCCCCGTACTATGGTGAACGAGGAAATAAAATGGTGGCGGTAGTCGTCAACCACCAGGGAGAACACATAACGAGCCTCACGGCCAGGGCATCAAATGTAGCAGAGGCGGAGGAGATAGCGATAGCCCTAGCAATGAGGGAGGGGGATAGAAAGGGGAGACCCCTGAATATCTTAACAGACTCACAAGAAGCGTGTCGAAACTACACAAAAGGAAGGGTAGGCAAAACGACACTCAGGATCCTCAGCGAGGGGACACCCTCGGGGAGGAGAGAGAAACATAACATAATTTGGATACCAGGCCACGCGGGGGTCTGGGGCAACGAAAGGGCGGACGAACTAGCTCGAGGGCTTACTATCCGAGCTGGGGGGTCACAAGCCCCGGAGGAGCTCTGGACTAGCCTAGGGGCTGGGTACTCTGAAACACTAAGTTTATACAGGGGGCTAAGATACAAATACCCCCCACCACACAAAGAGCTAAGCAAGGAAGAAGCCGCAAAATGGCGGAAGCTACAGACAGGCTCCTTCCCCAACTTATATATACTAAGCAAGACGTTCCCGACACAATACCGCGCCACATGCCCTTGGTGCGAAGCGAGGCCAACACTATACCACATAACATGGGAATGCGACAGAAACATATCGTTCCACAAACACGACACACCAAGTGCGGAGCAATGGGAGAGCCGGCTCACCAGCTGCGAGCTAGAGGCCCAAAGGGCACTCATAGCACACGCAAGCGAGGTGGCCAGACTCAGTGGAGCCCTGGACTAGGGGACCACCCAAGGCTAAGGAGGCAACCTCAAGACTTGAAGAGAAGACTTGAAGAAGACCTCCACCGCAGGCTAAATCTTAGAAATCAATAAAGTTTCTACTCACTCACTCACTCTCTGTATGTACTCCTGTCAGTAGAAAGTTACTAGAAATTAATTTTTGCATTCTATGTACCTTTGTTAATACAATGCTGGTAGACTGTTACTTCTTTGTATATACTCCTGTCAATAGAAAGTTACTAGAGAATCTGGGTGCAGTTTGACACATCGAGAGAAATAGATGAACAAACTGCATGGTGCTTGAGGTGATTAAAACTATCTTGTTCGCATAATCGTGAGGACATCTTTGCCTGATTGCATGGTGGAATCTGTTGCAGCGAGCGAACCGCCCAACACCCGGACATGAAACGGATGCTCTGATACTGGACAGTCGGTTCCGAATTGATTGATGACAATCCTGCTTTGATTGACAGCCATCTGCTTCTTCAGCCAAAGATACGAAGAAAAAATCTAACCTCCTGACGTTCTCTGCGAACTTGAAGCCCCGGCTGCTCCCGCTGTACCAGCGCACTGTCAATTCGTGCAGGTGAGGCCAAGTGGGTAGGAGGCGTGAAGTAGTAACTGGGAGTGCCCTTCAGAGCCGACGGGCTTTTCTTGGCCTTCGCCATCTTCTTCTTCTTCTCTGATTCCACCGAGGCCAAACATGATGATGATGATGATGATGATGATGATGATGATGTCCTCAGGCTTAATGGCACATACCCATGGCGGGGGATTGGCCAGGGTGCATGGCGGATACAAACGCACACATGTACAGGTAATGGAGAAGTTTGATATTTTGATAAACATGTCGCTGTTGTTCTTCGTCATCTTGAATCGGTAATGGCATATGGCACATGTTCACTGTGAGGCCGAGACTCAGGTGATGACGCCTTGATCCGCGTGAAAATATCTTGTGGCAATGAAATTGAAAAGAGGACGGGAATGTAATTACAAATTAAACAAAGGCGTTCAATGTCATGACCAAAAAACCCCAGAAATCCCTATTTCTGATCCATTTCTTTCTGCAGCAGTGCGTAAAAGCCAGCAACTTAGAAAAAAAAAACAAATTTCTGCTCTCAAACTTCCTTGAAAACCCGTGAAGATTCCCTCTCCGCCAAATCCGACTATTAAATTTCGTGAAAACGCGAATTTCCTCAAACGGGACATCAGTGAAAATAAACAGTGAATTAACTCATTTGAGCCAGGTTGGAAAATAACAAGGGAACACGTCTTTACGGGAAGGAAACAGAAAATACAGAAAATTAAGTTCATGGACCATTCATTTTTTTTTCCAACGTGACTTATTTTTATCTCGCACACATGTCTGAAGTTCACTTTTTCTTTGATTAAAATCACCGTTGCAAAATGTCCTCGCATCGCACAAACCATGCTTCATGGAACAGTAGCCAAGAAAGCCCGTTCCATCACGCGAGAACGCGCCCGAAAATAAAGCAAAGGAGAAGAAGAAGAAGAAGAAGAAGAAGCAGGCGAACATGGCTGACCACGGCACAAGCAGAGCGGCGAGCAAGGCGTTCAAGAAGAAAAGCGTCCTCCCGGCCGGCATCGTTCTCGTCTTGTTCTTCAGCAGGGGAGGGGGCGCGGGTAAGTGCCGGAAAGTGCCGGAAAGTGCCGGACGCGGAGCGCGAGGACGGTCTTGCCGCGAGTTCTGACTCTTAAGCAATGGGCCGGGCGTTTGAGAGAAAAACAACTAGCATGGGAATGCGTGCTGGCTTTTGAGCTAGCTAAAAATCGGTCCTCAACAATTGGGAGGCCGTGAGATTCTATCGTCTCTTCGCAAATTTACACCGTACTTTCGCTTTCGATGGGGCAGCGAGAACAATGCTCACAAAATTTTCAAACCTGAGATGGTCGCGTGACTGACCAGCTCGTGATCGCCAGCCTATTCGTGACAGCCGTAACCTAGCTGCGGAGGCCGATGGGAAGGGTACCTGGCCAATGACAGCACTAGCGTGAGCCTATCCGCAAAGATTCATTTGAGTAATTTTGCAAATACGAATCCTGCTGTTCGCGACTTGTACTTTTGGCTTGTTATAAATGCATATCCTGCAAAAGTTATGAACGAAAGTTGCGAGTAAATTCATTCTTTTAGTAAGTCAACACGAATCGTGTGTTCTTTCTTGCTTCGTTTCTTTCCTATAACCAATAATCGTCAACACCAGCTCATGCCTATAATTAAAGCTAGCATGCCTTTTACTTTGTCCCTGTAAATATAAGGAAAGCTAGCTCGAACAGTCAGTGCCCATGATTTGTGTGGTACAGGTGTCATCACGGCGTTGAGGTGAATGGAAGCGAGCCGAGGATGGAGTTTCGCATCGTAGGTCAAAGCTATGCATCCACATTGCGTTGTATTTCAGTAGCGCGATGTTGACTTTGCACAAGTTTCCCCGCTGTGCTAAAGCTGTAATAACGGGACAGTTCGCTTGGTAGGTGCGCAGCGTGGTTCGACAGCTGAACTCAGTGCTGCAGCTGGGTTCGACAGCTGAACTCGGTGCAGCAGCAGTGAGCGGAACGCCAGCGCTGTAGTTACGAGGAGGGTTCACTTCACCCCAACGCAGATGAGCTGAGTCCGTTCATTCGCAACTACGAGCTGCTGTCCTACCCAGCCCAGCATCCGGGCAACGAGAGCGCCCGAAGAGCCAAGCGCACCTCAGGCCAGTGGCACGACGCTGCCCGTGTTCGTTTCAAGGCCCTCGGACGGTAAGAGACAGGCTGGGCGCCGACACGAAATTCGCAGAGCCCGAAAGTCGGCTTTGGTCGATTCGACAGTGGCAGCAATAACATATTTTCTCTGCGCCGTGATCTGGGATGCGTCGCAATATGCTTTCAGTCTTCGACTGCTCGTTTCGGTTCTATTTTAATTCGGCTCTGCTTTCCTTTCATAGCATTGTAGACTGCTAAAAGCTACACTAGTTTTAAAATACGTCTCATTTAGGGAGGGGGGGGGGGATACCCTTTAATTTTCCGGAACATATTCTTTACATTGAAGGTTAAAAAAGACGTTATTTGAATAGCAGTCGACATATGCCGCATTTCAGAGGAATTATAAACCACAGAGGTAAATTTTCCCGAGAAATTTAAGGCAACAAATAAAAAAAGAAGTTGCCGACTTTCTTCAACCATTGAGAGTGTTTTCTCGTAAAGAGCACTTATATGCCGTCAAATTAAGGAATACGTCGTAATTGGCCAGTTGATACGAGCTTGAGGACTATAAGGTAGTAAAGTTTCACAGGTTCTTTCGTCTTCCTTATTGCACCAGCGGTGCCCCGCCAGAGACGGTTGGTTTCAACTCGAAGACTGAAGCTTCTTTCTTCGCACCACGGGTGCCCCGTCAGAGACGGTCTCTCGATGAGTAGATATGCAGGGATAAAGGGAATACTTATGTACAGTTTATGTACAGAAATTTACATTGCATATACAAGTTTAGGCACTCAAGACAAATTAAACGGCAAAGATATACACAACAACAAAAAGGTGGAACTGGCTAACACTAGGGGAGGCCCCTACTCGGCGTAGCCGAAGATGCGTAGCATCTCACCTTAGCGCAGAACCCCGCTTCCCACTCCGGGGCCCGGTTTTAAAGCCCTAAAGGCCCGGCCCACATTTCGTAGCACCAAATCATTCTGCATTCTTCATATCATTGGCTAATCGAGAGCATGGTCAGCCCTCCAACTACCGTAGGGTAACACCCTTTCCAGAAAAACAAACGCACGGTCGTGCCAGCATGTGCGGAGTAGAACGTTCTCTCCACCACAAAATAAAAATAAAAACAAACACAAATACACATTCGTTCCAGAACGTGCGCGAATCGGTTCCGCGGGGCGGGTGGACACCCGTACTTCCCGGCGCGTTCGCGAGCGGCCGCGTTCCAAGAAAGGAGACGCTCCGCTTTGAGTGCCCCCAGCCGCGTTCCAATGACCCCCGCGAACGCTACCGATCCCTTACACGCCCTTCCCAAGATTCTACAAAGGGCTCAAATGGCACTTTTAGAATTACAAACAAAAGGGATCGGTGTCTGACACGAAACTAACCTTCGGGTGACATAACATAAACAAAACGTACACATTCAAATGCGCGTTTCACACCTGTAAAACCAGCGCATTCACCGAAGTCCAAGCTGTCGCGCTGCGACCAGTTGCACCAACAAAACCAAAAACAACAAAATGCACACGGGCACCAACACAACATCACGCAAAATGCACACTAAATACACACAGTGGCATGCCTGCCGTGCGCCGTAACACAGCGTCCAAGTTGGTGCGTTGCACCCAGTTCACCAGCATGCACACCCGCGTCCTGCTCGACACACACACCGACACTCGCAACTAGAGCGTTCAGTAGCACTCGCACGACGTCCGTAAGTGGCCACATGAGCCTCCTTAGTCGCACCGAGCGTCCTTGTGTGCGTTCGAGCCACTACGCGTCTCAACACAACGCCTAACTGCCACTCGGCTCATTAGGCTGGTGCCACAGCGGGGCAAGAATTAAAAAATGCTGCCCTCCAGGATCGAAAACAACGTCCTGATCCTCGATAAGTCCAGATCTTTGACCCCACGACGCACCTGAGGGCCCGCTCTCTCTGGCGCGCCGGTACGAGCCGCGCGCTGCATAAGGAGCATAGCCCCTGCCCTGTCTAACCGTACCACTGACGCCGGTTTTGCTACTCTTGATCTGGCATACTGCAGCACGGAACGTACTTCTCCACGCAGCGACTTTCAATTTGAAAGCCACGCCCTTGCCTCCTGCTACTTCGCCTCGCTTGGAACCATTTGCCCCGTTCCTCCACGAGCAAACACTGATGTTGCCGTTCCCTGCTTGATAGGCATTTGCCGGCTTCGTGGCATCGTCTAACTCCGAGGCTCCATGAGCTCCCTGACAGTCACTTGACCCGAGCTTGCCTTGCGGCAAGTCGCCACTCATTTCCGGGTCCTCGACTGACCTGGCCGGGCACACACCGGGTGCGTTCGACAACTGCGCGGCGCTCTGCCCGGTCGGCCCAGCGGGCCCACCTGCGCTCTCTGCCTCGGATGTAGAGCTGTTGTCACCAGGAACGCTACGGGGCACTTCATGCCCTATGGCCGACACAGTGTGTGTTTGCAGCAACGCCAGATTTTCACCGGTTACTAGCTCCGTGTCGGAGGTCACAATCTTAGTCATAGAGCCTGCAGGAATTAGATCACTCTCCTGCTTGGTTTCGGAAATTTTGGTCTCGACTGGCCCTAGACCATCAGAATTGGGCTGCTCTTTTTCTTTGCTAGCCGCCCGCAGTGGCGAAGCTGTGATCCCTTCAGAAATCTCGTTTTCGCTCCCTGCGGCATTTCCCAACAAAGAGGCGTCCGCGCATATCGGCTGATTGCCTACAGCGACCTGACTGCTCTTTCCTCCACCTGTGCTTGAGCAGGATAAGTCTTTGTCTTCCAGCACAGGCGGCCTCATCTCTCGGGACTCGGAGCAGTTCTCCCTGGCTGATTCACTGGCTCTTCTGCTCTCCTTGATCTTAGAGATCTCGAGCTCTACCTGCTGGCGTCTTGCTTCTATAACCTTCAAGACATACTTTACATCCTGAGGTTCTTCCTCGCGAAGCACCGCTTTTCCGCCATTCACTTTCGCGAGTTGAGCCTGAAGGTCCGCTAAGCGCGCCTTCGCTAACTCAACCTGGTGCCTCACATCGAGTGAGGGCCGGCATGGATAACACTCCATACCGCCGTCTGTACCCCTCAACTGTCCTACCGGCTCGAACACATGCACAGGGACGCTAACGATGCGACGAAGGAAACTCACAGTTTCGATGCGTCGAACCGCATTGCCAGCTCCTTGGCGTCGCAGTCCACCGCCACTTTCACGGGACGCTGCGATGAGCTGTCGCACGCCGCTGGTCCTGCGCCCGCTGTCGTCACTTGCTGCGACCCGCCGGTGACCGTCGAGTTCTAGACGCGCTGCGCTTCTTGACCGGACGCAGTCCCGCGTCGCTGGACTACTGCCGTGGTCCTTGCGTCCTTGCCGCCGTCTCTCCGCAGGTCCTTTCTCGAACGCTGCTGTTGCCTGACCGTCGCCTTTCTCCCTGCGTTCAATCTTCTTCCTGCGCCGTCTTACGATGGCCGCAGGATCCTGTCGACTGCGCCAGTAAAGTTTCACAGGTTCTTTCGTCTTCCTTATTGCACCAGCGGTGCCCCGCCAGAGACGGTTGGTTTCAACTCGAAGACTGAAGCTTCTTTCTTCGCACCATGGGTGCCCCGTCAGAGACGGTCTCTCGATGAGTAGATATGCAGGGATAAAGGGAATACTTATGTACAGTTTATGTACAGAAATTTACATTGCATATACAAGTTTAGGCACTCAAGACAAATTAAACGGCAAAGATATACACAACAACAAAAAGGTGGAACTGGCTAACACTAGGGGAGGCCCCTACTCGGCGTAGCCGAAGATGCGTAGCATCTCACCCTAGCGCAGAACCCCGCTTCCCACTCCGGGGCCCGGTTTTAAAGCCCTAAAGGCCCGGCCCACATTTCGTAGCACCAAATCATTCTGCATTCTTCATATCATTGGCTAATCGAGAGCATGGTCAGCCCTCCAACTACCGTAGGGTAACACCCTTTCCAGAAAAACAAACGCACGGTCGTGCCAGCATGTGCGGAGTAGAACGTTCTCTCCACCACAGAATAAAAATAAAAACAAACACAAATACACATTCGTTCCAGAACGTGCGCGAATCGGTTCCGCGGGGCGGGTGGACACCCGTACTTCCCGGCGCGTTCGCGAGCGGCCGCGTTCCAAGAAAGGAGACGCTCCGCTTTGAGTGCCCCAGCCGCGTTCCAATGACCCCCGCGAACGCTACCGATCCCTTACAAAGGTGTCAAGCACCAATAGTATTTAAACCTTGCACCAAAGCTCCTACCATCTGCGTTAGACTATACGCAACGTCAGCACACTGGAAAATAGAAATACTTTCTGGAAATACTGGAAAATACTTTCTCCAGAAATATCTTCACTTCTACCGAAACCAATTGCACCATTAATTTCTCACTCTAAACATCACTATCAATAATAATATTTTCTCGTGCCTTTGTTGGTTTCAATGACTGTTCTCTTCTTTTATATACTGCTAGCTGTATATATAAACTTCAAAGCCACCTGCACTGAAACCCAGTTGATGTCTGTCTTTCTTTCTCTGGCATTTACTTTCAGGGACTTCAACCTCGTGCTGCACCCAGACCTGTCGGCCTTTTCCGACGACTTCGTAATGACCACATCGGCTGGCGCTGTGGACGTCGATCTGTCGCACATGTACTCCGGTCACATCGAAGGTAAATTTTTCCGACGGTGACGATGCTTGCTCGTCTTCCTTTCAGTCCGACGAAGGCAGCCGATACAGCGGCCACATTTTTCCGCCCTCGTAGAACTGTTCAATCCACATTTTATTAAATATTTCTTTTTCCCACAGAAAAAATGAATTAAGTCACCTTGCCCCCAAGATACATTAACGCTTGTTGCTTCTGTAATCTGAAGAAAAAAAATGAACAAACATTCAATCTTACTTCGGTCAAATTTCTCATGAAAGAGCTTACGCAGCGCAGAGCCGATCACGGACAGAGAAAAACATTCAGACAAGCACAGCGCTGCGTCCTTTAACGTGCACTCGCACCTACTATAGCTACACTTGCTATCTAAGCATTTTCAAGAAAGTGTGCTGGTTTTGTAGGGCGCATGCAACGGAAGTCCGGAGACAAGACATCCGTGCGGTATTGTTGTTTATTCTCTGTGTCGGAAGAGTCGTGGCAGGCCACCCCGCGAGGCGCGGTCCGCCTCTGCGGGCGTGGAAAAGGATGAGGAGAATGAAAGAGCACGCCCGCAGCGCGATCACGTGCGGGGTTGTGTTGGTTGACTCACGTAAACATGGCAAGCCTGTGTCTCGCCTCCCCTTTCAGCGTCCTTCGTGAAGTTTGCGCTGTTTTCGTTGTGATGACAAGCCGACGATACCTCACGCTAGAGAGCACGTGCGCAGGAGACGTGGTAGTCAAACACGCACAATTTTCTGCCAGTGAGCTCGTGCCGTTAGAGTGCGGAAAGAAAGCGAAGCAAAAGCTGCATTGTTGAAATATACCAACTTCAGTATATTTGAATATACCAGAGAACGAAAAATACATACGCGGACACCGCAGAGACTTCCTTCTAGACATAACAGTGCGCATCAGAGGCCATCGTCCTCCAAGGGGAAATCTCTGACGCCCATGAACGAGACAGTCAGGGATGCACTGAATGCATTCGTAAACTCCAATAGCGCGTACGCTTCTGCTGAAGCTTGTGCAAGCAATAATTAGTCTTTCTCGCTCTGCATAGAAAGTTCTGTTGCCTTAGGGTGCCTTTTTACCTAACGCAGTTATCAATCGAACTAAGGAATTATCGGCTCCCATCGACTTTCCTTGAACTTGGCTGGGTTTCAGGCGCGAGTTCCTGCGAGCTGATACGCTGCACTTGTCTTTACACGAAGAGCGGCTGACTCCATGCACGAGTCTTGTTTCACGTGCAACGACAGAGAATGTGGCATAGGCTGGAGGAAATCAAGAGACCCTATTGGCTGGATGACTGAATGGATGGAAGATAAGGGAACAGGGTTGTGGCAGTTGGCACGATGCTCGGCTTTTTCTTTATTTTTGATTTAACTGTGCTATAAATTGGCCTTAAAACTCGCCAGTTTCTTTCCATACATTTTCAGTCCTACACTTCTATATTTATGTCGCCTCGCTGATTTTGAGCCACCAGTTTGAAGTATTTTAGCGAAATGGACGCCATGGCTCCGCGAACTAGTCTAAAAAGGATCGGCGAGCACGGGAACACGTTGTTTGCTTCACTGCGTGAGCAGTTCGCGTGCACATTCACTTCAGCAGTTCGCGCGCACATTCACTTTATTTTAGAGGTTTTTAGCAAACATTTATCTTAGAAGGGCTGTAACATGACTGTTTACATAATAAAGACCTTTAGAATAGGGTGGCGCAAATCGGTTAGAGGCATGGGGAATAGCGGGGGGCCAGTGCGCAGGAGCTGTACAACAGCGGCCCTCCCTCCGGTCGTTCTTCTCGCTTTCTTCTCCACAAAAAACCTGCCTTTTCACCACTCTTTTTCTCATGCGACCAAAACAGTTCTCAAGTGATTTGTACGCTGAAGGCTCCGCGGTTGAGAGGATCTATTTGCATGTATGCGTCTCCTCTGATTTTGGTACTAGCACGCACCATCGTAGGGCTTCGAGGCGTAACGCAGAGTCAACATTTATATGCTGTCGTTGTAAAGAATTAAGGGCCTCAGTTCCAGCTAATATGTAACTCGCTTTCGTTTTTGTTTTGTTTTTGTTTGTTTTTTGGTACGTAGAGACCTCATGTCTAGGTTGTCATTCCAGTTGAACTTATGACGCGTTGGTGCAGATGACCCAGGCAGCCAGGTGTTCGGATCTCTCGTCAACGGTGTCTTTCAAGGACGGATCAGCACTGGCGATGGGCGCTCCTTCTACGCGGAGCCGGCCTGGATGTACCCAGCGGTGTCCGAGAACGGCCACTCGGTGTTCTATGCGGCCGAAGACGTGCGCCTCCCGCCGCAGCTGGGCAAGCACGGCGGCTGCGGCTTTGACCGCCTACAGGCGCACTTGCACGCTCAGGACGTAGATCTGGGCGCCCACACCTCAAGCCAGCACGCTCACCAGACGCCGCAAAAGAAGACGCTGGTACGGTCCTGTTCTGTCAGGGCTCCGAAATTTACCAGGCTAATGCCGGAATTGAGTAAAATTAGGTACTGTTCGGTGTACGCCGCAGATATGGTGCGCTATGATAGGTTTCTCGTGGGATATCAGAGGCGCCACAGTAGAGAGCTCTGAACAAATTTCGACCACGTGACGATCTTTAACATGCACCATCACCTTACAAACACGGATGCTTTTGCATTCCCACCTGTATCCAAAATTCGACTGCAGCGGCTGGAAGTCTATCCCAACACCTTGGGCGCTGCAGCCACTGAGCCTCTACCGCGGCAGGTAGCCTGCGTTGCATATAAAATGAACAGTAGCATAGTAAACGATTCTGATCATTGTAGCCTGTGTTGCGTATGGAAAGAACAGTAGCATAGTAAACGATTCTGATCACTGTTTTTGATGTTTGTTTCTTGCAGCTTTACCTTGGCATGGTAATATTAACGGAGCTCGATGTAATTTCTGGCCACTCAAATTGATTGATTGATTTTTTGATTGATTGATTGATTGATTGATTGATTGATTGATTGATTGATTGATTGATTGATTGATTGATTGATTGATTGATTGATTGATTGATTGATTGATTGATTGATTGATTGATTGATTGATTGATTGATTGATCGATCGATCGATCGATCAATCAATCAATTGACTGACTGACTTATATGTGAAATCTCCTCAACTGTCGGTAAGGTAGTGGCACTGTGAGGGCAAATCAGACCCGTGTTGAAAGGCAGCGTGAACTGAAGCGTAATGCGTGTTTCCTGTGGATGTTCGTCACAATGTGAGAGGCAACATGCTTGACCTGTGCTAGTAGGTTCAACCCCTGCCTCTGGATTAGAGAGTGTTGACTTTTCCGTAACTTAAGACGTTAGTGTTCTCCTCCATGACAAGGTTTATGTGCTAGATCCCCGTTGCACGCTAACCTCTGGCCCCGTCTCGAACAGCGGAGGAAGCGGCGCTCGTCCGACATCGCCGACACGCCAGGCACGGGTACGCGGAAGCCGCTTGCCCGCCGAGGCAAGGGTCGTCGGGGACGCCCGCGCCAGGACGCCACTCATCGCCTCTGCCACCTGCAGGTGAGCTGCGCCTGCAGCCTCGTGGCTGCACTTAGCTGGTGCTTGGCGCCGTGCAGGTACATCCGGCCAATACTTTAACTGGCGTGCGCGACGGCTGCCTTTTCTGCGCTCCTGCGCTTCACAACGAAGAAAACTTGTGGTAAGCTTTATAATAAGCACGGGCTCACTGAGCCCCTGCTTAGATTTCATTTTTAGCAAGTTTGCTCCGTCATAGGCTGCAGGAGCACGGAAAACGCGGCCGTCATGCACGCCAGCTAAAGAATTGGCCGGCTGTACGTACGTCCAGCCCCGCATAACATAACCATTCTGTGTAGTGGCGATTCCGGCAAAGATATCATAATCCTGTCGGCTGCGCTAAGTGAAACATTCTTCTCATGGACACAAAGCAGTAGATATCTTATACAGAACCTTTCTATTCTACCCTCCCATCTACTTCTTCTAACTGTTAATCACCAACGGCGAATTCTTCGAAGAGCTATTACACGCACCATCTGTCTATTCTCGTCGCACCTGACATGATAAGATACTTGTGTGTTATTTCGGCAATGAAAACGTTTATTACGTATTTACTATCCAACTATTCGTTTTTTTATGTTTGTCGCCCTTCGTCGTTGGCTCACACGACGCACCACCCCGCCATCGCCGGGATCTGCCATTTGTCGCGGCGGGCGATAAGAATGGAACCGAATGACAGGAAAACAATCGTATTATTACACCGGTGCTGGCCTCCAGCCATCGTACTTGTTATCGCATGCAATCTTCCATCACCTAATGATCGACAAGACAGTGCGGTGGCTCAATGCTTATGACACTCAGCTGCTGACCGGAAAGACGCGGGCTCGGTCCCGGCTGCGGTGGTCGCATTGTGTTGGAAGCGAAATGCTTGAGGCTCGTGCACTGTGCAATGTCTGTGCACGTTAAAGAACCCCAGGTGGCCATTTCCGGCGCCCTTCACTACCGCGTCCCTCATAACCTGAGTCGCTTTGGGACGTTAAACCCTCATTAACTAATGAAACGAGCGAGAAGTATACCCAACTGCTTGCCATAACTTACGTTACGCACAAGCAGCACGTTAACGGGCTGTACACCATACGTAAAAACGAGGACAGAGAATAACCCCGACCAACATATGGCAGTCTAGACTAGCAACTGAAAGAGAGATTACTGAACTATTCGCTATTAGATCCGCCGGATCATACCTGTATCAGCATCGCTCTGTGTGTGCGTGCGTGCGTGAGTGCGTGTGTGCGTGTGCGTGTGTGTGTGTGTGTGTGTGTGTGTGTGTGTGTGTGTGTGTGCGTGCGTGCGTGCGTGCGTGCGTGCGTGCGTGCGTGCGTGTGTGTGTGTGTGTGTGTGTGTGTGCGCGTGCGTGCGTGCGTGTGTGTGTGTTAATAATAAATAACAATAATAATACTATTCACGGACTCGTTGTGCTGCTACTCATTAATAAACAGTTCGTGCACTGTGTGTCGGCGCCATCTTTTTCCTCAGCGTTAGAGCAAGTTATGGATGAAGCCAAGTGTCTTGCTTATGTATATATCTCACTCATGGGAGCTCCTGAACCACGCCGTGAGGGCAAGGATGTCGACTTCCTGGGGTTCTTTACTGCACGCTCTCATCAAAAAGGGCACAGGCAGTTTTGTACTTCTCCCCCGGCTAAATTTCACTGCCAAGACCGGTATGCGATCGTGCGAACATATGCTAAGAAGCCGAATGCCTTAGAGAACCACCGCGGTGACTGTTATTTTTAGCAGGACATAAAGACATCTCTGGCTTACGGCATGAAACCAAGGCCATGGGTGTGATCCCGGCCTCGGTGGTCGTATTGACTGTTAATTAATTGTTATCGCAAGCATTCTTGGACCACCTAACGACCCACAAGAAAGCTTTCTGAGGATTCTGTGGACACCTACTAGCCGCCGTTATCTGACATCAATTAGTGTTGCCAATTAATATGTACGATGATGTGTAATACAGTGCTATGTAATGGGTACAAGCGTGTCATTGCCTTCAAAAGGGCGCACAAGCAGACCCCTGAGCGACCGTAGGGACACTTTAACGCTATCTTGCGTACTCTTAAGATGAACGTAAGTACTACCCCCCCACCTCCAGTTTTTAGGTGGATGCAAAATACAAAAACGGCCGTGTGCTGTACGATGTCAATGGACGATAAAGAACCCCACGTGGTGTAAATTAGTTCTGTGCCCTCCACTTTGGCGTCCCCATAGTCCATGTGTCAATTCGGGACGGTAAACTCCACACTCTGATATTTTATGCGATAGAGCTCGTGCTGCAGAAAAGCCGGCGTTGGTGTCGCTTTCGTGCGAAAATCCTGATTGGTCGATAGGGTCATGACGTCACACCACATGACCTCGCATGGGATTTTCAAGCAACCTACAATGCTTATGTGGAACGACCGCATTTCTTAAATGATTTAGCAAGAGTAATTCATTTGGCTTAAAGAAATTTTTTAAGAATTTTAGGTGGGTTCGAACCCACGGTCCTAACTGATCAGCCTAATTTAGATCAGACCTTAACGTGAGTCTAATATCGTCACCAGATATGCCGACGGCCCCGCAAAGAAAACCATGAGCCAACCAGGCTGAACACATGCTGTCGCACGCCTACTCGGTTCAGCCACTTTAAAACCCTACCATATTTTGTTTCACTTCTTCGTAGTCTCGAAAGGCTTATTCATTTATTTATATGATTTATTTGTTTATTTTTACTCACAGTAGTCTCGCATAAGACTATAGCAGGCGGATATCAAATTCACGAAAAAATGGTACCAGTCGACATGCAGCATATCAGATACTGTGAAAGCACGTGGAAATGCAGGACCTCTGGGACATGAATTAAAAGTGCGTGCACATTTTCTAACGCTATTGTGATTATCGGACAAAGCGAGCGGGCGGAAATTTCCTGTGCGTTTTTAATATGCAATATCGATATCCTTAATCTATGCCGTTATTTTCTCCTTCAGTTGTTTATTTTCACAAACCCGTAGAGCTCCGAGATAGCGTTTTATTTTTTTTTTAACTATGTAATGGAACCTCTTGCTGAGCATTCGGAGGCTCGCCCGACGCAGGTCGTGGTGGACCACACGCTGTACGGCTTTTTCGTACAAGGGGCGGACGACAAAACTGCTCGGGAGCGCATCACCTCACTGGTCGGCACGCACGTCACGTCCACAAACGTCATCTACACCAGCACCGACTTCAACGGCATCGTCGGCATGCGATTCGCGATCCAGGACCTCAAGGCGAGCTCCTTTTACACCCTTTGGCAGCAAGCTACCTGCGGCAAAAACAAAAAAAAAATAAACAGCTTAGTGGGCGGGCGTTGGAGTAGACTATTCATAAAGTTACCACTGGGAACACATTTAAACTACTTTATCAATTTGTCTGAACTTTTTCAGTGATCCATCAGGCGTGAAAAGAAGAGGTCTTAATTTGTCAAATACTACAGGTCACGTTTCTAAATTGAGGTTAAACTGGATTTGTGGCATAGAGGGGGAGTGTGTGCGTGTGTGTGTGTGTGGGGGGGGGGGGGGGGTCGAAGGTTGGCTTCTGTAATTTGTTGCCTGACTAATCGGTGCTGCATACTCAACTATAACAAGATGCAGTTTTAGTACCAGACGAGACGCGATCACGAGGCGCTTCTGGTCGTTGTCTTTACCGTGTGCTCTCTGTATTCCGTCTTGATCTAATTAAGGATGTCGCTCCGGACGGACACTATCTGGAGAGCGCTCAGATGTGCACTACAGCCGCCGAAAAATCGTACAGTGAGGATTGTGGCCGATGCATAGAGAAATATGGATAAGTACGGAGAACAAATCACTCGGCCGCTAATGTCTAATATAGTATACATTATCGAATTTTTTTTTATCTGGCTGCTTCGTCAAAAAGACACCAGAGGAATTTTCGTGGTAGGGGAACTAAAGCACCATGAGACGTGGTGAGGTTTTCATGCATGCACTTAAACCCGATACTTGCAGCGCAACGAATGATGGGAGCGTTTTCTGATATATCCATGTATCACGTAGAAACAATTGTATCTGCGGCAAGACCGACTTAAAAAGAAAAAAAAAACTTTGCTAGGTTGTCCAGTAAGTCTAGATCGTTGATGGATACCGAGAGGGGCGATTTGGCGCATTTTCTTTAAACACGAGGGCAGCTCTAAGTTATCCCATGCTGAGGCGCTTGTAGATTGCGGTTTCGGCCAGCTCACGTACTTGGCCAGAGTGCGGCTACGGCCGCTTATGTTTTTTCAGCCAGCGTCCGCTTCGGCGGACGCGCTTGTTGCGACGCGCGTCTATTCTTTTCTTTCCTCTTATCTTTGAACTCTCCTCTATCTGCACGTGGCAGCGGTGGTGGCTCGGCTCGAGCCAGTCGGCAGGCCCGTGCACTTTCCTTTTCATCCTTCACTTAGTCGCAACAGCAACAACAACTTGGCCGCTCACGAACCACAGAGCTTTTTATTATGGATATGAGAGGAAACATGGCAGTACAGACTGAATGAGTCACTAATCTGCAGTTCAATCTATCTGCACGTGGCATCGGTGGTGGCTCGGCTCGAGCCAGTCGACAGGTCCGTGCACTTTCCTTTTCATCCTTCACTCAGTCGCAACAGCAACAACAACTTGGCCACTCACGAACCACAGAGCTTTTTATTATGGATACGAGAGGAAACATGGCAGTACGGTCTGAATGAGTCACTAATCTGGCAGTTCATCAATCATGGGAATCACAGGCAGTACAGAGACCTCAGCAGAATGGGCTTTGAACGGCCTGCCCTGTCAGGTCACATGTAAACCTCTTTAAAACTATTCGTCACCATAACTTATACATGTACTAAAATTTCGTGTGATTTACTTTACGCACACTTAATTCTTGCTTGCAAAGTTTGCAGAGCTTGGAGAGCTGTGCTTTGAAAGCACACACACACACACACACACACACACACACACACACACACACACACACACACACACACACACACACACACACACACATACACACACACACACACACACGCACACGCACACGCACACACACACACACACGCGCGCGCGCGCGCACGCACGCACACACACACACACAGAAAGAGCTCGTATTGGTACTGAACATGAAAAATTACATTCGGTTTTAGGAAAGGTTGGTTGGTTGATTTATGGGGTTTTAACGTCCCAAAGTGACTCAGGCTATGAAAGACGCCGTAGTGAAGGGCTCCGGAAATTTTGGACCACCTGGGGTTCCTCAACGAGCATTGACATCGCACAGTACACGAGTTTTAGAAAAGTGACCACTTCTATAAACCATCAGCGACTTCCAGGTGGGCTAAACAACGTGACATTGGGGAGAATTTTTGTACATTGCCTGCTAAACTGAAATGTGAATAACTTGTTTCTCGCCCTTTAATGCGAGGAGCTGAAATGAAGCGCGCCAACAATTTTTTCGTAGCCACTCTTTGTCATTAAGACATACCTAATCAAACTATCGTCCAGTGCTACTAGAAAATTTGTTATCCTATCTGTTTTGAGCTATGAATGAGGCTCAATAAAGTATTCACTTTTAATTAAACAACGAAAGTTTGCTTTAAGTGTGTAAATTTAAAAACTCTCTTGGCACTAAAATATTGGCCCTCGATATACCTGGGTAAGCTAAATGCAACTTAGGTGCGCTAGCACGATTGCTCTTGTTTAGCTTTGTTTATCTTTCCATAGCTTTTTTTTTAGCTCTAAAATTCGAGTTGCATTGAAATGTTCTTGCAATTGTTCCTCGGCTGTCCTCTTGCGAAAAGCCGCCTGGGCTTCTCGTTGCTATTCGAGGCGTCGTTCCCTCTGTTCAGTGGTCTCTGAAGCCATTTGTACTCGCGTCTCTACTGCGATTTTCCTCTTCTCTGGCGGGTTGATCATTCGCTTCTTTTTTCTGGCGCCTGCATATGCACACTACCGCGTTTCTCTCTATTCATCTATTTCCGCATCCCATTTAACAGGTTTATACTGTCTTCGCCGCTCTGCTTCGGCTTGCCTCCTCGCATGGCGCTCTCAGCATGGCGCTGTTCAGCTCACTGTAAACGTCTTTCGTCTTCGGAATCGGTCGAAGGACCGGCTTCATCCATTACTTGCCGTTTGCTGCACTGCACGTTCCTCCAGCAGCTACATCACTCGGCTCTTCTTTGTCGCATCTGCATGTGCACACAACCATGTTTCTCACTCATTTTCACTTCCGCTCTCCGCTGGGCTGCAGTTGGCGCGACACCCTCCTCCCATTGGCTCCAGTTGGCACGACTCCCTTCTCTCATTGGCTGCAGCTGGCACGACGCCCTTCTCCTATTGGCTGCAGCTGGCGCGACGCCCTTCTCCCATTGGCTGCAGCTGGCGCGACGCCCTTCTCCCATTGGCTGCAGCTGGCATGACGCCCTTCTCCCATTGGCTGCAGCTGGCACGACACCTTTTTCCCCTTGGCTACAGTTGGCGCGACTCCCTTCTCCCATTGGCTAGAGCTGGCACGACGCCCTTCTCCCATTGGCTGCAGCTGGCACGACGCCCTTCTCCCATTGGCTGCGGCTGGCGCGACGCCCTTCTCCCATTGGCTGCAGCTGGCGCGACGCCCTTCTCCCATTGGCTGCAGCTAGCACGACGCCCTTCACCCATTGGCTGCAGCTGGCAAGACGCCCTTTTCCCATTGGCTGCAGCTGGCGCGACTCCCTTCTCTCATTGGCTACAGCTGGCGCGACGCCCTTCTCCCACTGGCTGCAGCTGGCGCTACGCCCTTCTCCCATTGGCTGCAGCTGGCACGACGCCCTTCTCCTATTGGCTGCAGTTGGCGCGATTCCCTTCTCCGATTGACTGCAGCTGGCGCGACGCCCTTCTCCCATTGGCTGCAGCTGGCACGACGCCCTTCCCCCATTGGCTGCAGCTGGCGCAACGTCCCTCCTAGCTTACCTGAGTTACTCCGAGGCTTCACCCGGACACAACGGCTTATTCGCAAGCGACACATTTAGCGCTAGCGCGCTAAAAATAAAGTTGCCTTCCGCTCCTCCTTGTGTCCCACAAATACTGCGTTGAAAGCTAACGCTGCTGGTGCCTTGTCCCCAGTGTTGGCCTCTTTGTGCGCTCTTTCTGAACTGTAAATTGTCAACAAGCCCATCATACAGGCCACGGTTCTTCTATGTTGCATTTGTCGAACGATGTGCTCACGCACGCGTCAGGCCAATGCGTAGTAACTCCGAACATTGTAGAGCCTACGAATATGAGCTGATTGATTTGGTTTCTGCATTAAATAAACATTAAAAAAGCTTACATGAGTACGTCCTCCTGTGTACAACAAACATCCGGCGCTGCTTCTAAAATGAAATTCTGATTCAAAGATTACGCTTATCTTCAGTAGTTCGAGAATTAATTGGTACCAACTGATTAGATAAATGCGAAACAAACAATGCGACCACGATTGGTGCTGTGCGAGTTCCATTGAACAACATACACCAGTTATTTTTTTTTTACGTTTCGCTCTCGTTACGTGCTACACACGATCTGAACGACTGTGTCCTCGTAAGCAATTAAAGATATCGGTGCTTAGTTTCTCTCCGCAAAAGACATTTTCATAATAACGGCTTTAAATAAACCAAGAATGGTACATTATCATGCAGAAAATTATTATCCCACAAAACCTCTACGAAAAAAATGGCAGTGGTTTAGCTCTGGTTATACCTTAAGGATTGCGAAAGCAATGGGGAGAGAGAGAGAGGCGATGGAGAGCGCGCGGCAGCGGCGGCGTCCCCGGCACGCTAGCTATGCGCTGCTACTGAGCATGCGCAACTTTCGAGTGCGGCGGCGGCACCTCTGGGTCACCGGCGCAGCGACGGCGGCGGCGCGCCAGCTGTGCGCCGTGTGACGTCACTGCTCCTCGCGCATGCGCAGTATAGCCTTGCCTCAGCTCATCGAAATGGCTCGGCGACTCGCAGAGTGTTGCTTTCGCAACAAAATTGAATTTCCCCTCGATGGCTGCCATTCGAGCTGGTGTGTAAGGAGGGTGCCTTTCCGATGCAGATCAACGACACACAAGCCTGCGAGGGTCATGATGCGGCCAGCAACCCCTTCTGCCGCCAGGACCTGGACGCCAATCTGATGCTGCACTTGTTCGCAGCGGAGAATCGCAACGACTTCTGCCTCTCGTACGTCTGGACCAATCGAGATCTGGGCGACGGTACCCTGGGCCTCGCATACCTGGCGTACCCCAACGGTAATCAGCATGCAGACTCCTCCACAATGTTTCGCATAACATGAGCGGCGAATGTTTCTTGCGTTCGGGCTCCGAATACCGCTCACCCAACTCAAGCTGAGCTTGCTTTCCCCTTCTAGCCTATGAGAAAACAGTTCCACGTCACCGTTTGTGCTCTCATTCAATGAGTGCCCAGGACTAACCTCCCGAAAAGTGAGCCAGAGTGCTACGGATTGGCCGGCTGCAGAGAAAGAGGCGACAGCTAGGACCACTGATAAAAGCCGATGAAAACGCGCTGTTACCTGAAACCTGTTCCTGCAAATCTAGACTGAAAAGCAAACGCCCAGGCCCGCAACGCCCGCTGCCGTCTCCGACTGTCGCGGCGATTAAGCTAATGCACGGGCCAACTCTGTCGTCGTAGTCGTTTCTCATGATTTACCAGTACGCTGATTATGGCCACTCAGGAAATGACCTTACGTAGCAAAAACTCTCTTAACTTCGGCCTCAATTCACAGCTTCAGCTGTAAGGTCGATCTTCTCCGTCCTCGGAATGGGTCATCCCAACTGTTCAACGTGAGTATACAAGCAAATCACAAATTGACTTCAAGTGTGAAAACATGCAGGCAGCTTTGTTCATGATTGGTCGCCGCACAGACTTATAGCGATATTTGCTTTGATTTCCTATTGTGAGTGGGGATCGGATAAAGCGCGGGTGCAAGCTAGACACAATCATATATTCCGAGTGAATCCGTATCACACGTATCACCAACCTTGTGTGAATTTATATTACGTATCAGTAAAACGATTCAGTCTAGTCGAAGCTAGGGCTGGCGTCTGTTGATCCAAATCCACGTCAGTGCAGAGGCATAAAAACGTTTTCTAGCTAGCCAATTCCAGCGTTACTGCCTTGTAGACTCTCAGGACTGACCAGCGCTAAATCACTGATAAATTGAAATAGGTCGGACACTGGCCAACAATGAACTATTCTTTTGTACCCACAATGACGTGAATCCTCATAAATTTTCACTTGCCCTAGCTTTCACTAGGTTGCACAGTTTAAATGGGACAAAACTTGGCTGCATGTTTTTCGGATCACTTTAAGCTGACCCTGTCCTTACATTCACTCTGTTTCCACGTAAGCTGAAGCTGTATCTTCGTTTTGCCGCATGGTCCTGACCGTGCGCAGAGAAGCTCGGTGGTGCGTGCGAAAAGATGCGGTCGGTAAACACTCGCGAGGGCATCCGGCGCATGGCGCTCAACACGGGCGTCGTGACCTTTCACCTGCATGGCGGGCCAGTTGCCCTGGCTGTCAGCGAGGTCACGGTGGCGCACGAGATAGGTCACAGCTTCGGCGCCATGGTGCGTATATACCTTTCTGCTTTCGCATTCCGCTTCTAACTCACAAAACTGTGCTGCGCGGAGGAAGCTCATGCTCGCATCAGGGGCAAAGCACTGCGCAGCTAAGGACGATTCTGATTGCCCGCCGCTTTGGACGACGTATTGTTGGCCATCAGGACAGGCCAGAGCACAAGAGCCGGCATATATAAACCGGAGTTCAGGTTCGCCGAGTTCCCTTTTGAAAACGGCAGTAGAAAACAGGATCAGACTCTCCTGGTAGATAATAAACAATGCGAGCAAAGTGGTAAAGCGCTGACCAATTGAGAACCGGTCCTTTTAAAGAGACGAGCGAACATCACCTTGAATCTTCCGTCGGTTTCCTTCATTTTGTGGACATCCGGTACGATACGTTGAGGCTTTGAAAAAGAAAAATGAACCGTTCAATCTTGCAACACTGACATGCAATAGGCTTTGCCCAGTCGCAATATGAAATAAAAAAAATGACAGACGATTACGACAGCCCACCGACCCACCGAAGGCTCCCTTGATATTCTCTGGGAACAGATGATAAGGGTGGGATGTGGGAAGCAGGAAGTGAGTTGAAAGATAGGGCTTTTAGATAGACGTTTAAACCAATGCTTCAAATGGGACATAGCGCATTTTGAACATTTCGTGGGAGGGATATCGCCAAGTCAGTGCTCAGTGACACGCTTCACGCTGGCTCAGTGCTACGCATCACATTTGCGCAGCACGACGAGACACGCTCATGCGCCCCTGGCGGCGCCACCGGCAACTACATCATGTACGCGCGAGCGACGACGGGACTGATGCCGTTCAACCGGCGCTTCTCGACCTGCAGTATCCAAAGCATGGGCGCCGTCCTGCACTCCATCCTCAACAGCCTCTACGATAAGTCGATGTGCTTCCTGTGTACGCACTTCATTTCCCCTCCTCTTCACCCCTCCCTCTCTCTCTCTCTCGCTGTCCTGCTCTGCGCTGTCGCGAGCGTCTTTGCTGCAATCGTGCTATGGACGATTGCCACACACGCTCGAAAATTGTTGCCTACACTACATTTTGCACGGAGTGCTTTCAATGGCGACGCACCAACTACCCGGCATGCTGTAAAAAAATAATTACTTCCCTTCTTCTTTCAAAATAAAAGGCAATCCGGTGGCGCCGGCACTAACCAGAAAACGACACAAGATATCCGATAACAGTTACTTTGCTTACGTTGTGAAATGTACGGGTGCGGCCAAAGTATTATGGAGCATACTTCGGCGTTTCAGATTTTTGAAGCGAAAAGCTTCACTACGCGGGTCAGAGGCGAGCTTCGCGTGAGCACAACTGGTGAGTTATGCGCATGCGCGAAACCGAGTGACGTCGCCCGCCACGCAGGTGGTCGTTCCTCGCCGCTGCCGCAGCCCTCGCCGCCGCCGACTCCGTCGCCTGACCTTTCGGCGCAGCCGCGCGCTACTGCGCATGTGCGTCGCCTCCTCGCTGTCGCTACAACTGCGCGCTTCGCCTCCTCGCCCACTGTTTGATCTTTCGTTGCAGCCGCGTCTTGCCCGCGTCGCAGCCGGCAACCCTCCTCTCCGCATTCCCGCGGGCAGTTTTAACCTCGCCGATTTCCGTCTCCTCCTCCGCCTCCGTACAGACACTGTGTGGACGGCCGTCAAACCAAGCATAACTGAAGCTTTTCGCTTGTATATCCAGGCTTAACCAGAGCTAAGCCACTGCCTAAATTTTTCACGCGTTCCGCAGAGAAGTGAACTAAGCGTGACGAAAATTTTCGCACGTTATAGAAATTAGCTAATGGCCCCACATTTAATGACCTCCTGGCGATTTTTACGGCCGTGCACAAAAAGGGCAGACAAGAGCGAAACAAAATGGCATAAGCACCGCTACGTCAATCTGGCTCCATTTTGTTACGGCAAATCTTCCATGCGCTTTGTGTATAATAAAGCGACCATAGCGGTCACTTCGTTATTTAGCTCTTGCGTCCTGTTTTCACACTGGAGCTCCGTAATGTTTAGCGCACCTGTTGCACTGCGCTGTTTATGCCGCTGCTCTAGAAAAGTATTCATAGTGATTCTTCTTTCGGTACATGCGTTTCCGCTTCGCTAATAACTAATATCGGTCCTGTCTTCCATGACTGAACTATACGCGAAGTAGTAAGAAACCGGACGCGCAGTCACTGCATACACCAGAAAAAAAAAAAAAATACGGCTACCGCATGTACAGTGGTGAGCAGCCTTGTCTAGAGCGCTTGAGCAGTGCGCACTTGGTAACAAAAACCGAAATTAGAGAGCAGCCCCTCATTACAGGGCAAAGTTTTCGTGCCTGCTTTGTTTACGAGGCTATCTGGGAGGTACTTCCGTGCAAGCGTTGCAGCTGGACCATAGAGGCTGCCACAAAATCTGGATTTGTTTGCAAGGAAGTGCACCGCCCGAGCGCTCTAGACAAGGCTGCTCACGACTGTACGCCAAACGATGCACGGAGTCGCCGTGCTGTTGCGTTGCTATCGGTGCAGCCGCGCAGCTCTGCCCGCGAACAAAAAAAAAATCTAACCCATGTGAAATCAGTCTGCCTTATTCCATTTGTCGTGTATACTCGTGTCTCTATTAATATACGAAATTCACGGGACAATGCGCTTTCAACTCCAATACGAATGTTAAACTATAACATTTGATTCATGTTCGAAACTTTTGAATGCTCTGACAACTCACTCCCAGAGGAATTCTGACAATCGTTAACCTTTATTTTTACAACGTGATGTTGAAAGGCACACTCAAAAAGTCGAGATGGCTCGACGAAGAATGTGGCCCGTATTCCTTTCTCCATGCGCTGACGGACAGCAATTTTACTGTGCAGTAATGTACCCAACAATTCTGGACAAACGCATTTTTGATCGGGATGCGTTTGATGAACGCAATTTTTTTTCATATCATGTAAGATTTCACTATACCAATCAATATATCCACAGATCACCCGAAGGCAGTCTTGCTTTTTTTTTGTTCTGTTAACGTTTTTGGTATTGTCAAAAGCGTTCCCCATTGGTTCTCTATGGCAGTCTTAACTGCTCGATGCGATTGATGGAAACGGTTTAAAAGAAATATTTTGCTACATATCAGAAGAACCTCTTATAAAAATGGTCTATAGACAGTCTATAGACTTCTTATTGACTCTATTGACTTCGTATAGATATTGCTTTCTGTCTTTTCATAGTCTATAGACTGTCTATAGACAAAAGTCTACTAAAAGTGCATGGCCATAAATCTATAGCTTGTCTATAGTCCGTCTATGGCATTTGTATTGCCTATAGACTGTTCTCTAGGATTTGTTTATAGACAGTCTATGGACCTGATAGACAGAAGTCTATATACACTCTATAGACTGTCTAAAATTTTTTTGTAAGGGAATGGAGCACTATCTTCAATATTTTCGTCAGAGTATATTGCAATATTCTAATTTTCAAAATTTTTATCCGAGAAAGTTAGACGAATGTAGGGGGCGCTGCCTGTTGCCCTCAGGCAGATCAGGAAAGAATTTTTCTATGATAACTCAAGAGGCAGTGCCCTACTTTTTGAAGCTAGATCAGGGTGTCTTAGAACGCGCAGCTACAAAAAGAAATTTAACGAAGAAGATGACACATGTGCAGTGTTTGGTAGATCTGTGGAAACAATTGAACACCTCATAATCAAATGTGATGGTATCCATCCGGATGTCGATGCAGGCACTGTCACTCTTTCTGAGGCCCTAGGGTTTAAAGATAACAATGGTCATGTAAATAAATCTGCAGTGGAAGTCAGCAAAAAGCGATTGGAGGATTGGTGGCTGAAAAGCAGAGATGTGGCATAAGGTTAGAATTGTAGGAAACCGTAGGCAAAGGTGATGGATAATCTTAATGAGAATTGCCATCACAGTAAACAAAAAAAAATAATAAATAAAGAAAAGCTGAGCATGGTGGCAATTGCCACCACCCCGTTTCAAAGTGGGCGCTCCTATCCATCCATCCATAGACATGATGTAGGAGGTCTCCTAGCGGCCTCTACTCGTGCCGCATGCATGCACTCTAGATGCCATTGTGCCCGCGGTCGTGTGCAGCGCACCAGGAGTCCTTCTGTGGCAACAACGTGCGCGAGGAGAGCGAAGACTGCGACTGCGGCTACAAGGAGCACGACTGCCGCGACCAGTGCTGCTTCGCGCGCAAGAACTCGGAGGGGGCGCGAGGCTGCACGCTCCGCCCCAACGCCCAATGCAGGTGCGCCGCACGGGCCTATAGAGGCACCTGCTCGGGCACTGGAACGGACACGGTGAAAGAAACACGGTTCCCACTATAGTCCTTAAAGGATAACTGGCGACGACTTTATCCACTTTTGCACCTAGTAAAAATCGACTCGATGGCTATTTCTGCTGACACTGATGTTTGTTCGGCCGCAGAGCATGCTTCTGTTGCTGAGAAAGTTGAACGTAAGAATTTCCGCCGTCAGTCGATTCAGTCTTGCCACGTGAGGACCGAAAAATGCTCCGTAGTCATCGTTTGGAAGTGAATACCGGTGAAGTGAATAGCCTCAGGGATCCTCGCGAAAAAAAAATGTTGATATCACCACATTTAGCTTGAGAGATTAGGCCGAGGGTGGAAATACCTATTTTTCTTTTTAGCCTTTTGTAACTTGCAAAAGCTCCATTTGTAGTGAAAGTCGTCTCTGTCATCAAAACAAGGAGGCAGTCACTCGATAGAGAACAACTCCAATTTCTCCTCAGTGTCCCTTAACCTTCCTCGTATACGCATTTAATCATTCCTTTCAACAATAAAGATTTCCCTATTGGGGGAAATAATTTCCTTTCCTCAAAGAATAAGCGTAAAAAAATCATTTAGAGGGGCACGTACGCTTGAGGTTCGGTGTAAACGTATAAACAAGCGCACACTAACATCTCTACGCAGGGAAAAGAACTAAGTGAAGTCCAAACTACCACACTACACTTCCCTTCGGGGTATCTCCTTACTTATATGACGCCTTAACGCTTGAAAGCACATTAATCCCGGCCCTATTCTGCGCAGCCCATCTGCCGGAAGTTGCTGCACTACGGACTGCCGCTATGTCAGCGCGAACCATCGCTGTGCAGCTGAAAATGACTGCAACCAGGCATCATACTGCAGATATCCTTTGCAAAGACCTTGCCCGGTCGTTATGGACACTACACTAGAATACTTCGGTATTATTCGAGGCGAAATATGAAATGGTCACCTCGTGTAGCTTTGCAGGCAAGCTTTGTGGTGGCGTTGGTCACGACCTTGTTGGGCGGCCTCGATTGTTCTAAATCGTTTCGCCGTAAAGCGAGTAACGGCAGTCCTCCGCTGGCTTTTCTGACAGTAGAACAGGGTGAAGTCGGGAGTTTGAGCACCCTCAAGATCGCATACATTGCAAACGAAGGTGACAGGTGCAGGTGGTCTAAGTCATGTCACGTCGCCCGCTGCGCGCGTCATTTGGCATCTAAAATAAGTCACAAAGAAAAAGTATGACATTCAGGAAGGGCGGAAAGCCTTGACGGAGAGTTCTCCACCGGCGTGGCAGCCCAGTGCCCGGAGCCGCCGCACAAGCCGAACCTGACCGAGTGCAACCACGGCACTCAGGTCTGCCAATCCGGCCGGTGCGAAGGCTCCGTCTGCCAGAAGTATGGCTACGAGGACTGCCAGCGCGTTAACACGGGGTCCCGCAACAGTCCCCTCGAGATGTGTCTCGTGGACTGCAAGCAGCCTGGTGAGTGGACATTCCGAGTGACGTCACGTATTTCGCGCGATATCATGGTTAGCAGGGGAACGCTTAACGAGCGCCGGACTTAGAATTTATAAGCAGTAAAAATCTACTATGCGTCCTCCTTTTTTGTTACGTAGCCCTTGCTCCTTATATTTTAGCAGCACAGCTCCCCAATCTGTTAACACGCACTTTTTTCACGCTCGTGACTGAGGTGTTTTTTTTTTTTTTTGTAGCAAGCGCCATACCAAGTTTCTCAGCATTTTATAAGCTGGCGCGGGAGTCACTCCTTTGATCAGCTATACAATAAGGGCTTGACGCCACGCTAGAAGTCCCAATACGCCGCTTCTACATTTCATCCAACGAACAGCAAGCCACTGCCGCAGTTCGCAGCATGCGATGGGAATGACAAAGCGTCACTCGTTTCGGGCCTCGGTGCTTTCCTCAGGAAGTGCATTAGCAAAATGGCGGCTCTTCTTCTCCGGCGGTGCAGGAGTGGATGGCCCCTGCCTGGACACGTGCAAGGAGTCCACCCTGGCGCCGCTCTGCAACCGGAGGCGCGAGCGCGGCGCGGCGTGCGACCAGTTCCGCGGCTACTGCGACGTGTTCCGCCGTTGCCGCACCGTGGACGAAGGAGGCCCACTGGCGCGCCTCGAGCAGCTGTTCGTGCCCAACAGGCTGCGCGACTGGATCAAGGTGCGAGCGCCTTCTGGCAAACCACCTATTCGCCGTAGACAATCTGGTGCTGCTTATACACCAGTCGTACCAGCGTGCCAGGTCACACGTTGCAAGAGAACACTTGCGCAGTCGGGAATTGACAACTTGCAGAATTGCGGGCAGGCTGGTATACAGAAAGGTTTTTCTTCCCCCCAAAATTGATAGTTTTCACCCCTTGCGTTTTCACCCCCTGTTCTGCACATAAGGAAGGAGGGGGGGGGGGGGGGGGGGGGGGGGGTGCGAAGAGCGAGTCGCCCTCTACCGCAAACTATGTGCAACTCACGTAGCAAAAACAACTTTTTTTATTATTATTGATAAGCTATAGACTGGCGCTGCATAGTGAGGGCAGGACACCATTGTACCCTATCGATGAATGCCCACTACGCGCGACCTCATAAGAAAGTGGCAACCGTCAGGGGTTCATCCATATTAAAGGGACACTCAGGACGAGTCAAACTATTGATCTCTGTAAAAATTGATTCTTTGGCTATCTTGGAGTACGTTGTAGTTTGTACGGCAGCAAAAGACGCAGTCAAGACTGAGAAAATTAAATTCAAATTTTTCCCCTAGATTTAAAGTAGTGACGTCTACACCAAGGACCGATTGCCACTATTTTGACGTGAATGGCCCAGTAGCCCAGCCGTAGCGCTGCAGCGCGCTACGCCACAGCGTCATACACCTCAAAACGCTGGCAGCCCGTCCTTTTCGGTAAGGACGTCAAGGAGTCAAGGACTAACGTGAGCAGAGTCGGAAAGATCCAGAGACTCATTTTTTTTATTGAAAACAATAATTTCATAAAGTTTTCCTCGGTGTCCCTTTAACGAACATTTTGTTCTTTATGCAAACTAGCGAGTAATTTGGCGGAAAGAGCCGCCAGACGGTGTCCTCTCACTGACGGGTTATATCGCGGGTTCAACGAAAAGAGATTTCGGTCTGCTTGAGATTCTTATCTTGTTTCCTTTTTTTTTTCTTGGAAACCTCGCCTGCTGTGCGCAGCGCTACACGTGGCTGGTGGCGCTGCTGTGCGTGGCCTTCCTGGCCGGCGTGCTGCTGTTCATTCGCTGCTGCGCCGTGCTCACGCCCACCAACAACCCGAGGCTGCCCAAGGCGAAGACCTTCAAGGAGAGCGTGCAAAACCCCATGGAGCTTCTCAGGGTATCACTCGTTGCATTTTCAAACCACTTCCGGCGAATTTCGTCCTTGAAATCTAAATTTATGAACTGCGGAACGGAAGGCACAGCAAGTTGGTATACTTTCATATTAAATGCAGCAGCGCTAACGGGAGAAGACGGGACAGAAAAGAGGCGGAATGCACATCTGTGCTGGGCGTCCAGTACGAACGCACTTATGTCTACTGCTCAGTGCAGTTTTTGTTTATTGTAGTCTTTCCACTGTCTCTTGCTTTTATCTTGCTTTTTTATATGTTTTCCAAGCGTAAATGTCTTCGTAACCAGCTACTTTATTAAGGACAATACAACGATGCCTCTATCGTCTGTAGCTAAGAACGCGGAAGAAATTCATCGCAAACTCCAACCCGGATGATTGGCCGCTGTCCACCTCTTATTATAAGTGCGTTGACGGACGAGTTAGTGATTTAATCTGGTGGATGAACGCCGCGCAAATAAACGGAACAGAAGAAGGGGAGACATACACCGCAGCTCCGTTGTGTCTCCCCGTCTTATGTCCCGTTTGTTCATGCTGTGTTCTTTCACAATCTCTTCTTATATCTATCCCCATTTTGTATCTCATCGATATTTTTTTCTGCAGTTTCAGTAATGCGCGCTAGCATGCAAGTGCTCACTCACTGATGGCTGCATCTTTCTTTCTAATTCCAGGCTGCTTCGGTGTAGTCTCGAAGAATAAGGACGCTTCTCTTCATCCTCCACGATATGCACATTCTTTCATGCACGACAATTCATTTAATTTATCAGTTGTACGTAGTTCATGCCGTTATAACTTCACCTGCCATTATAAGCGCCTGCTGGGTAATGGAATGTGGTCATAATATAGCGTATATTAAACGTTCCTCAGAATCGAACGCTGCGCGCAATCTCGCGCTCGCAGTATAGTATACTAAATCTTAGCGGAAAGGTGGCATGCATCAGATAGAATACTTTCTCTCAGCGAAGCATTTTTAACTCAACACTTTCGCCTTGAAGGCATACTTGTTTGCTATTAATTTTCATACATCTGGCTGCAGCTGTCAACACGATGCACACTATTAGAAAAGAGGAAATGTACACGTATTTCCCCGCAATTTACGGTACTGCGCTTGAGAGCATATAAATACGACAATTACGCATGCCATGGGAAGTTCCAAGGCGGCTTCGGACAACACGAACTGAAAATTGCACGCCCCGAAGAGCAGCAGAACCGTGCACGTCAACGGGCCAACAAAACATGCTTCAGCAGCGAGAGGTCAGATAGTTTCAACCTTGCCAGTTCATCCGGCTGAAGCATCATTCGCTCCTTTCTAATTTCTTGGGCTCACTCATGGACCACGTTCTTCCCAACGCCATTTCAATGGAATAAAACTGGAAGCAAAAATTGGTCTCCACTAAGTTAACGGCTAATGTCAAGAATAAAAGGTATTTTTGTATCCCGTTGAAATTAGCCCCTTCAGATACATTGTGCTTCACTTTTACTCATTCTTGACATGTTGTACAATAAGCATGCAGGGTGGTAATAATGTGAATAAAAATAAAATACATTCGTTAGGAAAACTGTTTTCCACGAGTTGCTCATGTCGCAATAAATTCTCAACAGTAGCATCTTAATGCCCTATAGCCACTTTACCCAGCCATTCTTAACCTGCTACCAACACCTGTAATGAGCACCTTAATTAGTTTACCTTCTGCGAATGCCCCTTGCATCGCCTATGCTCCAAGTCAGACACTGAGGGAATCGGTGGTGAGTACATGTCACTTCTTAAACGAAAGCAAATTAAAGCTATTGTATTAGGGAGGGGGGGACGTAACGAGTCTTCGCACTGCGAAGTAGTAGTTGAGCGAAAGAATAGTAAAATAAGATATGCTCAGACTCAACATACGTAAAGCGTGATTAAAAGCCAATAGTGAGAGGTGAGTTCATGAAGGACGACTGGCCCTTTGCGTTTCAGATAACCCAGAAATTTCAGTCGTAGTACATGAAAAATGTCGATGTAAAGAATGTAACTCATTTCACGACCTCTTTTTCTTTGGTAAACTCCAAACGAAGTCTTCCGGCGTATCGGCCTTCATCTGCTCCTCTTTCAATATTATGAAGTCAAACTTTGGGTACTGACACGATCGTCCAACAAGGCCAGCCGACTTTGAGGTCTCGTCAGATGAGAAGTGAGATGCTTCCGAGAAAGTGAATTCCAGTTCGTATGCGGCGTATCACGGTCAATATGTCAATGCGTTACTGCTGATCAGAGGTTTCAGTTATAACTTATAGCCTAGCGCCAGATGATCGCAAAAAATAACTCGTAGGAAATTAACATCAAAGTTTAGAGAAGCAGACCAAAGGAATAATCGCAACAGAATATGCTCGTTTCAAGAATTAGCACAACAGTAATATAAAATTTAGAGTACAAAAGTAGATAGTTCGTCAATCTATGCTGATTGAAGTTGCTCTAGAACAACAAAAGGAAAGCCGTCGTTGTTACGACTGAAAGGAGGATGAAAAGGAAATTTCACGGGCCTGCCGACTGGCTCGAGCCACAACTGTTGCCAGGTGGAGATAGAGGAGGGTCGAAAGATACGGGAGGAAAGAAAAAGAACAGACGCGCGTCGTAACAACCACTTCCGCCGAAGCGAAGACGCAGGCTGTAACAGATACACAAGAGCCATGAAAGCCGTTCACGTCCCGTGTGGTGACTGCTCAGGAAGAATCAGAGGACGCGTAGGTCATGTACAAGATGACGCAAACTTTATGTGATAAAGGCGTCACGATAGATACGAAGGTTTCGCACATGGTGCCACAACAAAACATCGCCGACATAAGGATAGTCCGAATATGCCCCATTGTTATCCCCTGCGCCAAACTTAGTCGTTTGACCAGTTTCCTTGCTCCGCTTCGACGAGCTTCGTTCATTCATTCAGGTAACAGTATATAGGGCTGGTCCGCAATACACGCGGGAGCTCGCACGGGGCAGGGAACCGGCGGTCAGCTGTCGCCCCGCGAGCGGACTCTGGGCAAAGCCCAACGACGTCTTGCCGCCGGTAGATGGCGCCGGTGGTCGCCCTGTGCCTGGTTCTCGCGTGGGGCACCCGGTGCGCCGACCAGCGCGGCAGGCTCCATGTCGAAGAAGGCCGTCAGCCCCAGGGCACGTGTCTGCCAGGCAACAAGAGAGCAAGACGACTTTGAAACTCCACAGCACACCCTCTGTCAACATCGTTAAAATCAGCCGAGTTAATTCACAGCAGGACGCGAGCCTGTCACGAAGATAATCCAATCATCGCTCCCCATCAAGCTCCCCCCATTTCTCGCCGACCGCGCTACGCAGGGAGTACAAGCAGTCCATGATATCAGCGTTCAGCGTCAGGCTCTTCTTTACACATGGCGGTTATCACGTCAGGCTTTCATATATCCATATTGAGAGTGTGGCTTTCATATATCCATAGTGAGAGTGTGAGTTCAATCACATTTCCGGATATGACGATATTTTTTCCATCTGATGATGTAAACAGGAACCGCGCTGCTGAATTTCCTCAAATAAAGCATAATTGACCTGTTGTGCAAGTAAGCGGAAAACCATACGCGAGATACTATAAAGTTGCGGATCTCGTCTGCATCGATGACAATGGTGCTGTGTATGGTACTTTATTACGAATCTGAAATTTTTTTATTATCATCACATTGAAATCGTTAAATTTGCCGTAATGTGCTGGTCGCTTACACTTCTCATTAAGCCAATAACCCGTAACCTGTTTCGCTCAAGGCATAACACTAAAGGCAGCCTCCGGCCAGGTAGTTTAGATATCGCGCGCTTTTTACACACAAAAACAGCGCAGCGTTCGCCTGCGAAGTGAAAGCTGGCAAAAGCGAACGCCACGTACTAGCAAGGGTATCGAACCTGGAGGCCCTGTCGGTTTTAGAGACCGAAAGTTTGTTTTATTCATTTATTTATTAAATATTTAAAAATGAATTCTAAAATATCATATAAAACTAAATTGATTAATTAAAAATTAATCAGTTTATTTATTTATTTATTTATTTATTTATTTATTTATTTATTTATTTATTTATTTATTTATTTATTTGTCACATTAACCACAGCACTTGTTTGCCATTACAGCCAAACATCTCTAAGCTCATTGCTATAAGGCGTCGTCTTGCGAAGGGACGACAGTCTTTTTAGAAGATCACAATAAGACAGCTTGCGCTGTTGATAAAGAAGGATTAGGTAGGCCTGTATATCCACCAGAATAAATCCTATGGTGAGCAGTGCTGCCATGGTGAGCGCTGCGGCCAACAGGAACACAACCAGCTTCTCCACGTACAGGAACAGCTCTGCAGGGAACAGGAAAGATTTAACGTTTTGTTGGCTCAGAAGAGCTGGAATACTTGAATGTTTTCAGTTCAGATTACGCGATAGATGCCATTTATGCATTTTATAATCGCGGTTAGCATTGAACACTTTTTCGCTCATTACACTAACACGACAATGGCTAAGATACGTGGGCTTTTCGACTCATGCAGTAGGCTCAGCAAAGTTAAGCTACGAAAGGAAAAGTGCATAACAGATGAAGGAAGCGAAAACTTTGTGAGACAATGTTTCCTAGCACCATCTCCCGAAAATGTTCACAGTTCTGTATAGACGACTGGAGAGCGTATATAGCGTCAGAGCGAAAACACCCTCACCAGTTCGTCGGTTTCGCGATCAGCCTAGCAGCTGACCCAGCTTAAAACAGCAGCAAGATGGTAAGATATTGCACTAGCGGAAGTAGGATCTGCAGTCAAGGAACACTCGTGGGTACACAATCGCGGAAGAGCGAAGTACGTTTCTCTGGAACATATCGCAGAAAAACGGGGAACGCGTGAATTCTCTGCACGTTGAAATCAAAAGGTAATCCGCGCCAACTGACAGCAGGACTACAGGAGTAGGATGACGTGAAAACTGAGTAATCATCTTAGTATTACGATAAAAATTAAGCAGATTAGATTATTTGTTGCTCTCAAGACGGGAGATGCTAAATGTTCAGAAAACCAAGGTGGCACAGCGCTGCGCACGGCTCTCACCGAAGCTGAGCCCATCTGTGCGGGAGGCAGTGGACGGCGGGCTGAAGAGCACGTCCGAGACGTTGGGGTCACCTCGGTATGAGCGCACCTGGTACCTGTACCTGAGAAGCAAAGAGGTATACTAAGGAATGATGTCGTACTACGCGTAAATCCTTAAACTAAGGAACGCCTGTTACGATTCAGGGCACATAACTCATTGCGTATTCAGATGTGCGCCAAGTAGCAACTGACAGCTTAAAGGGAAACTGCATAGGTTTTAGAAATCAACGAGCTTAAGAGGGTTGAATGTGTGAAACTTGCAGGTAAAGCATGCGAAGTCTTTTTGGGCTAGCACTTTAAATAGTAAAGTAATCGCCGATTAAAATCCCGACGCCCTTCAAGCTTCTTCGCAGCGCACAACGCGAAGTGGGGGGCGCATGATGACGTCATCGAAAGTATTGGTACATTTCCAAAGCACAAACGCCTGCTTTGAAGGAAAAAAACCAACGCCATCGAAGGTGAACCCTGCCGAGAGTTTTTGGCAGCGTCCTACGAGTCAGGGCAGGGAGTGGCTGATGACAGCGGTAAATTGAAATCATACCTTCCCTGACGTCACGCTGAGTTTTCCTGCACTCCTCCATTGCATTGAGGAGAAGCGCAAAATTCAATCGTCGATTACGTCGCTATTTTAAATCCTAGTGCAAAAACACTTCGCGTGCTTTACCTACAGCCTATATAGATTTGAATCCTCGAACATCGCGAAATTCTCAAAAAAGTGCTGCAGCTTTAACTCCGATTTTATCTTTCTTTTTGTTGTTATATTTTGTGGGCAGCGTACGTCTGAGCAAATAAAAATTTAGGGGATGCTTAAGAACGCGATAGCGCTGTCCCGTTCCCATCGCCTACTCAACAATCACTCAACAGCCCAATTCCTAATTAGCATATTCATAATTACTCATGTACGCATCAGTGCATGTCTCTAAGACAGTTCACCACGTCAATAACCACAGCGCATTCTCGAACTCACCTTTATTCAGCTTGAACCAATGAGCATTTGTGCCTATGGGTAGGGAACCCTTCTCTCAATCTGAATGTACTGGCTTCTGCAGAGGCGGTGGCGCGTTGCCAGTCATACTGCGCGGAGTAGTACACCCGCCCATTTTTCAACAGTATTACTCTAATGTAGAACAAACGAATGCTCAGTGGCCTGTGACGAAGTGAGGCGGCGAAACGGTCGTGAATGCGCATATACGCGCTAAGTGCGCGCTGCTTTCAGCCCCTTTTCCTCTCCGCTTTGTCACCGACCGCTGCGGCCGTTTGATCGACACTCAGATAAAACTGTTAAAGAATTGGTCGGGTGCACAAGTGGCTTGAGTGGGCACATGAATAGAGGTTCGATGTGATAGCCAACAAAGCGCACTTTCAACTACGTGCGGCTGTTACTTCATAACCCTCTCGGAGTACCACAAGCCTCACTCAACGGGAACGCATATATTTAGATAAAACACAAATGGTTTAAAGAAAGACCACCACGCTTTTCGCACGTCCCCCTCCAGCCCACCCCCTTTCTTCCACCACGAGATCAAATATCGGTATTCGAATGCGGCCTAACAAAAGCAAGTTCCAGTTAGGCTTCACTGGACACAGCGGTATGTTTGCTTCACCTGAGGAAGGGCACGATCTCCATCAGGACCACGGAGGACACGTTGTGCGGCAGGTACAGCATGGAACAGGCACGGGGGAGTCCGCTGTCGAGGCGGCACCACGACACCTTGCCATGACAATAAAAAAACTGCGGTCTTATTCACTGACCCTTGAATTCATCCGCTGCAGAAGCATTAGCCCCCATGCGAAAGCGTCAGAGCGTAATTTTTTTGTAGCACGAAAATTTGCCCTTCGGCATCACTTAAATTCTATGCAGCTTCTACGAAGACGTGGAATCAGCAATGAACAAAGTAAAATCACAGTACACTATGCTGATGGGCGACTTCAATGCGAAGGTAGGCAAGAAGCAGGCCAGTAGAGTTCGCATGCAGAAAGAAATAATTTATGGATCACGAATACCTTCTTCCGGAAATGAGAGAACAGGAAGTGGACATGGAAGAGCCCAAATGGTGAGAATAGAAACGAAATAGACTTGGTACTACGCGCTCATCCTGGCATCGCGCAGGATGTAGAGTTCCCCTGAAAGGTGCGTTGTAGCAACCACAGAATGGTAAGGTCTCGAATTAGTTTAGGCTTGAAGAAGGAACTGTGGAAATTGGTGAACCGGAAGCTCATTAACAAGTTAGCGGTAAGAGGGAAAGTAGAGGAATTCAGGATATCGCTGCAGAACAGATATCCGGCTTTAACTGAGGAAAACATTCTGAATGTTCTAACAATTAACGATAATCTCACAGCCATCAATACGGAGTGCGCAGTAGAAGAAGGCGGTAGGATGGTTCGACTGGACACTGGCAAGCTATCTCAGGAGTCGAAAGATCTGGTTAAGGAACGCCGTCTAGCTAGCCCTACAGATAGAACAGTACACAACTGGCAGAGCTAGAAAAGTTAATACACAGGCGCAAGGTAGCCGACGTAAGAAGTGTAATATGGAAAGAATCGAGCATGCGCTAAAGAGCGGAGGTAGTCTAAGAGAGGAGAAGAGGAAACTAGGCATAAGTAAAAGCCAGATGTCTGCGTTAAGAAACAAAGACGGTGATGTGAAAAGCAATATGGATAAGACAGTTAAAGTATTCTCGAGCGTAGCAGCGCAAAAGATGGGGACGAGAGAAAGGAACACGGGACGAACGCTGACAACTGAAGTTTATCGATAGAAAACAAGGCGAATATAAAGGAAGCACAGGTAAGCAATCATAAAACAAAACAAAACGCACGTGTTGCTACATGGGGTCAAGGAACATGGCTTCCCTATCAAAGAAGACAGACGGCTTGCTGGCGCACTATCTTGGTTTTTTCTTCATGTGGTAAGCTTCTCTGATCTCCCTTGCTAATCGGACACGGCGTTTGAACAAAATGTCACTGTGATGTAATGATGAAAAACAAGATTTGCAATCTCAGCAATGGTCAGCTAAAGTAGCGAACTTAATTGAATCTAATGAATCCTGATGTCCTTTCAGACGTGTATTAATGCACCGCGCTGTCTGGCCAATATATATTTCTCCACAGGAAAGAGGAATCTTACACACTACCCCCTCATATAGCATGGCAAAAACTTCGTTCCGTGCTTTATCCCTCAGGTCACCTGAGGCTGTACTGGTTTTTAAAGCTTTACTAGCCTAGCGGCGCCGATTTCGCCGTGTTTGCACAAATGACCTTGAACAGGAGGAGCGGAGCTGCGTAAGTAACCACGCGGCGTACCACGTGACTCGCACCAGCTGCAGCCGCGCGCTCCGCCGTCGCCGCGGCCGCTGCGCGCTTCCTATCCAGTGTGAAGCAAGTCAACCGGAGCCGACGTCCTCAAGAGTGGGTACTCGCATACGTCGGGCCGAGTCTGATCATCCGGTCTACAACCGTGTGAGATATTTAGCGCTCGATAGGGAGCATAAACGAGCTAAACGGGCAGCCGATATATACCGATGAAGAGCGGGTGCTTCGGAAGCAAAAGAAAGGCACATGACTGGCCCCCTGGGACAGTGAACACCTCAGTCGCGCTTTAAGCTAGGTGGTGGCAGTGACAGATGTGCACTGCATGCACTGCCATTGATAATGTTGTGGCAGAAACGCGAAAAACGCAGAAATTCTCCATGCGAAAACCACATTAGCCACAATTTCCTTTTCCTTCTACAAAAAAAAAAAAAAAAACAGGTTTGAGAAAAGCCTTACACAGGCAGGATCTCTCCCCTGAAGCCCTTGTCGAGGGTACACCATTGCAATTTTTTAACGGTATCACGCGAGCATCGACCGTTCGCTTGATCAACGCGCCCTATGACGGGACGAATCGGAAAACTCACTGAGTTGCCGCATGCGCACAAAGACCAGGTCACGGTGGCCATGGTCTGCTAGGCTCCCAGTGAAACACCATATCCCAGGGATATCCGAATCAGGACCGAATATCCTAGTCCCTGGTCGTACCTCCTTGGGATATACGTCGGATGTCCTCGCTTTAAATGTCCCGCAGATGACGTCCGATGGACACCGCATTTGGACTTATCTAGAGCACATTTTAAACAAACATTTATTGCGCAGTTAAGCTGCTTGGTATACATACCAACGGCCTTCAGATTTGTTCACTTTTAAATAGACCACTTCATTCTACCAAGTAGACATACTTTGCAGCCACCTGCAAAAATCGCCGCAATAGTTCGTGCGATACAAACCGCTGGTTCACACTGCAGTTTATTCGGCAGGATTATGCGCTAGCTTCTAGCGTCGCATCCAGTTTCATAAAATATCGTGGCTCCGCGCGCATCGTATGTATCGCGCTGGACACGGCTGCATTAACAAAATATCGTTCCAGTGTCGTCTGCGAAGCACTCAACGTGAGTACCGCATCGCTCTACCGAAACAACATTAGCTGAAGGCAGCAGAACATTAATATGCTGCACAATTTCGTGATTGCAACAACTGTCTGGTACCCTTTTGAGTGCAAGCACAGCTCCAGTCCCACGGCCAGTCGCCACATTTTGGCTCTGCAAGGCTTCTGCCTTGGCTTCAAACTACGCCGTGTTCGAGCCAAGTACGTCACATTATGCACATCGCAATGTCCAAAATCAAATTCAGATTCTTAAAAATTGTACAAAAAAAGTAGTTACTTGCCTATGCACTACTCAAATGTGAGCAAATTTGTTTCACATCTGCCACGGACGTGTAGCCGTTGGCTGTAGTAGCTCGCTAAAGTTAGCCTGCTAGTCGCGCCCTCTCACTTTTTGTGCTGCTTGCACTGCCACGGCCACGGCTTGTCCATTGCCTGGGTCCATGCAGCCTTTGTTTATTTCGCCTTTCGCGCCCCTTGCGTGTCTGTTATGCGCTGTTGCCGCCGTTGAGACCTTAGCGCCGTTGCGTTGTTTGTTCGCGCCAATTTCGGACTTCCTTTGTCCGTGTTCTCAGCAAGCATGGACAGGAGTGTGCCTTCAGGTAAGCGTGTTTTCTTTGCTATTATAAGCGCTGACGTTCCTTGCTAATACGCAGGGTATGGCGTTGCTCTCTCGGAGCGGACTTTTCGGCGCCGGTTAAAAGAGGCAGTCTCGGGCAGTATTGCAGCGGCTACCGCGTCCCGTGAACCATGCCCAGCATCATTAGAAGCAGACCTAATCTCAGTTTCTGAAACTGTTGCGGAGCCGTCAGATGATGAGGCGAGGCCGTGTCATACTCTACCAGACAATGCTTCTTCCCCGGCGTGTGGTTCGGTTGAGAGCGATGACTATCGCGGTGGTTTCAAGTAAAAGCAAGCATGTTTATACCCCCGTCACACGTTAGTCCTTAAATGCCTTTCCAGCCAAAGTTTCTCGTTTCCCCAAAGGAGCAGTGACGCTGCAAGTAATCATTCACCTGAAAATGTTGAACAGCTGCACTTGTGCTCCTACGGTTGCAGTTGCATAAAGCGGCAGAAGCATAGCTTTAAAGCTGGAGTGGAGCATTTTATTCATTCTTTGAGCTTAGAAATTACAAATTTATTTCATGATATTTCCTTCATGAAAAATAGTGATAGCTTCTCTCGTCAGCAGCAGCAGGGTTTGTTTATCTCTCTGGGCACCATTTACTCGGTGTTGCTGCTGCATTTTTACTGTCTTGAGATCTTAGCATAACATAAGACGCATCCAAAAACTAGATTTAGGCACTTTTTTTTATATCTGATATGTTTTCAAAGTTATTTAACTGCTTAGGTTTTCTCTTTGCGGTTAGTTTTCTAGCGTGGTGGTGCTGCAATCGCAGCTTCTTGAATGCTGCTGGCTTCAAAGGTCTCGGATGGCCAGCTTTGCTTCTAAGACCCGTTGAGGCGATGGCACATTACGCATGCTGCATAGACGCGCACCGTGTGCCTTTGAGCAGAAGGGCCCCGATTCTCTAAGGCCTTTGCATTGCCCATGTGACAGGCGTATTAATCAAATTTAAAATATTACGGCATTAATGCAGTGGTCGGGTGTCATGTCAGATTCTCACATTGCGCACTCAGGTCAGGTATCATACCGGAATGCAAAATTAAGTGGCCTTGTCCCAGTTTTCATAAAAACTTTACTGCAACAGCTGTTTTTTTTCGGCTTTCAGTTACAAAGCTGATATTCAACTCCAGGACGAAACTACAGACATCGGCACTGCCTGCTGATCCGGCAGCCTCTGAAACTGTGGTGGCAGCCTCGAGAGTTATGGCAGCAGCCCCTGCTTCTGATGACAGCCCTGGAGATGAGTCTGACGTGTAGCACTTAAGTTTGTGGTACTTGCTTAAGAGGGGGGTAGCCTTCAACCAAAATTTATTATTGACGAAGTTTCAATTCTGAAGTCTTCAGGAAACGTAATTTTGTGTGTCTGCCCTGAATATGTCAGTTAATCTCATGAGAAATGTGCTTGTGCACTTCTGTAATGTGTTGTGCTGGTTTTTTTCGAGCGTTTTCAAGAAATATTGCTGTAAGGAACTTGCTGAAATGCTTGTCATTTATTTTTCTTGACAGCACGAAAAGAGTTGGGGTAACATCATCATCCTGCCTTCAGAACTTGAATTTTAGGGTTTTTGTGATAGATAAGCAGGATGATAATTGTACCCTTATTTCAATCCCTGATGTCAAGAAAAAACAAATAGCCTGCATTTGAGCAAGTTTCCTGCTGCAAAATTTCTTGAAAATTTGATAAGAACTTGCATAGCATTTAAATTTAGACAAGTGCACAGGAACTTTTACATGAAATTAAATGACGTATTTGGAGTCTGCACACCAAAATGCTTTGTGAAAATTTCATAATAGGGACTTTATGAATGAAAATTTTTCTTTGAAGGTCTTTGTATTCAGAGCAGGCATGCTATCTATGGGCTTGCTTCTGGGGTAACACATCAGATGCGCTCTCAGTACTCTTTTGGGGCACTTTCTTGCTGTGCCTGGTGGATTTGCCAGAGCTCCATGCCAGTGACACGTGCTCTGTTTTCATCATCATTGTTCCATTCATGGTAGGTTGAGTGCAGTATTCTCGCTAGGTTATGAAGTGCACTTATGTCATTTCTAGTCCGCGAAGCACAAGCATTGCTTGGAAAAAACTGTTCCAAGTCAGTATGCTGAATATGCTACAAGCTTTTTAGCATTCAGTCAAAATTTCCTTACAGTGTGTATTTTTTGGGTTCCCTGGTCTGTGTATTATAATGTGTGCATTCTATTATGTGTTCTAGTCTGCAACGCATAAGCAAGGTTTGCAAATATGTTTCACTTCTGTAGGCAGAACATGCTACAAGCTTTTCTAGCATTCAGTAAAAATTTCCTTGCAGTGCATATTTTTTTTTGTGAACTCTAGTCTCTATTATAACGTGTTCATATTATGCAATTTGTTGTGTGCAAGGCTTAAGGAAGGTTTGCATAAACTTTGTTCCACTTCTGTATATTGAACATGCTGCAAGCTCTTGCAGTTTGAAATTTCCTTAGTGTATATTTCTGTGATCTCTAGCCTGTATAGCGTATAATGTGGGCGTATTATGTGTTTTGTATACTGCAGGGCACAAGGAAGGTTTGTGTATGCTGAACATGGTACAAGCTTTTTCAAGTTGATATTTCCTTACTCTTTATTTTTCTGTGACTTCTGGTGTTTAGGTTATAACATGTGCATATTATGCAATTTCTAGTAGGTGTAAGGTACAAACAAGATTTTCCAAATACTTTGTTCTGCTTCTGTATGGTTACAGAAGGGTTGAAATGTGGGCCAGTTGGTACATTGTAAACGGAAAAAAACCAGTCACACAAGACGATGGACAAGAAGAGTGTACACACTCTTCTTGTCCGTCGTCTTGTGTGACTGTTTTTTTTTCTGTATGGTTAATTTCACAGATTTTTAGCATTCAGCCAAAGGCTACTGCTGGTCAGCTCGACCATGCGGTTGTGTTTAGTATTTTCTTTCTGTATTTATAACATTTAACATAATTCTCTCAATGTGTAGAGCGTAAATTGTAAAACACTGTAAACTGCTATGAAAAGTTTTACGAAATCTGTGGAATGTTCCACTTCTGCACATTGAACATACTGGTAACAAGTTTTGATGGGTTGCAGTTTGCGTGTTGTCTTCATTTTAACAGCAGCAGTGTTCAGTAGTTTTCTGTAACTCGTTTTGTAACAGATTGTTTGTGTACGGTTTCTTTCTAAAAATGTTCTTTTTGGTGCATTAACTGAGAAGGTACTCGTTTTTGTATTGCTATATTCAGTGAAATAAATTTCTTGATGTTGGAGCTACTCTGTGCAGTTTATGTCGGTACATACAGCTGCATATTTATTGGACATCTCCCATGGGCTTCCAGTGCATCCCTTCAAGCATACTGTGAGTGTCTAAATGCTGACAAAACAAAGAAAGTTGGGCTAGCCAGTTTAAAGTCACGCTGGGTCTAATGCAGATGACAAAGACTGAGATGGAAGCGCACGACACATTCTCGTGTTTTTGTCTCAGTTTTGATTGTGGTGGGACCCATATAACAAGAAAAATGTGACAATTTTGCTGCTATTATAACACTTCAAACACCCTAAACACTTCAGGTAGCAGAAAGCTTCGCTGTGAGTGTCATGTTGCATGGACGTGTTCATTTGTATGCTGACCTGTGCTGTTTTAGCGCTTTGAAATACCTGTTAAAGAGCAAAATGAACCATAGCCACGACGACCCTGCCGAGTCCCCTGTATATCCCCAAGGATATTTTGTGGACCTCCGTGGGATACAGAAAAGGTGGCCAAAGTGATGTGTAAGGGATGTCCCCAGATGATTTTGGGATCTGCTGGGGATATCCGCATCTCCTGTTGCGACATCGCACGGATGTCCACAGGACGTCAGTGTTGTCACTGGGCTGTTCCAGGAGCTGCGAGCAACCCCGACTCTTTCCTTCTAGCGTAATGGCATACACGCCGCCGTTTTTTCAGGAGAAGCCACGTGCCACTCAGCTTACTCAGCGTTTCTCGAACGAACCCTGCCATCAATCTTCCTTTTGCTCTTGTTTTGTTTACAATTGTATGCGGATATGGCTGTGGCCCACGATATTGATAAGCGGGAGATAAAAAATGACAGTGCGGTAAGCGAAGGAAACGGTCGGGGGCAGCGCGCAGCTCCAGGAACAGCCCGGCAGACGACGGCCTCCGCGGCCTGGGTTTCGTGCGCATGCGGCAACTCTCAGAGGGATTGCCGATTCGTTCCGTCATATGTCGCTAATCAAGCGTACGGCCGATGCTCGCGTGATACCGTTAAAAAATTGGAAGGGTGTGCATCCGAGGAACAAGGTGCGGAACGATCTGTAAGGCGATGCGTGTCGTGCAGTACGCACCTGGAAGCCGTCGAGTCGGGTGTGCGGCAACATCTTCCAGCGAAGTTGCACCGCGGACCAGCCCAGGGTTCGCACGGTGACGTCGCAAGGGCGGCTGGGCTCTGTTGCAGAACAGCGGGAAGCGAGGAGAGAATGGGCTTTGAGCCCACGCCCTTTCACCCGGTACTGGCTATCAGCCACTGAGAGCTGATATCGTAAAATTAAAATATTGCGTTAAACGTGAACCCAGATGCACTGCATAAGCGAAAAACTGTCCATGCGTCGGCTGACTGACCTGCAAATGAAAATTATTTATTGGTTTCGTATGGAACTGCACTGCAAGATTCCTTGGTAATGTGAGTGCAGTTTACTACGCCAGGGTAAATGCGCGGCGGTAACATGGTAAAGGCCAAACGAACGTTTTTCATGACGTGTCCTGGTGCTAATATGCTGCAGAATAGCTCCTTCCGTAGGTATTCTGCATTTCTATGGTATTGTAGTAGTAGTGGATTTTTATTTGCATTGAATATGGAAGGTAAAAGAATTTTTGCTACCCCGGCATCTGTTATCGCTGCTGGAGGAGCTGGGGCAGCGGAAATAAAGGATAGCAGGCAGTGTGTAGAGGTGAAAAGAAAGAGGTGAGGGGATGGTAGAAAGGACAGGGGAAGGGGTACACTGACAATAAATATATTGTCATATAAACATGATAAATATATACAGGTCGCACGCGCGTAAAGGTCTGGTAGAACACAGTACAAACACACGCGCACGACACAAAGCACAAAACAGATGGCGTAGGGGCGTGCAGCTGCTCATCGTCCAAGATAGCACACGCGGAGCGTTCGGTCACGTAACTACCTGGCGGAGAACCGATCGCAAATGCCGCAGCGCGGATTCTCTGGCGAGAGAGGCTGTCGCCCGCGTGGGTGAAGCGAGCGCTGGTAGCTAGCTCCCTTATAGCGCTTTGATTCTGCTCCTATCATTGCCGTGTTATCAACGTCTGGTTGCGGTGCGAACAAATAAAACGTCACGTTGCACACCGACCGGTCCCGATCGGACTCGTGCGCTGTTCGCATCGCAACCAGATGCTGATAACATGGCTTCGGTGGAAGCACAATCAAAGCGCTGTGCACAAGGTGTAATCGGTGGTAAGTATGAATGTGGCACTCCACTGGCAAAGCAAGAAAACGAACGCCAAAGAAAATAGAAGCAAACTATCGCGAACCGGAAATTCGCGCCTCTCTATGATAACGACAGGCAGGCGGCCCCAATTGGGCCTATCGCCACGAGTTCCGCTGTTCGCGTTTCATTTGACGTCGATAGTAAGGTGAGTTCGTGGCAATTTTAAATACAGCTTTAGAGAAACGGCTGCTGCCATCTCTGTAACCGACGGGCGCTTTCATTTACCACCAACTCTTCGAACCGCCAGATGGCGCCGCTTCTCCACTAAGTGTAGGGTACCTTAAAGCCCCTCAATAGCGGTAACCGCATGAGGCGATATTCCTTCGCGAAGCGTCGCGCGATGACGCCGTCGCCCACCGCTGTCGCTGGCGCAAACCGCACGAAGCGACGGGACTCAGCGTTGGAGCGGCGCGTTTTCAGTGTTTCTCGATTGCTGCCGCTTCAGCGTTCAGTCATTTTGCGTTAATTAACGCGTAGAACAACGTTCCTATCGCTGCATACAAGATAAAACACAATAAAAACCCGAGGGACGCTGCGATGCGGCGCCAGGCGACATTCCTGCGCTGTTGCTACTTATAGTGCATGTAGGACATATCCCACAGCACCCTTTCCTCTTCAACCTCATTAATGATCCTTTCATTAAATTCTTGCATACCTACCATGGTGAGGGGTACGTCGGCTGCGGCTCCGCTGACAAAAAAAAAACGACTTTCGCCTGCAAAACGGATTGGAAGTTGGGCACCCGCAACGCCTACCGTCATTGGCTAGTCTCGCACGGCACTTCCGGGCGATGGGCGAAATTTTCTCCAAAGTCAGGAACTGGGCGACGCGATGAGCGACAGTGGCCGCATTTGTTTTTCCAGTCCCGGACTACTTGCTGGCAGGTCTCGGCTTCCGCTCGGACAGGAAAAGCGTCATGGTCACATGACCAACTTGCCATAGGCTGCTTGCGAGTAGCAGTAGTAAAAAGATTTATTGCTGCAAAAGGAAGCGTTAGGGAGTAGGGGGTTGGGGATAGATAGATGAGGAGCTTCAGTGGTCGGTCTTCCCTAATCCAGGATCCCGTTGGCCTCCGCCGTTGCCTTGGCCCTCGTCACCAGCATAAGCTGTGTGCTCGGGTCGGAGTCAGTCAGGAGGGCATCCCACTGCTCTAGACTAGGGCTATTTATCTTTGGTAATAAAGGGCTTTTTTCACAGCCCCAGGTGGCGTGGTACGTTGTGGCGTAGCCCCCACACCACACGCACTCTTTCGCGTATCTGTTCGGCCACATTTTATGATACATGGCTCTGCTTGGGTAGGTGTCTGTTTGTAGTCGTCTGAGCGTGGTGGCCTGCTCTCTGTTGAGGATATCCGCCGGAGCCGAATACTTTTTGCTCGCTCCCAACAACGCCTTCATTGCCTCCCTGTAAGATTCTGGCGTGCTGAAGGGTTCGACCGCAAACCCGCCCTCCCATGTCTGTGTTGTTTTTGTTCGAAGAGGATCCTCGCGGCTTTTCGGCCGATCCTTCCATCTCTGTATGCCCTCGCTGCAGCCTGAGAATCCGTCGCTATCCAGTAACTCAGTCCCTGCCGATTGGCTTCAGTCAGGGCTAGAGCTATGGCGATCTCTTCCGCTGCTTGTGTTGCCCTTGTGCACACTGATGCACCAGTAATTATCTTCCCATTGGCGTTCACTACTGCTACCGCCCTAGCGTTTTCCTTCGTTCTGTACTTGGACGCGTCAACATACAGAACCATCTGTTTCTTCTTTAGGAACCTGTCCAACTCCAATGATCTCGCCGCCCGTCTTCCTTCGTGGTTCTTCGGGTCCATGTTTCTTGGCACTGGTTTAACCAAGAAAGTGCTACTAATTTGGCTGTCAATGTCTGTCTTGTCTTCGCCCTCGCCACTCGACGCCAGAGCCGGGTTCCCCCTCGGTTACCGTACCAGGAAGCTGTCATCTGCTAGCAGACGACGCAAGCCACGGCCACCACGACGCCGAAGCAACGCCGTGCGCTCGATCATGATACTGAGTCGATTTGAAGACCGTATTGTCAGCTTAGCGTAGGTGCATTACAGAATTCAGCTTCGGAGGTATGCTCGCCGCTACTGCTTGCGGCGAAGTTCGAACAAAGTAGTCCAACTCATTTCGGATAGGCAGATAGACGAAAACCTTCGCAAAAATGTTGACTAGCTGCTGCAGTATACGAGTGGTTCACCTGCGATGCTTTCAGCTAAGCGCGCAGACAGCATGTCGCGAAACAAGCGAACAAGAACCTCTTGACGCCACGAGCAAACAATACGCGCTCGCAGCTCCGAACGCGCGTCCGTGTGCGGTGGATTTCAAGAAAATTAACGAAGATGCAAGAACAAAAAGTCTTAGGATGGCTCAGAGAGCAGCTACGGAGCTCATGTGAAGGTTTAACGCACGATAGTGTCCTCCAGGAACACGAAAAGTACGCAAAATGCACACGGAGCCTAACTCAATATGGCTGCCAGCGCGGCGCGCAGCTGTCGGCTGCTGCCTTCCCCGCAGCCCCAAGTAGCCCGTGGACTACCACAGGCGAAAAACGAACGCGTTGCTATGGCGATGCAGGCAGGTGGGCGGAGCTTTCGGGCTGCCCGAGAAAAACAAATACCGGACTCGAGTCCGCAAGTAGTCCCGGACAGTCCGGGACTGAAAAACAAATGCAGCCAGTGGTTCGGCGGCCCACAACTCATAGAGCGATGCCATCGCGCAGCTTGTCGCCGCGAATTATCGCCTCATTTAGCGCTGTAGGGTGCCTCGATGCGCACGCCCCCGCTTAGGGTGAAGTCACCCTTTGATCACTCGTCGCCGCCTAAACCTGTTTCCGCGCGCTCCCTCCGCCATTGTGTTGCCCGCGTAGACCGCTGCTTTGCTGTCGTGCGGACGTCACTGCTGCGTGCCTGCGTTCGCGCGGCTTTCATCGCCGTACAGCGTCTGCATGTTATGTTCCTCAATGCTTCAACCATGCGGGAAATGGTTGGAGGATGTTCCATTTTCCAAGAGACCCGGAAAGGAGGCTTCTGTGGCTGGTCCGGATCAAGCGTGACAAGTGGCAACCGACGAACTCCTCATGTGTCTGTAATGTAAGTGCTGCATGTTGGTTCAGTGCTGTTTTTGTTACGATTTACCGCTTTTGCGTTTAGTCGGCTAAGTGTAGTACAACATTTGTATTGGTCAGATTTCATTTCCGCACTATTCGTCTCGCTCAGCGTAAAAAAAAAAATCTCTGCCTCTCCCGTAACCGAGAGTAGAGTAAGCATGAAATGTTTACGGGCCTAATGTCATCTCGGTGGACACCCGAACCGCACCGTACAGGAAGGGAGGAACGCCACCACCCGTTCAGCGCGATGCCTTGTCATATGAACGCAAGGTTTTTTGAGGAAAGGAAATGGCGCAGTAATTCTCTGCCATCTCGGTGGACACCCGAACCGCACCGTAAAGGAAGGGAGGAACGCCACCACCCGTTCGGCACGATGCCTTGCCCTTTGAACGCAGCGCTTCTCCCACGGATCACGTACGACAACGAAGTGCAACATGCAATTTATGTGGTTTTTGCACACACAGAAATCGGAAATTACAATTCCGCGCGTTATCAAACCCACAGCTCCACTGATATCTTGATAAACATTGAGAAGGCACTGGCAGCAGTTATTTTTTGTCTCGTTTGGAGACCAACCAGCGCTTGCATGCCGGTCGCGTAGGAGGGCTTACGGAGTCTCGTTAAATCTCGCTAAGTCTCGTACGGTGCCCGGATGTTCTCGTTTCAGAGCCCGGATGACTGGAATTCAGTGCCCGGATGACTCGATTTCAGTGCCCGGATGACTCGATTTCAGTGCCCGGATGACTCGATTTCAGTGCCCGGATAACTCCATTTTAGTGCCCGGATGACTCGATTTCAGTGCCCGGATGACTCGATTTCAGTGCCCGGATGAGTGGATTTCAATGCCCGGATGAGTGGATTTCAATGCCCGGATGAGTGGATCTCGGTCTCGGCGTGACGTCACCACACTGCCGACAACGGGGGCTAAAAGCATTTCATGCTTAAAAAGAGGTAACGTTACAGACGGCTTCAGAAAATCTCTGCCTCTCCCGTAACCGTAGAGTAAGCACGAAATGCAGGACGATGCAGAAGCGTACATGGACACGACGAGACGCAGGCCTGACAAGAATGTATATGCAGCGCGTTCGAAACTGTCTGAAGTGCGTAGAGGCGTGTTTTCCGCACCACTTTGCCTATGTGACACTGGTGACGTCACCACTAAATTACGTCACACATAATTGATGACGAAGTAATGACAAATTACTAATTAGTGACTAATTACTGATTAATGACTAAATACTATTTAACTGCTAATTAATGACGCTTAAGCTTCGCCTTTAGGAGTGGAACGCGACAGCGTGTAGCGCTGCCAGGCAGTCCACGGAACGCCACCACCCGTTCGGCGCGATGCCTTGCCCTTTGAACGCAACGCTTTTTGAGGAAAGGAAATGGCGCAGTAATTCTCTGTCATCTCGGTGGACACCCGAACCGCAACGTACAGGAAGGGAGGAACGCCACGACCCGTTCGGCGTGAAGCTACCGGCGCTTGTATGCCGGTCCTGTAGGGGGGCTTAGAGAGTCTCGTTAAATGTCGTACGGTGCCCGGATGCTCTCGTTTCAGCTCCCGGATGTGTGGAATTCAGTGCCCGGATGAGTGGAATTCAGTGCCCGGATGTTGGCTCTCGGTCTCGGCGTGACGTCACCACACTGCCGGCAACGGGAGCTAAAAGCATTTCATGCTTAAAAGGCACGCTTCAGCGCCGATCAGGCCATTGCCTGCCGCTTGCCTGTTTGCATCCGAAATTGCATGACGCAATGTTTTCGCTCGTGAATGCGTACCAAACGTGCTTTCGCCGCTTCTGTTCATTAGAAAATAATTGCCTTTACGAGGCGCTTGTCAGCGAACCGCAGCCGGCACGAATCAAGGCACAAAGCACGAGAACAAGCGAGGGCACATAAGCTGCGGCAATTACTGTGCGTCTGGGTCGTCTAGGAACCAATACGGATTAATTTACTTCCGATTTTTTTAGTTTTTGAGACGTATGCTGCGTTGGGTAGCTTGCGCTGCCTGTTAACCCGATGCTTCGTCCAACGACGCAGCATTAGTCAGTAAATGAGATTAACAGAATATGTTGTTATGTGCAGATTGAGGCGCTCAGTCGAGAAATTCAACTGATATATGTGGAATAGTTTGTTTTCTTGCTTTCTGAAATTCTAAAATTCATAACTTGTGCGCAGTGCCAGGCTGCTCTCCTTGGCAACCCTGACGATGAGTATGCTTCCCTCACTGCACTCAAGGAATGCGTCAGGGATGGACAAAACCTCATATATCCCAGAAGGGATGTAATGAAAACATTGAAAAACTATGAAGAGCATTTTACCACCGTCAATTCATATGAAGAGCATTTTACCGCCGTCAATTCATGGTGTATCGGCACATTTTTCACCATCAAGTCGCCTCTTTGTTCTTTGATCGCATATCTTGAAGAGGTATACAAGGTATACAAGAAAAGATATACAAGCCCTCTGTGAAGACTTGCATGGCTCGCAAAGAGCCGATAAGAAAAAATCTCTGCCTCTCCCGTAACCAAGAGTAGAGTAAGCATGAAATGTTTACGGGCATAACACATTGGTTGTAGATGGTACTATCAAAATCTTGAAATCGGCCTAGTGTTCAACACACCACACCACACCACACATACTGTCAGAATGTATGTACATGCAGCGCGTTCGAATACTCCGCGAGCGTGTATACATATCTGCGGACACGACGAGACGCAGGCCTGACAAGAATGTACCGTATTGTGCGTTTTTATCGTAAAGACTTTCAAATATTTTCCCGCCTCAACCGCTCGATCGTTTGCGGTGAAACTGCACACAGAGCTTGCGCAATGCGGTAACTTTTGTATCGTAGCAAATTTTACAACGGTACTTACTTAATTGAGCCCTGCATGATGCGAAATCGTAGTTGTCTGCGTAGAGATCGTCAAACCAAAACTCGCAGACGCCGTTTGTTTGCTGAAAGGCGGCAGTGGCGCCATCTGTTTTCAGCAGTGAAAAGCGTCACGACAAGGTGCCGCGGCGATTTTGCAAATAATATCACCTGAAAGGTAAAGCCTCGTTAAATCAGTTGTTCTGATATTCTTTTTATGCTCAGTTAGCCGAAAAAACGGCATATTCAAAGGGCACGCGTACAGTGTAGGCACGCGCTTCATGCAACGCTCACCTCGGCTACCTCGGCGCCTTGTCGTGACGCTTTTCACTGCTGAAAACAGATGGCGCCACTGCCGCCCTTTAGCGAAAAAACGGCGTCTGCGGGTTTTGGTTCGACGATCTCTACGCAGACAAGTACGATTTCGCATCATGCACGGCTCAACTAAGTAAGTACCGTTGTAAAACTTGCTACGATACAAAAGTTACCATATTGCGCAAGCTCTGTGCGCAGTTTCACCGCAAACGAGCGAGCGGTTGAGGCGGGAAAATTTTTGAAAGTCATTACGATAAAAACGCACAATACGGTATATACAGCGCGTTCGAAACTGTCTAAAGTGCGTAGAGGCGAAAGCGTTTTCCGCACCACTTTGCCTATGTGACACTGGTGACGTCAGCACTGGATTACATGACACATAATTGATGACGAAGTAATAACAAATTACTAATTAGTGACTAATTACTAATTAATGACTAAATACTAATTAAGTGCTGATTAATTGCGCACCGCTGCCAGGCAGTCCACGGAACGCCACCACCCGTTCAGCGCAATGCCTTGCTCTTTAAACGCGACGCTTTTTGAGGAAAGGAAATTACGCAGTAATTCTCTGTCAGCTCGGTGGACACCCGAACCGCACCGTACAGGAAGGGAGGAACGCCACCACCCGTTCGGCGGGATGCATTGCCCTTTGAACACAAGGCTTTTTGAGGAAAGGAAATGGCGCAGTAATTCTCTGTCATCTTGGTGGACACCCGAAAGGCACAAAGGAAGGGAGGAACGCCACCACCCGTTCGGCGCGAAGTTACCGGCGCTTGTATGCCGGTCCTGTGCGAGGGCTTAGAGAGTCTCGTTAAATCTCGTACGGTGCCCGGATGTTCTCGTTTCAGCTCCCGGATGTGTAGAATTCAGTGCCCGGATGTTGGCTCTCGGTCTCGGCGTGACGTCACCACACTGCCGACAACGGGGGCTAAAAGCATTTCATGCTTAAAATGTTGACTGATGCGTATGCCAGAGTGAGGCTCCGAATTTATCTTCGCCAAATTCCGAGCCCTCATTCTAGTGGCCACGGAAACAAAACTTGTGCTGTAGTCAGCCTTGCGTAACCAAACCGGTATATGAAGCTCCGCGAAAGTTTTGCTTCGAAGCCTGAATTCCGCTTCTATGTATATATGCAATTACAACTGTATTGTCAGTTAGCCTTAGTTGCTTTGGGACGTTAAACCCCATAAACCAAGTTACAAGCATCTATTTAACGTAGATGTCTACTTTGAAAAAGTGCAATAATGTTCACGTTCCCATAAACAGAAATATTGGTAACTTTATTGTGTGTTTTCTTAGCCACTGAATAAATGATTGCATGTTTGCTTGGGTAACAGTTTATGTGTTCCATCTAGGTATACCCAGACGAACAGGCGAGTGCTTATATTTCATTACCATTGTTGATAATATTTGTTTCTTCAAAACGTGCGAAACCAAGAGGCTGTGTCATTGACCGCGTCTGCTCAGTTTTCTAACCCATCCATTCCACTCACTTGTATTGGCACATTCAAAGCTAAAACTTTAAAAAATAACGCCAAACAAGCTTGGACAGAAATCACCCAATACGTTTCAGCAATTCTAATAAACTTGGTAGTTTGAAATTAACCACAAAAGAAGTGAACAGAATTAGATGCTTCCAATTGAGGGAGGTGAGGTCTAAAATAAATTTTCAAACTTTCTCCCCTTCCTCCCCCACGCACTGGATTGTGGCATTTTTCAAGCGTTTTGTTCGCCCGGAGATTAAACATGCATAGGAAGGGCAACACCAAAAGGTCTGCCAATACCCGCGGTGGTATGCAGTGTATGCCTTGACATAACAGTCATCGAGATTTAACTCATCTTAAAAGCAGCCCAAAACTTTTTGTTGAATGCTCCTAGCTCTGCTTAGTAACGGTTCCCTTCATCGTAACCTACCGCAAACCTCGGTAATTAAACGTTTTCCGAATTTTCTTCTTCTGCTTCTCTATGAGGACGGTCGCTTGACGCGAGTAAGCTAGTTGTCGACGCAAATTTATGTTGGGGTGGAGTGCTGTTTCGACGCACCATCGGGGTCAGCGCATAAGTGATGGATTTTGAACTATAGCGACAGATTCTAGAGCAGCTTCACTTACATAATTGGTGCATATCTTGCATACCCGCTTTCCTTGTTACCGTCCACGCCTTGACGTTGGCTGCTTGTCCCGCTTTTAAAAGCAGAAGGCTCTCCAACAAAATTTGGTATTTTATTCTCATGTGAAACAAAAGCTCACCACAAGACTCCTTATTTTTTTTTTTATTTTAAGCGCCCGCGGCAAGCGAGAAGCCCTCCCCCCCGAGAACGAAACCTGCATGCCGCGGGCGCGAAAATGGCGGCCGCCGTAGCAGACGGCGCAGTTGTCCTCGCTCTGAGTAAGGGCGTGCGCATCAAGCCACCCTCCCTAAGTGTGCGCATGTGCGGAGGTAGCACTGCCGCAGTAATTCTTTCCTCCCTCCACGGTCACAATAGTAACACTGTGCGACGCAAGCTTGCCTCTGCCACGGAGGCCCACTGGTCATGGCAGTCGGCTGCGACATCGAATCCCGGCAATTTCGACGGATTCAATAGAAAAACGCCTGTGTGCTGTGCGATGACAGCGCATGTAAACGAATCAGTGGCGTGCGAAGTGAATCTGAAGCCTACCATTACGGGGCCTCTCTCTTTCTCCTTCACCCCTTCCGTCATGGCGCTGTCCAGTCACAGTTACAGCAGGGCAATTTACGTGCACTTGGCTCAAACATACCGCACACACGCGGCGATGTCATTGGAAATGATTTTGAGTTTAAAGCAGAGTTATCGTAATGATATGTAAAAAAAAACTTGGCTATGATTATAGTACATGATTTTAGCGACAGAGGTGAGTAGCGCATGACTGGTGTATCAATTCGTACAGAAAGCTCGTACTCTAAGTCTTCACACCATGCCACGATTTCAATTGTGATATCCGGACGCCTCTGCCGTTGCTTTCCGAGGGCTTGCTGCCTGTCGGACGACAACCGACAATAAGCAACGACGACGAACGATGATGATTAAATCTATAAAATGGTGGTGGGTGATTATGATTATGGCGGTTACTTTATGGCGGTTAATTTTCCACTGTCGCGATCGTGTGGCTACCTCATTGCTGCCCCTTGACTTGCAACACGTGACGAAGCCAAAGAAGTCAAAGTTTAGGGCTGTCTAGTCGGCCCGAATTCGAAACGCGGGGCCCACAGGAAATTTTCCAACTGGCTATGTAATTAAAGAGCTCTGCTAGATAACGTCGTGGCACGCCGTCGCCAGCTGGACCAAAAGATTGTGTGGCGATGTAGGGCACAACAATGGAGGACGACGCACCAACTTGCTTCCCGTGGAAAAACGCCTTGAAGACGGCCTTGTGGTGCCCTCGGCCCAGGCTTCGCACCTTCAGCTGCACGTTGCCGTTGTACAGATCGGCCGGCACGCTGAACGAGCCCTTGGGGCCGACCAACGTCACGGGCTCCTCGGGGGCGCAGTGAAACTTGCACGGCAGATGGCGCTGGAAACGAGAGACGCGCGCACAGGATGGAAGAGGATATTTGGCTCGCGTGCTTATCCATGTCTAAGTACTGAGAATAGTCTATTTTTTTCGCATCAGCCGCTTTGAAGGAGAAAGCTGCAGTGAATTATGAAGTAATCACTTCATAATTCATAATAGGTAATTAGGAATTCCATTTACATCACTCAGGGCCTGTACAGCGGTAGCAGATATAAACGCTTTAAAGGTCGCAGCTGATCAAACGGTTGCAGTGAACAGTATTTATAATAGCGGATTCAGTTATATGATGTGTAAGTTTTCTCGTTAAAAGCCAGATGAATGGAAATTTTCCACTCTGCATAAAAAAAAAAAAAAGCTTCATCCCAAAGCCATCCCTCGTTCCAGGCGGCACAAATTGGAGGAAGGGTTTGTGAAAAACGATTTACTGCCTTGTCCAAGTGAGGCGTTGTGGGCCGCTTAATTGTCGCACAGGCGCGTGGCTGATTATGTTCTAACCAGTGTAAGATTTAGCACAAAACTGGTAGTTCCAACTGAGTCAGCCCTGAATCGGCAGTCGCACCGTCAGCCAGCACATGCATGGGCATCTATGGGAGCCGTTTGTGGAGTCCACGCCGTTTACCACGGGAATGGGTACGCTCTACTCTGAATGTGCGGGCCACACGCGTCGTGGCCCGCTCCGACTGAAGACGCATCCTTTGTGACTTCAGCATTCCTCCTTGAAACAATGAGGCAATCACATTGCAACGCGTTCTCGCAGGGAGCAGCAAACGCTGGAGAGGGCACCACAACCGGGCAAGGGTTTTATGCACCCTTGAGGAGCGTTTGTTCAGTGGCGCAATGTAGAAGCCTTGTGCTACAAAGCGGCAAGGCTTCGCATTGTACTCTTAAGGGTGGCTTAAGCGTCGTCCAAGTTCCCTGCCTCACTATATCGCAAAATCAGGCTGCGCTGGAATTTCGTATCAGTGAATATGTAATAGTCGGTCAAGTTTTTGCTGGCACTCCACGAGTATCACTTCTCCATTGACACAGTATCCAGGCGTCTGCCCCGGCCTCGACCGCAAAGTGAAAGAACGACGAGTGGTAGCCTTTCTCAGTTGTATGTTGAAACAATCTTTGGCTGAGGCACATCAAGAATTTTCTTTTGCTTCTTCTCATACCACTTGCACTGTTCTATGCGTAGAACTATTGAACGTGCGGGCAAGTGTTGCGCTTCGGTTGCCGAATCATTTTTTCTGCCCTCACATCTACTCCATCGGGAAAGGCTAGGAATTTCCTCTGAGATTCTTCCGAGGTGACGTCCTCCCCATCAGCAGCATCCGCTTCATGAGAGGGATTGTAGTCCTAATCGCTGTCGCTAATGCTAAGACAGCTCTATTCGTCCTCGTATCCGCACGGCACCCCCATCTTATAAATTGTCTGAGTGTATCGGGAAACAAAGAACGTGTCAGTAGCCTACTAAATTGTGATTTCTCGATGTCGCATGGCAATTCAGGGAGCAAAACAAATTGCCTCGAAACGATTCCGTATACCCTGTTCACGCGAAAACTCAACATTTCGTTCCCAACGCAATTTTCCCTCCAGTGTTATTATAGCGAAGCTTTTATTTAGAAGCAAATGAAGTGAAATACTTTTTCTTAACTTATCAGCTTAGCGAATTTATCCGATGACGACGAAAAAACATGAGTGGGGCTCGTGCAGCGTTTCCTCAGCCTAAACAACGGCATAAAGAACCTCGTTGTTCAGGCGTGAAATTGCGCTGCGCATTTAGTGCGTTTGGCGGACACCTACAAATATAAACTAGCGCATTTTTCATCGTGAATTCCAGCTCAGAGCAGGAGGTCAAGAACTGTTTGTCACCAATTCGCGACACTCGGCGCCAAGAGGATAACAAAAGAGACATCCAAACAAAGACCCCCTCTGCGCGGGGCGACCGTCTCCGCTTGGGCGCGCTCACCGTGGACCAGCAGGTGGTCAGCCCGAGGCGGTACTTGGGCGTAGAGCGAAGGCGCATGGACGGCGCCAACGAGGAGAAGCTAATCAGGCGTCGCCACTCGATGCCCACCAGGAAGGGTGAGTACTCGACGGCCCGCACCGACACGCCTGCGCAAAGCGAGCAGCCAATGAGACCCAGAGGCGCCTTTTCCAAGCGCCCCAGTCCTGAGAAAGTCGAGCACCTGACCAGAAAACGATTGCACCCGTTCCAAAAAGGCGGTCATCGACGACGCCGGGGCTTGAGCCCAATACCGTACACAGGACGAAGGCCCTGCACTATACAACTATCGCTGCAGGCGCTGCGTACAGGTGAAGCGATTGTGTTGCGATAATTACGCGCAGCGTAGCTAAGTGGCGCGTTGACCGAAGATGTAGAATGGCGAGATGCCATCTCTATACTCGAGCAAGAGCTCCCTTTAATGAAACCTTTTGGTATAGCAACAAACAAAATATATTGGCTTCTGTCCGAAGGTGGAGGTCGTCGGAGGCCAGTGCTCCCACGCTAACAGCGTGAACAGTCGTGCGCAATACGAGAGAGAAGAAACTTTTTGCACAAAATAGAATATTTTCTGGTTATTCTCCACTAGATTTGAGAACGACTATTGTATTTTACTCGCCAAGATGAAAACTTGTTAGAAAACTGAAAAAAAAAAAACTGCGCCTGTCACACAGTTATCAATAAATGGGTGCTCAATTTTTGTCCCCTGTCATATATTGCTAAGACTGTACGCCTAACAATGCTATCGCACTCACTACAGTCAGAAGGCAGGAAGACAGGTTTCTCGACAACGCAAAACAGAGTCAACAAGGGGCGGGAGGTCTTAAATTTTCCGAAGTTTGCGAATTCAAAGCGGCACCGGACTGAAAGAAATCCTGCGTTTGCCATCACTCGTCATGCGCATATGCCCGACTATCGTTATTCCGCTCTGCATACCACTCTAACGCTTCATTTTCCCGTTCACAAATTTTACCATTTCGTACGCTGGTAACAGTTACGCTGGTAACACGCTCCCATATTGTCTCATGCGTGGAAACCAGCGAATAGCTGCATTTTATCTTTAGTGACACAAAACCTAAACGCCACGTAAGCTACCAAGAACGGCCAGCGATTGAAAGAAACGCAGGAGTGGGCAATAAAAAAGCGAGTTCCTCGAAGTGTTTACAGTCGGATTTTGCCAGGTGAGGCTCTCACCAATCCCCGAGCCCGGTCGTACACGAGCGCAAAAGGCGCATGCTCGTCCGCAGGGGCCGAACACGCAGGCCAGGTAGCGCTGCGAGGCGTCCAGAACACTCCACGGGTCCTCCTCCTCTAGGACTACTCCACCGATGATTCTGTGCTTCGAACCTGGATCGAGCGCGAGGTAAAGGGGCGGTGACTTTCAGATTATAACACAGGCCTTCGAGTATGCGCGGCAAGTACACTCATTTTCAAGGAGTCTAATAATTTTTTTTTTTTCCGAAGCTGTGACTTCTTCGTGTCTGAAGTTCACCCACTACAGCACGCTGAAAGCTACATGGGCATGCTGTGTTAGCTCTGGAAGGCCGACGAAATTACCGAAAAAAATTATGAATCTCCAGCATTTCGTCATATAGCTGGCCTCTCTACAATGCAGAAATGTGAGACTGGTATGTTTATTGAATAAAAGATGAGCAGCGTGTGATTAAAATTAGCAGACCAGCCGTATTTTTGAACGTGAAAAATTGATAAACTGCTGGACTGAATAGGAGCGAATTTCCGCTACGGTTTGCTCCAAAATCGCCGTTTCCGCAATTAAGAGGCGTTAAATATATCAATTTTTTTAGTATCTATTCTTTAGTGAAACTTTGCAGACAGGTAATATAGAGTGCATTGAACCCGAATATGCCATTTTTGCAATATCGAAATTTTCCCATTTTTTACCACTTCGCATTCTACGAAACGTAACGCAAGAAACGAGGACACAGAAGGCAGGGAACGCGACACGAGCTCTTCGTATCGTGTTCTTTGCCTTCTCTGTGACGACCTCGTTTTTTCGCGCTACGTTTCGTAGAATGCAAATGCTCCAACTCGCCCAGTTTAGCATGCTCGTGCAGTTCCTTTACCACTTCACTGCCTGCGTCTCCCCTTAAGAAGGTATTCTTCACACACCAGCACTGATGTCACTGGCGCGTGTCTCCGAATCCGTTAGTTTCAGATAAATGCAGCGTCGACTGTTGGCGACTGTTCCCGCACCGAGCCCTTCACACTGGCTCTTCCAGAAACGGATCCCGACGACAGCTGCGATGGCTGCGGACTGCCGTTCCGTGCTCGGCACGCATACATGTTTGCGCGCGTGACTGCCTCGTACCGTTACCGAAGCAGTGCAGTCCTGGCGGCCGGCGCACCCGTCCGCAGGGCGAGGTACGCCATCGGCAGCGCAGCAGTCCGGGCTCGGCTGCCACGCAGCGCAGGCCAACGCCTGGCTGCTGGGAGGACACCACCCGCGGGCTGGGCGCTCCGCTACTGCGGGGCAGAGGGGAGCATTGAGAATACGCAATGCAGTTGGCCAATGCGGCTACGGCTTGGGAATACTGTGAAGTACTGTGAAGTCAGGACGACGAAAAGAATGAAGACGCACTTACGAGACATAATATAGAAATGACTCTAGCATCCACCAAAGGCTGACAAAAAAAGAACGCTCCCAACATCTTGAGACGAATTCTAAGAGCACGGAAGGCAGACCTCGCTTCCTATCCGTGGCCACGTAAAATGCAGTCACAAGGCGTAGGAAGGTCACATAAACAAAGGGGAGAGTGACCGACTACCTAGTGTACGGGAATTCTACCACTTCACCTTCACTGAACGCCATCATGTCACGACTTTCAAACATTCTAAGAAGTTTCTGACCTCTATACGGCACAGGCCCCAAGCGAAACTTGCTTCTGAGCTCAGTGACCAACACAACGCCCTGAAGGGCAAATCAGAAAGGGAGGCTAGTAAGCTGGCCTAGATCGAAGGGAATAAGGTATGTTCTGGTGCTTTGATGCTCCAAAAGCCTGCTCCGAGAAGAACTGAGTCGCACCGTTCAGCGTCGAAGAGTCAGGGACCCTCAAGTCTGAGTTGTATAGCGTCAACTATACGCTTCTCTTTCAGTAAGCACCTCGCAATTATCCTCATACCTGGAAAGCTTGACGAAGCAGATGCATCGAGCTGCCAGAGATGCCGTAGGCGCTGCCATGGACAAAGAAAGCAGCTGCAGTACGCTGCACCAGAACAAGTCTGCCGCCCGCATCTGTAGGCGCAAAGCAAGAGCCGCACGTCAGGCCACAGAGTGCTGAAGTTATTGTTCTTATCCCCAATTTGGAGGCTAAGAACGCTTCGTGCTGGTGAGTCCTCTCCGTCTTCTTCTTCTTTTTCTTCTTCTTCTCTCTTTCCCGCGAGCACCAGCGGATCTTACGCGCTCGTCGTCTCCGCCTGTGTCCTGCATGAACTGCCCGCCCCGCAGTGCACTTCTCGAAAAAAAATAGGAAATTAATGGGGCCGTCGGCGATGACGCGTACTTCTCGCCTTCTTTTCGGAATGTGATCTCAAGTAGCTTTCCTGACGTCCTGCGCAGCGAGTCGGAGGAAAACGGTTTTGCAGACGATAACTCCATCCAAGCCCTTAAGGCTTGGATGGAGTTGGAGTTAAGGAGTTAAGGCTTGGATGGACCTGAGCCAATGTTGGGAATCAGGAAAATTCCATAGACATGGGAACACTTAAATTAACTTTCATACCTAAACCTTGCAAGAAACTGGCAATCGGAAACTTCAGAATATATCTCTTACCTCCTCCATTTGTAATCTCATGGAACATGTAGCTCAAACATTCTACAAAACTACATGGACGAGTACAACATATACCCAAATATTTTGCTAGGCTTCAGACCCCACCCGTCTACACAGGACACTATACTCAGTCTATACAGCGAGTATTGAGACTCTCACTGGCAGAAAGCGACTAGAGCAATACTTAAACTAAGCATAACTGAAGCTTTCCACAACGTTAAACATGAATCCATACATAACTCTCTGTAGGACCTCAGTGGGGGTCAGAGAACCTTCAGTTATGTTAAAACTTTCCTTCAACAACGCACAGCTGAGATTCAAATCGGATCCCTCAAACCAGACACCGTAAATTCGGACACAGTAAAAGCAGAACCATAAACTCTACTCCCTACTTGCGCGGAAAAATGTCAGAATCTAGGAATCCATAACATGATTCAAGAGCTAATAGAAGCTCATTTAACCACCCAGTACGAAATTCCTCAATACCGACAGGTAGATTTGTGTTAGAAAAAGCCAACATAGACTATCAGAACACACACCAGCTGTATCGAAACATTCCAAACCACCACAACCAACTACAAGTCAAACCTGTACCTAAAAACCGGTACCTATCAGCACGATGAGGACAGGAGGAGAGCTAGAGCTAAAGCGATTCAAAAACACTTCTCTCAACCCTACGCAGTAAGCGTTGATGCTACAGAATTCTGCAACCAAAACGCTTTTTTCTATAGCACTAATCGATCACATAGGAAAACTGGTCAATAGCGGCTCAATTAGAAATACGATCCACCCATCAGAAGCAAAAGAAGCTGCCATAGCTATGGCTATTGCTGCAACCGATTCCAGAATTACAATAAGTTACTAAAACGGCAATACAGAGCTTTGCTAAAGACGCCATATGCAATACAGTATCCAAAATTCTATCCAAATTACCACGACAAAATTTAAGACCAATTGAACTGGTGTGGGTTCCAGCTCACACCCGCAGTGAGGGAAACGAAGAAGCCAACCAATGTGCCCTAGAATGGTCTCGTACCATGAAATTACTTCCCACTACAGAAACAACAGACTTGAATTCCCTCCCCCATCACCCCTTGCTCAACAAAAGGCAAGGAGTAACCTAGAGGCAGTTATAAGCCAGAACCTTTATTATTCAATACATTTATTCCAAATTTGCTCCGGACGAATTCAGACCGGACTGCGTTAAGCGCGGGGATCCCAAAGTCACTCTTAATCACATTCTTTTGAATCCCAGCGGACAAATCCCGGAGCATTTGTGACTCTCTAACCCAGAACAGTGGGAGACTGTTTTGTCCAGCTCGGAACTACGTGCCACAAGCAGGGCCGAAGAGGTCGGTGCAATGCTGTGCCGCGTAGCTACCTGACGTCCTTTCCGGAAAAGAGCCCACCATGAACTTTAATCCGGATATCCCTTGATTCCCTTCCTTCACCTTCCGAAGAATAAAGTTGTTCTATTACTAATACTAGTGCAGGCTTCGCGGGCGCCGCTCTCTTTTCCCGCCAGCCTCCACGCGCTGCTTTCGTCACGCCGTGGATGCGCTTCCCTTGCTCAGCCCGACACACGCTCTAAGCCAGCATCCTCTGAAGCGAATTCTTCTGCTCCTCTTCTCTTCTGTTTCTTCGTTGCTTCTGCTACTCAATTTCTGCGACCACGCGCGCTCTCATTGGTCCTCCTCGGGGGCGAGCGCGCTCTATTCTTCTGTCCTTCTTTCCATATTTCTTTCTCACTCCTTCTAATGTTCCCCTCCGGCGCACTGGTGTTCTTGCTCCTCCCTCCTCTCCACTTTTTCGCTTACTCACAATCTTCTTGAGTGGTTGGTCAGCATTGATGCGCTGGTTCATTTGGATTCTCAGTCGGCAAGCAAGGACTCCGGCAAGCAGGGACCAGGGCCGCCGCCGCCGCTGGTCTGCGCGCTCTTGATTTTGAAAACGGAGTAAAGGTCGCCTCGACAACAGATGGCTTACGTTTCGTTTCTAGAGGCTCGTTCATGTACCCTGCTCACGCGTGCACAAATTTCTGCAACAGCATTCGTGCGAGAGGCGCAGTAAGCGTTTTGGATCTCAGACTGCTACATTACGAAAACGCCAATGTACTAGCTGTTTCAGTTTTTCTGGATAATAGGCGCGCGGCATGTAAACGCTGCAGTCCGCTTGTTTCTAAGAGCACATGCTGATGTATGGCAATGCTGTTCCCTTTTTGTGCTTGAAGTTATTGGGGCAAAACTGTGGTGAACTAGTTCGCAGTCTGCCTGGCAGGTTTTGCATGGCTTGTGCCCGTTTGATTATCGGCGTACGTACCAGGTTTCATGCAGCGTATTATTGAACGTATTTGTTTAATAGCCGGTATGAGAATAAATTCTGCAGTATTCTCCTGTTGGAATCCCTGTGCAAGGAGCATTGAATGTGCATTTTATGGGTGGACCATTCTCAACAGCTCGTAATGAGTCAATGATGATGATATGTGGCAGAATTCTTCACAGTTTTCTGTTCCAATGTAAAAGGAATGCCATACAGAGATCAGTATTGGCAGTAGGTATTCGGTGCTGAGGGAAAGTGCTCCAGGGATTATGGACGACGTCAGTGCAAGCTAAAGAACCCCAGGTGGTCGAAATTTCCGGAGCCCTTCACTACAGCGTCCCTCGATCATAGCCTGAGTCTCTTTGGGACGTTAAACCCCCATACACCATAAACCATTATGGGTCTTTGTTACAATGTTTTATGAAAACCATTTAGCATTTGTCATAGGTATTTAGTGAAATGATGAAGCCGGCGTGATGTTTCAGTGGTTATCGTGTTCGTCCGTTGACCCGAACGAAGCAGGTTCGATCCCGGCCTCGGCGTTCGCATTTTAATGGAGGCGAAATGCTAGAGGTCCGTGTACTATGCGATGTCAGTGCACGGTAAAGAATCCCAGGTAGGTTCTTCACTACAGCCCTCCACTACAGCCCTTCACTACGGCGTCCCTGATAGCCTGAGTTTTCTTGGGTCGTTGGACCCCACAAAATCAAACCGAGGCGATCAAGATCAACTTTCGATAATGGGATAGCCAAGATCTTCCTTGCGCTGTAAAGCACTTGTGTATATGGAAATTCTCCAGTTAGCCTTATATTATTTTTCCTTCGCGCTGTGCAGATCAACATGCCCGGATATTTGACTGCAGACAACAGGCCGCAAGGAAGATAAGTAGAATAAACATTGCGACAATATTAAGCTGAGTGCGGTAAGCTGCAGTGCTCAGATAACAGCACAAACATTCCTCTGCCATGTTTTGACAGATGAAGTTTAGAATGATGAAGAGTGCGTAAATGAACATTTTGGCGGTACATCCACTGCGTGAAGACGTCCACGGCGCCGTTCAATGAAGCTGCGTCTGGCGGGCTAAAACACATAGCTTTGCATCGCGCTACTGCTATCAGCACTGCAGGCTATCGGCACTGCAGACCCATATCAACTTCATGGCCCACATCGGGACACGTATTGTTAACATGCGATTTTTCGGACGAACCTTCGAAACCTCTCGAACCACCCGAATAAGGAAGATGAACAGGATGAATGCTGTTTTTATGAACGGAATAGAACATGGGTACTTTTGCGTCTCTGAGTTGAGACAAAGAAAGCTCGAAATATAACAAAATGTAATTTCCACTATTCAGGTACTGCTCCGGATCGTCAGCGGAAAGGAACCTTCGTATTCCATGAGGTCGTTGTTGTTGTTGTTGTCCTCTAGGTCATCGTGTTTTTAAGATTAGCTTCTTCCTTTTCCCGTGTGGCCCGCTATCAGCAGCGGCAGTGACAGGCTCACAACCACAGCCGCAGCCTCCGAAGGGCGAGTTTAGGTTGCAGCGCGGAGGCTGTGTTGACACAGAACAAATCGGCACGTCACGAGTAAGTCCGTGCTCCTGTAGTGAAAAAGAGTGCTTTCTTGAGCTCGTAGGTAAATGTTCATAAGGTACAAGCACAGCGCGACTGGGAGAGGACGAAAGAGGAAGACATACACAGCGCTGACACAAGACTGACGATCCTTGACGAATCTTTGCAATAGACCCGATTGTTGTTATTTGTGGGATATACACACTGAACCAGTTTATGGTATAGGTTACGTTAGGTTTTATGGGGTTTAACGTCCCAGAGCGACTCGGGCTATGAGGAACACCGTAGTGGAGGACTCCGGATAATTTCGACCACCTGGGTTTCTTGAACGTGCACTGACATCGCGCAGTGCACGGACCTCTAGCATCTAGCCTCCATCGCAATGCGACCACCGCGGCCGGTATCGAACCCGCGTCTTCCGAGCTAGCAGCCACGCACCCTAACTACTCAGTCACCGTGGCGGCTGTTTATGGTTTGGTTTGGTTTACGGGGGTTTAACGTCTCAAAGCAACTCAGGCTATGAGGGGCGCCGTAGTGAAGGGTTCCGGAAATTTAGACCCCGTGGGGTTCTTTAACGTGCACTGACATAGCACAGTACAGTCTATTATATAAGACATAATGCTTCACTGTGTACGCAAAACGCCACAAATAGCCGGCAACAAAACCTGTGGAAATGGTCAGACCCCCTCAAGCGAGTTTGTGTTGCCTAATAAGCGACAGTGCTTGGGCATCCCAGCACTTGTTGGCAGTGTGATATAGTGCTGCTCTCGGCGCCTCTTGGTACCATCGCCCCGAATTTATTCGCTGTTTTACCAGAATACCAGCATAACTGCGGTTTCCTGCGGTGTAAAGTACCTCGTTGTTGCCGTAGTAACTCTCGCGCTCCCCTGCTCGCCGGAGACAATAAGGGACACGAAGGCAGGGATGCAGTGCAACTCGCGCTGTCATAAGGGTCCTTTTCTCTTCGAAGAAAGTTTTGTAACTTTAGTCGTTTGATCGTCACTGTGGTGGACCTTCAGTAGAAAACTCTCTCGTATATACGTAGCAGTCGCTCTTAAATCCACCCCTATGCAATGTTACAGAGCAACCCGTTGTCAAGTAAATAGTATTTCCTCGCCATATATTCTCAATGCGGTCCACGCCCTGCATCACACGTACGACTCTGAACTCCTGAATGCGTTTTCTCAGCTAAAAATTAAACAGCACGTAACAAAAAGAGACAGCTTTTTCTCTCTAGTGTGTCTCTTTGCAACATCCTGTCTAATTTTGGGCTGAAAAAATTCAGCTGTTTGCTAGAAATGCACTCTTTGTACAAGAAAAAATGGCAGTGGCTTAGCTCTGCTATGCCTGGATATACGTAGCATAAAGCGGCGGCCATAGCACGTCGTTGAGCTTCCTGGCGATGTCTTTTCGCTAGGCGTTCTTCTCGTAGCTTCGGTGTTTCGGCCGCACGTTTCGCCTTGGCTCGATCGCTCTCCCGCTGCTCGACGGCCAACTGCCAGGCGACAACCTCGGGATCGGAAGAATTTAAATTTTCCAGTCTTCTGCGCCGTTTGGCAGCGGCTCGACTCTCCTTAGCTTCCATGTCGAGCGCGACCGTCTTTTCTCCGCCGAAGGCACACCTTCCTCGCGCATACGCAGTAGCGCGCGGTGCAACTGTAGTAAGCGCACGCCGGTGGCGGCGGCGGCGAGGAGTGCGCACCGGCTGTGGCGGTGGCGAGGAGGCAATGCACCTGCGCCTCTCGTGACGTCACACTGCTCTCGCGCATGCGCATAACGGGCGGCGCACTCGGCTCTGACCCGCGGCTCTGACCCGCGTAGTGGTGTAGCTTTACGCTACAAAAGCTAATTTCGGGTTGCCTCTCAACATCGTGCTGTTTTTTTGTTTTTTTTTTCAGTGTCGTCGGGGTAAGTTACCTGTGTGATCTTATTTCTTTAATTAAAAACAGAGTTAATATTAGCTCAAACAGTTAATGCTCGTCTTGAGATTTGAACAGAAAGAGATTTCTTGTTGTAAATAGATGTATAATTTTTGGCGTTTCGTTAATTGACGCAGACACCACTCTTCGGGCCCAGAAACGATTCCCAGCCTTTACTTTTTTTGTACCTACTGCACTTGAAGAGCCTCTGAAAACGTCTAGACAACTGTCCCCTCGCGATAATGGGCATATCATCTATTCTTAGTTGAATCACTCACCACATAGAACTTCTAAGCGGAGTGTAGATGGATTACAATCAGTTATGCTAAAAATCATAGAAAAATCATTCTGCTGTCATTTAAACCAGCGCCAACAGTAATTTGCTTCTAAGTTGTGGAAGAAATGCCCGCGTCTGTAATGTAGAGCGTGCACCTGGCATTTATTGGCGGCTCTGGCATCAGGGCGGCCTAGTATTTGCTGCGGTCGCCTTAATCCCGCAGACTTCCTAACTTCATACGCCCGCCTGACTTTCTGCTGCCCCATGCTACGCTTGCCATCTCTTGTCATCGAATCTGTTACCCTTAACGACCACCGGTTACTTTGCATTCGCATTACATATTCTCCCCATGCCCATTTCTTCTTTTGATTTCGACTGATGTCGTTAACTCGAGTTTGTTCTCTGTCCCACTCTGCTCTCTTCCTGTCTCTTAACATTACCTTAGCAAGGAAATTTCATCAGCTGATCACATATCGTTAAGGTGTTCTCCATTAACGTTTATCCCTAACTGTTCCCAATCCAGGCCTCTGAATAACTCCTGTAGACAGGCCGTGAATAGCACTCCAGAGATCATGTCCTACTGCCTGACACCCTTCTTTATTGAGGTTTACTTTCCCTATGGAGGACCATGGTGGCTGTGCAGCTGCTGTAGATGTATAGTACTTTTAAATATGGCTCTTCTACACCCTAGTTCCGCAATGTCTGCATGAATGGTGAGCTTTCGAGTGAGTCAAATGCTTTTTTTTTAATCTATGAAGGCTATATATAGAGGTTGGTTATATTCTGTGCATTTCTCTACCGCCTGTATAGCGTGATTATGATTTGTCGTCGAGTAGCCTTTACGAGAGCCTGCCTGCTCATTTGGCTGATTGAAGTTTAAGCTGGTCCTGATTCTATTGGCGATCACATTATTAAATACCTTGTAGATAACGGACAGTAAGCTGATCAGTCTGTAATTTTTGAAGTGACTGACGTCCCCTTTCTTATAGATTAAGATAATATAATATTAGCGTTCTTCCAAGATTACGGTAAGTTCGAGGTCACGAGGCACTGCGTGTACAGGTTTGGAAATTTTATAGCACAATTCGCCCACCGTCCTTCAACAGGTCTGTAGTTACCTGATCCTCACCAGCTGCTTTCCCCCTTTGCATTGCTTGTAAGGCTTTCTTTATTTCCTCTTTCGTTACCGTTGGGATGTCTGATTCCTCCACATCACTGCCTCCGTCATTATCGTCCTGATTATTTCGGCCATTGTATATATCTGTGTAAAATTTCTCGGCTATCTTACCTAATCCATATTGATAATATACCCTCCTTGTCTCTTAGCGAGTACATCTGATTTTGGCCTAATCCTAGCTTCATCTTGACCGCTTTTAGGCTACCTCCGTTCTTTAGAACATGCTCGATTCTGTGCATATTAATTACCTGAATTTGAGTTTATTTTCATGTTTCGTACATGTCGGTTCCAGCTGTGTCGGTTGCCTTACACGCTTAGTGGTTTACCTCGATAGTTATTCTGCCCGTTCTATCCTATCTAGGGTTAGAGGCCTTTCTGATTTGGTGTTTCTGAATCAGATCTTTCGCCTGCTGAGATAGCATACCGATATCCTCTTTAGCTACTGCCCCTTACTTCTATGGCGCACTCCGTAATGATATCTGTGAGATTATCATTCATTGCTTGAACATTGATCTCGTCGTCCTTCGTTAAAGCGGAATATCTGTTCTGGAGCGAGGTTCTGAATTCTTCTACGTCCCTTCTTACTGCTAACACGTTGATATTGGCTTATTCTCTCTTCAAGTCCAGGCTATAATTAGAGACCTTATCATCCTGTTATATCATTAAATCAGCCTCGGTAACATGGCGAGATGTTCGCGGACATTTCGAGCATCATCATTTCCCTGCTGCTTTTGATACTCTTCATTCCTCTTATGCGTTTTGTTTTTGTTTTGTTTCGTTTTGAGTGCCCGAGTACATGCCTTTTCTGCATTGGAAAGCACGAAACACCAAAGGTAGAAACGACAATGGCGACCATGCAAAGCTAAAAATAAAGCGCCTGAATAGGGCACAAGTTTTGGCATTTACAAATACAACCATCCAACAATGCGTGGTTGCGATGTCATTGATGCAGCAAATCTGCAGGGGTGCTAAAATGAAAAAATATGATTCCAGTTACCCATTACTATGAACCCCAAACATTTTTCTTGGAATACAGCGGCCTGCCCCTTCCATTCTATAAGTGCCTGTTGCCACCGCGATTATCCAAGTAATTTCATGAAGCGCGGTGTCCGTTACTGAATATAAAACAATGGCATGTCACTGGATTCCTGAATTCACCCGTGCACACAGTATACGTCACATAAAATTACAAGTTGTTATTCGCTCCCAAAACACGGATTTGCCAGTCTGCTGCTCTACTGAAGAACCACATTACAAGTACTGTTCCCAAAGAGCACAGCTCACCTTGTTGCCGTCATCGTTGCTGAGGACTAACAAGAAGAGTATCCATTATTATCACTCTGAGAAAATGCCCGCTGGAGAAGAGTTACATCCACGACTGTAATCACCGTCTCAAATGCGAGTTCCGCACACTCTCTCAGTGCTGAGCTTACAAGAAAGTCATTTTTCACCTTCAGTTACGTGCAACATCTTTAAGAATTAGCTCAAGCATATCAAAGCGAAGAACCTCTTAAAGGATATATCATATGTAGGGAACATGGATATGTACGGAGCCTTCCGTTGATGCTGGAACCAATGCGGCATTTTATTTACACACATCGTTTACAGCTCTTCTTACGCGAGTTAATGACATCCTACAGCTGAAATCAAGAGGAAGAAATGGGCTTGGGCAAGGCATATAATGCGAAGGCAAGAAAACCGCTGGTCCTTAAGGGTAACAGACTATAGATTGCAAGAGAAGTCACGCGCAGCAGGGGACGGCAGAAAGTTAGGTGGGCGGGGATACGGCGGCCGCAACTGGCAAAGGACAGGGTTAATTGGAGAGACGTGGGAGAGGCCTTTGCCCTGCATTGGGTGTAGTCAGGCTGCTGATGATGATGATCCTTGTTTCAGGAATAATTTCTGCGGATACCTGTGCAGCGTAGTCGCAACCCTTGCCGTCGCCACGATCGTCATCTTTGGCGTCATGGTAGCCCTAGGCCTCGTCAGCGTCAGTAAGTTGCTGTACGCGACGGCTGTTGAAAGAGATGGGCAGAAAATCACTGCCTTCCATAGCTCACACAGACGTCTTAAAGTTCTCCCTGCACTTCGCAGCAGTGCTGAATCTCCTTCTCCGGGACGCGTTTAGACGCCGCGTTGCCGAAAATATGACCCAACTGCGTGCGCGGCGCAGCTCTAGCGTTCAGACTACGGTCGCTGTGTAGTTAAGTCACCACAAGCGCCGAAGCCCTGCCGCTTTCCTGCTAGAGAGCACAACGAGACTGAGGTTTTCAGAGCTATCCAGTTCTATCGAAACGCATGCTTAATCATAAGATGTCCAGCTGAGCTCTTGTTTTCGCGCTGCAGGGTTTTCATTTTCCGGGTCATGCATATATAATCCCATGAAAATACTATTTTCATACAAATGACAATAACTCGCTTCCTCCCTGTCCTCACAAATGCCCCTACGTACTTGCCGTAGTGACTTCTGGGGTTCTATAGCTATAGTTCAAGCACGCCTTAATTCTTAGACCAAACTGCATTCGGCAGGTATCTTTCCGGTAAAAATCTACATACCACTTTCGAGACACCTCATTGGTGAAGCAATGTGTCGTCTTTGCTAGGAGCTTCTCGTAAAAATACTTCATTGCCGGAGTTGTCTTCATGTTACAGGAAGAGGGGGGTGGGGGAGGATGTGCAGGTGATGTATGCAAGTAGAACATGCCGCATTTTATTCCGCGGGTAACTCAGTGGACGAATTCCAAAGAATGATCGAGGACCTAGACAGCCAAAGTAGAACGTTGGGTCTGAAAATGAGTATTCAGAAAACTAAAGTAACGCTGAACAGCCTCGGACGGAAAAAACAGTTCACCAGGTACTCATATATCTATGTCACAGAAACGTGAAGACTAACGAAATTTGTGAAGGCTAAACTTAAATTGAGGAAAAGGCAGCGAACTATGGCAATGAAAATGACAGTTGAAAACGTTAAAAGACAGGAAGAGAGTTGGTCACAGAAAAAAAGCAAGCTAATGACCCGAGTCGAAATCAAGAAGGAGAAATGGGCATGGCAAGGCATGTAATGCGAGAGCAAGATGTTGTTGGGGGTAGCAGGCTCGATTCCAAGAGAAGACAAGCTTATTAGGGTGCGGCAGAAAGTCAGATGGTCCGATAAATGGGATTAAAAAGTTCGCAGGGATAAGGAGGCCGCATCTGACCCAGGACAGGGTTAACTGGAGTGAATAGGTGAGGCCTTTGTTCTGCAGTGGGCGTAGTTAGGGTAAGGAAGATGCTCCGAGTTAGTTTTCATCACTCTGCTTCTGCGCCGAAGTCGCCTTTCTTCTTCTTTGCGGAGGAGAGCAAGGGAGTTCGGAATCTTTCCGATAAACACCCGACTTCCCGCTGTACTTGCAGAGTTTCACTATCGGCGGACTCACGCTCTAGTGATAGAGAAGAACGCAACTGAGTCCAGGGAAGCTGTGCCGAGCGTCGGTGCACAGACCAGCAAGTCCCTAAACCCGGAACCCACCCGTGCAGAAGACAAGCCGGTCGAGGCGTCGTCCGCGACTTCGGCGAAACCAGGCGAAGAGACCAAGCCCCGCCGGAGGTTCGGCCGATGACAGGCCGCAGCACTGACGCCTAAACAGCGTGCTCTCCAAAAAATTTTCGTCCGGGATACGGTGCCGCTCATATCTTGGCAACCTCACTATTGGAGGGCACACGTCACGAACGACGCTCGTGCGCCTCTTTTCGGCGGCGTAACGGCCATGCGCAAACCACACAACGGAAAATAAAACAAAAAAAAATTGGCTGTGGTTTAGCTCTGGTTAACCCTAGTTGAATTGCGAAAGCCTCGAGTCTTCTAGCACGTTCTTCCTCCGTTTCCTCGGCACGTCGTCTACGCAGCGTCTCATTCCGACGCTCTCGAGAACTCAAACCGGTCTCTTCTGCAGTTGAAGAGCCACTCCGGGTCGTGGCACGACTTCTAGCCGCATATTCGTTACGACGCTTCTCGAGTCGTCCGGCGCGTTAAGGCCCATCTCCATGGGCGCATCCGAGGCGCACGAGCGCAGCGCCTATGCGTACCGGCGTACGCCGGAGCCGGACTGCGCATGCGCGACGCGCCGACGCGAGCCGGCGCTGGCGCTTGGCAAATATCTGTCCATGTCAGATATTCGCGCCTCGCTCGCGCCGGCGCCGGAAGTGGCCGCTGATTTGCAGTCGGTGTAACCAATCAGAGAACGCAGTTCTCTCGGCATCCGGTACGGCCCTTCGCGCCGTTTGCTTCGCCGAGCCGAGCTGAACGCGGTAGCCGCGACAGGCCATCGAGTTGCATGTGTTTTTCGACGCTTGTCGCGGTGCGGCGCTGGGCGCGTAAGCGCTGCGCTGGTGCGCCTCCGATGTGTCCATGGAGATGGGCCTTTATTCTGCTGTCTCTTGAGCGCGTTCTCTCTTACTCGCTTCGTTCTTTCGTTGTTGCCTCTCTTTCTCGCTCTCAATAACGACTAGAATCCACTGAGGCGAAGCGCATATACATATGTATACCCCCCCCCCCCCCCCAAGACACCTCCGCACTCTCTACCCCAGCGGAGCACATCTGGTGGAGGGAGTGGCGACGGCAGCGGAGTCGACTGCGGGGCCATCTGTTGGAGCGCGGCTGCGGCGTTGCTTAGGCAACGATGGCTCAAGGTCGTTCGTGGGCCGTGGCATACGTCTGAAGGGCGACCACGCGACGAGCCGAGCTGGCTGGCGCAGCGTTGCTTTCGCAACAGAATCTAGTTATTTTTTCACGCTACAGCTACGCCTGAGCAATGAGCGGCACACCGTAGAAGAGAGATACCGACTAAATTTTATTGCGTAATACTGCGCCAGGTTTCGAGCCGTCGCGTAGCTCCCGGCGGTGACCACGGTTGACCTTTAGCCGCAGCGAGGTCAAACAGATGGAGCGCCGTTGCCATAGCAACCGTTTCAGCCGTGCTCCACCAGGCGGCAGGACCGTCGCTGCGCCACCGCCGCTGCCGCGCGCCTAGTCCCGCGCTCTCGACGCATCTGTCGGAATGTGAAGAGACAGAGGAAGCGGGAGGAAAACGAATACGCGCGTTCGCCTCGGGCAAAACGGTTGCTGCTTGCTTACGCAACTTACCCGGTTTGACCAGAGCTAAACCTCAGCTAATTAGACAGTTTTAGTATAGCGTTTGCGTTTTTTGCGTACGCAACACGCAAGATGTTTACGTACGCTAAATTCAAAGCGCGAACAGCACTTTTAGGTGAGCGTTTGCGGACCGTTCCGCAATAGGCGCTAAGTAGACATACAACATCCAGGTTCAGCCCTGTTTGGGTAAGTACCTAGCGGCACCACATGTCCAAAAAAAAATTGAGGTTGTTTTGATCCAAACCAAGCCAAACTCTCAAAGCGCGCGCTTTTTCGTTTTTGTCTGCAATCTCTGTTATTTCGGGTGATTTCCCCAGCCTTCACGACATGCCTTCAAGCATCCTGTGCGATCATCGCCTCCTCTCTGTGCTCACTTGGGCGGAAATCGACGACCTCATGTTGCCGCATGCGGAGCGATGGTTACTTGCGCAGGTTCACACGATCGTTGGCCGCGTACTGACTCAGCAGCAGCTCGGCACGTTCGCGTACAGCGCGAACTGTGAACGCCTTCGCCGAATACTCGCCAAAAGTTCTTGCGATTTCAGCCCACTTGAGCGGGTTTGCGAATGGGTTGCATTCGCGAACCTCGCGCAAAAGCTCTATGTCATCCGCCACCGAAAAACGCGCGCGGCTGGTGGCCATGGTTGTCACGTGTACGAAAACGAAACTAAAACTTTTGAGAAGCGCTAAAAATGACCGTTGCCATGACGACAGTGTACACAACATGTCGTTAGGCTTACGACCTTGAAAATAGACTGATATCTCAAAAGTATCGGCAAGTTATCGCACATAGCATTGCGTCCCAGTGAAACGACAGAAAGCGGAAGCGAATACCACCATTTATTGCCAGTTGAGCGCCGAATAACTCAATGACGAGGTATTTTAGAACCGAAGCGGGCAAACAGGGCGCCGCCATGTTGTCTCCGCAAGCCCCGCAAAGACGCTACGCTATTTCCAGAAAATTGCGTGCGTACGCTAAACGCTAAGCTTCTTTTAGCGTACTGCGCATGCGCATTCTACATGCGCTATTTTATTGCGTACGCAAAGGTTTTGCGTACGCTATACTAAAACTGTCTATTTTTTAGTCTTCGAGTGCCGAAATTGCAATGCATGAAAATATCCGCATTTTAACATGACAGCGTTAAGTGGCGTTGTGGGCCATGAGCACAAAATGCACGAAAAATCCCCAGAGAAGCAACCTAGGTGCAGGTGGGACACCTAGGTCACGTAACCTAGTGACGTCATCACAACCTGCCCACCATATTGTGAGCAAATTGCCCCTCCATGGCAGGTGGCAGTTCAGTTAGCGTGTGGTTGCGAGGTGTCTCTTGGAAGCAACTCCCATCGCAGGGCAGTAGCATATCGCTTAACCGCTGCACCACTGAGCCAGGAGTGATAACAGGACTCTTAGATATATGAATGCAAAGTAGAGAATAAACAGTTGCTCACATATGGACTTAACTTATTAACGCTACCACGTCATATCCTTAAGGTGGAGTTTACGCTCAAGTTTTCTGTCTCCATCTAAATGCGGCCGAAATTCAAAACTGCCCACAACCCCACAGGTAGCACCGAAACATTACGCTATTTTTTGTTTTGTCAAACCTTATTGCAGGTTCATGATGTCTTTTTTTTTGCAATGTTAACTATAAAACCTTTAACATTATTTCAACATTTAAACAACACACACACAACATGCTTGAAAATGGTAAAGCAACCATGCACAAGCATGCAGGCCCGCCAGTTTATAAAGTACACTACTCAATAAACGCTTTACAAGGCCCAATAACAATGGCGACACTTTGAACTCCACAATACAACCCAACATGCAACTCATACACTTACGTCCAAATGGATACCATGGTGCCAACCTTAAGCAGCCATTACTGAGGGGTGTACCATGAGTGATAAAACTTTGCAATAAAATAATGGGGCTGTGTATGCAATACATGGCAGCCACAAGCTAGGACAGTTAGTTGCAAAGTACTGCTAGTTGAAAAACATGTTTACTGTCAGAACAGCGGTAAAGGTTCTCCGTACCCAGTGCTTTGAATAAATTTTCAATGTTGTTTTATACTTATATACAAACATTATAATAATATCAAGGAGACTATATTAACAAAATGTCTATTTTTCTTATAACATTTATAAGAAAGCATTAGAATGTTTACCTCGAATGGTAAACTAATATCTTTGGTAAAACACATGACATTAGTTGTTAATATTTAGCATTAATGTAACATTCAAATAACGTTACTGCAACTTACATAGCATTTTTTATAAGAGTAGGGAAGGCGAGGGCTCTTTCGTGAAAAGCATTCAGAGCTGCCTGCGAGTCTGAACAGTCTATATGCGTGCGGGTGCGGGAGTGTGTGATGGCATCCCAGTTTTAAAAAAAAAAAAAGCACCGAGTCCAAGGAGATCTCCAACTGGACCCAGTTGGAAGCCAATTTAACGGACCTAATTGGATGCAGGAAAACAAATTGGGGAATCCAACTGGTCTCCCTAATTCCAATTGGACAGTCCAATTGGTTTCTCAACTTACATTTAGACTCAGGAATCTAATTGGGGAGTCCAATTGATTTCCCTCATTTCAAGTGGCCTGTCCAATTGGTTCCTTAGCTTCCAATTGGAGTCCAGTTCGCTCTGAGAGTTCAACTGCATTATAATCCAATACCCTGCGTTCCAAACTAATGGTCCAACTGTATACAGGCCCAACAAATTTGGGCTATTTCGACGTGTTATGTGCACTGGAGAGGTTGCTTTGCCTGCAGCTAGACTTCTCCAAAGCACATGTATTTTACCTCAATGTAGCCAAAATTTGTTGAGTCACAGCGTCAAGGGTAACAGTATTTTCGAAATTCTACAAACTGATATGGATATATTACTTACGGTGGGCTACACACCTTTCAATAATAAAGGAGCCTAACAGCAATAGTTAAAAAGTTAACCCTTCGATTTAGTTAACCAGACTGCTAGTTAACATGTCTTAGCTGTATTCTGATGTACTACACTGCTAACAATGCTACGCCGATAAAAAGAGCTTTTCTAACTCAAAAAGCCCATTTTCTAAAAATTGTTTAAAGTCTGGGAGAATGCAGAGCACCTTGACGCTGTTAGCCGGTCCTTGGATGAAGACAGCATGAAGCCCAGCTATAGAGCACTATAGCCCAGCTGAGAACCCTCCCAGAGTCCTGACTTGAGCCGCAGGAGCCCCACTCCTCTCAGAGTTATACCGCTGCTACATGGGTGTTTCGAATGCCTTCCAACCGAATGTCACTTGACTCGAGTGCCGAACTAAGCTGCTACACGAAGTTTTTCAACACATTCGGTTCAGATGACATTCGAGTCTACGGAGCTACGCGCTCCTTCGTAACCATAGCAACATAGCGCATGCACAGAGAGCAGTAGGGGTGAGATCAAGTGCTAAAAGTGTCTTCCGGAAACCGCTGGTGCAAGGCGAGCAACACAGCCAGCCTACAGCTGCGTCACCCTCGATATATACACCACTGACAGTTTTGCCTCGCCCAGTCGAGGTTTTAACCAGTTAATTTCCATCCTTCAATGTTTTGTCCACTGCGCAGTCAAATTACAATACCCATCATCATTATTTGCATTTGGCCATTGGAACGCTGAGCTCCTGCCCATGGAATGGAACATGACACAGCATTCACCCCAGGAAGAATGCAGTACATTTCAAAAGCCCATGTAAATATCCCATGCACACATAGAGGTAGCATGCGAAATATGCCATGGAAAGACAAAAGAAGCATTCGCAGGCACAGGAAAATTGGTAAATTCATTTTTGGAAAACTGGTTTCTGAGGAAAGGAAATGATGCAGTAATTGTCTCACATTTCCTCCACCTGAACAGCAGGGTAATTAGGGAAGGGAGGAATGTGGGAGTGAAAAAAAGGTGCCTGGAGGGCTTTGGAATAATTTTCACCACCCGGGGACCTTAAACCTGTACTGATATTGCACACGAGCACCTTTTCGGCTGCCGCGACCGAGTCCCAACCGTTTTACGGCCACGCGACCGAGTCCCAACCGTTTTACGGCCACGTGACCGAGTCCCAACCGTTTTACGGCCACGCGACCGAGTCCCAACCGTTTTACGGCCACGCGACCGAGTCCGAACCCGGGAATTCGAGCTCAGTAGCCGAGCGCCCTAACCACTAAGCCACTGCGGCACAGTAATTTGACATTCAGCATTGTTGATCACTTTATTCAAGTCTTAAGTTGCCTTGCTCACTGAATAGCAATACAAATCATTAAATTAAATACAAGGTCAAGCAGGTTCCCATTCACTGCTGCGCAGGTGACGCAGCAATAGCAGCAGCAGCACATTTTTATAACATTACCACACATTCATGACTTGCCAGGCAAGCAAAAATCACAAAAATGGCAGCCATACTACGAAAATTCATCAACACTCTTCACTTCAGCAGAAGCAAGGATCACATGCATCGGAACCACTAACAGCAGCCCTTATGAATGCAGTGTCGCTGAATCGCTGGAGACACAACTGCCTGCAACTTGACACACTCAGAAGTCTCTTTAAATGCTCATGTCAAACATGGTTTTCAGCTCAGCTGCTTTTAGAGAGAGAAAGATAAATAAACCAATGGCCAAAGGGCAATCATTCCTAAGCATGGCACAATTAATCAGTTTGGACATGAAAAAACATTAACTTGACAAGACAGGTCATGCAGCCCGCCATATCAGTGCATCAATTGTCTTTTTTTTTTTGCACTACAACATGCATTTTCCCTAGGAAACAAATTAAAATGTAAGAAAAAAGCAGTACCGGTGGTTAAATTTGTCACATTCAGTTGATCAGCAGTCAGCTGCCCTAAAATGTCGGAGAACATAAAAAAAGGCATTAAAACAGACAGCATATGGCTCGGTACTTTTCCACTTTCACCCTCAGGCAAGCGCTCCAATTCTGTTTTGCTTGTCCTCCCCACGCACAGTGCGCTTCGGTTTCCTTTTATGCAGTAAAAGTTTATTCTCTCTCTCTCCCATTAGTGATTGCAGCTCACTGAAATAACATGGTTGTCAGAGTGCCTCGCATGCTGCTGACAGCAACCAATCTCTACACTTTGTTCCTTTGTGCACATTTTAAACGTGGCAATGATTTCATTTGTAACCCTTACCCCCAAAGTCACTTGCCATGTCAAATGAAGCATTATTTTGCCACAACACTATTGAAACTGCACTAGCAGCTTCCTATGTAGCATTGCCTGGTCACTGCCAAAACCGGTCAGTGCCCATCCTCTTCTCTGTACAGGTATTCAAACAAACGTTTTAACAAATAAAAAGGTCACGGATCCAGCACTGCCTTCGGGGGCATGAAACTCCACAGTAGCAAGTGCCTACAGCGTGTTCAGCTTTGCACCCTTTAAAACAGAATGCACTAACTAAAAACGCCAAGCAACTTTTCTTGAGAGGGTGCTGATGTAGGCAAAGCCAACATTTGTGCACTTGAAGACATGTGCAAAGTTTTTCATTCATATCCGTTAACCATACATCACAGTGAATGCATAGGACAACACCTATCAGTCAAAACTGTGAAAAGTTTAGCAAACTGTCATGGTGCACACAGGCGACAGCTGTGCATGTTCTTAAGCCTCGTCCCCCAGGCTGCCCACACCAAGAGGACCACCCCTTTGCATGCAAAGTTTGATCACTAATCAGCACAATCACTGCAAAAACAGTCACAGCTAACAAGTCACTTCCATCACCAGGCACAGGCGGGGAACCACACAGAAGACTGTACTTGTTGACAAGAATGCACACAATGAGCGACTGAGACCAGCAGTGCTGACTGGCATCTAGAAGACCCTTCGTGGCACAACCACAGCGCCTTCACTGCATGGCACTGTTGTCCAAGAAGCATGCAGACCACACACTTGAGAGCGGCCGAAGCCACCATGAGCAGGCCACAGCAGTGAGCACGAGTTGCACTCTCGGGCAGATACCTGGAGCTTCGTGTCGCCTCCAGACAGCTCTCTCGCTTCTCACGCTGCCAAAACTTGCGGTCATGCTGAGCCAAGCGCGAACAGAAGCCGTCACCTACTCATTATTGGCAACTGCTATAGCAGCCCACTGTGCACTGTGGAGAGTGGCCTCACTTACTCCAGGCTGGCAGGTACTGCCTACAACTGCCCCACAAAGGGGTGAACTGATGCAGAGCTGAGAGGCCGCTGCAGAGTTTCACTGTAACCGGGGGAGGGAGAGCCACCGCTCCGCCAACTACAGAAGCGTAAAGCTATCATGCTGTGACACAGTGAAGGCTCTGACTCAGGACAAGGTGTCCCCATGGCTTCCCGAGCATGCTGCCAGAGGGAAGATAGACCGTAAGTGATGTGCACACCAAGAGACAGTCAGAGGTTGTCCTGCAGGAAGCTGAGCAGCGTGGTCTCGTAGTGTTCACTCGTGTCCAGGTGGCGCAGGCTATGCCGCTCAGCTGGGTACACCTGGAATGCAACAAATGAAGTGCACTGAAAACACCGCACGGGAGAAAAACGAAAGAGGGAACTACTAGTAGTCGGACACACTCACCATCCCCTTTCATGCTGCCCCGATTTCAGAGTACCACATCAACTCCTCTGGTTGTCAGTCCTATTGCACAACCAACGCAGCCCCAACAACCGCAAAGAGCAGACCCAGCAGTGGGCACTCACTCACAAGAGAGGGGCTCTGCCATCAGGGCTACTGTGAGAGCTGCATCATACAGCACGAGAGGTGGCTACACGGAGGAACCTGTCTACTAACAATGGTATACAGTAAAACCTCGTTAATTCGAACTCGGTTTATTCGAAATCCCGCGTAATTCGAAGGTTTTCGGCGGTCCCAACAGTTTCCATGCAAAATTTGCCGGATAATTTGAACAGCCAGCGCGCCCCTCTTCGGATAATACGTAGGTTTAGACCATGGCCTCCGTGATTCGTGAAAAGAAAAATGCTTGCCAGTCTCTGAGGCCAGTATAGTTGAGTTGCCGGAGTGGCAGCCAGGCGGCACTGTAAATCAATTTTCGGTTTCCGGTGGTTTGTTGTGCCTCAGCGATCTGCACAGTCGAATACCAGTCTCGGAGGCTAGATTTAGTTGACAAAGCAACAACCAGGTGCCGCTAGGTCACAATTTTTCTGGCTCCGTTTCCGTTGTTTGTCTAGCTCGTGGCAGGCTGTGCTCGTAGTGTTTTGATTGTTCGGTGCCGCGATCAAATGTGTTCTGTGTTCAGGCGCGTTTATACTCCGACGTAGCGCGCACTCTGACCGCACCGTGGAGCATGTCTCTATTTTGCGTCGAGTGCGCCGAAGCCGCCCACCCAGAATGCACTGCGCATGCCTCCCGCGCCACTCCTCCCCTCTACTCCCTTCGCCACTCGCCTCCTCTCCCAGGCGGCGTGTCGAACGAAGAACGTTCTGCGCTCGCGTCGGAGCTCCGCTCCAAGCAGTGCCCCCAATCAAAGGGTGGCAGAAGAGCGAGCGTACCCCCTCCTCCCGTAGACACAAGTAGCAGTCGCGTCGGAGCGCCTGGCGTAGCGTCACCGATCTGGCGTATCCGACCACAACCGGCTCTCGCCCGCGCGCCAAGAACATCGGAGTATGTACGCACCTCTAACTACCGTGCCAAGCAGTCGTGCATCGATGACTACTTCAAGTGACCGTTTTTCAGGCAAAATAAAGGTGCAGTGTTGATGCAGCCATGTTTCGTACGTTCATTTCTCATTCTTCGTCGATTTTTGATAATTCGAAAACCCGGTTAATTCGACAATTTTTCGCGGTCCGACGGACTTCGAATTAACGAGGTTCTACTGTACTATCCTGCACTAAAAGCATAATGGTTCGCAAAGCTTTTCCTTTTCAAACAAAGGAAGCCTAGTGTAAGATGCCTCATTTACCAAATCAAAATATACCAGTACAGGCATCCAAACAACATTGCTTCTGCAGTCATTTCTCTTACACATGCTCTTTTTAGCTCTTTCCCCAACAAAAGGGTTCGTATTGAAACTGGGCACCTAAGGCCCCAAATATGGATGGTGCTTACCAATTATATAACTGCCTGCTTACAATCTGCCTGAATTACAAGGGTTTCATATGACTGCGTGCTGCATGAAGGAACCTACATATGTATTTAGTGACACCTTCAAATAGACACACACCAAAGTATAAAGATTGCAACTTGTCTGTTATTAATGAGGTTGATCCCCATTGACAAAAACAACAGCACCATGTTCCAGCCCAGGATGCCAGCCACAGCACTGCCATAGATCACCATTAGGTACAGCTTGGTGGCAACAGCCAATTTTAATTAACTGTCGCCAGCTCTCATTCATTTGAACTGATTAATGGTAATTCTCCCTCAGTAAAATACATGAGGTACTGATGGGCCGAAACATCACTCCAAATGAACTGAATCTATCATTCAAGCAGGCTCAAAATAAAAAAGTTGTACTGCATTACCCACTACACAGCTTTTTTCTCAACATGCAAACATGAAGGAAACTGTAATTGGCAGTTAATGAATACTCCATGCATAATTCACCGACATTATATATTAATGAGTTTCTACAGTGGAACCCCACTGTTATGTGCCCGGGTGCTGCTGCGCTTTCCTGGTTGTTACGTTTTCATGAGGAATTCCCGCTGTAGCCCTCACAGGCACTCACACAATACAAACTCAGCTACTGCATTACAATAGCGGCACTTCTGCCACAAGGTACACCCAAAGGTGACCTTGCAAATGTCACACGCAAGCTTGCAGTTGGCCTGAATTTTGGTTGCAATTATTGGTGCAGCTGCACCGTCGCTGTGACGTGAGCCCGACTGAGCGAAAGCGAAAAGATGAAACTACGCCACGCAGAAAGCATTGTACGACATGGTTCTGCAGGCTGACTCCAAGGCTTTTGTTTCTGTCGCCTGCATTTTTCTTGCCGCCTGCAGCTTAAGGGGGGGACACTGGTCTTGAAAAGAAAATTTTATTAATTTAGTCATAGTTATGAAATTTTCAGGGCACGTGTATTTTTGTGCGCTGATTCTAGGTATGTCATTTAATTTCATGTAAAACAATTCCTTGAGCACTTACATTTTATGCAAGTATTTTGCGGAGAGTTTTGAAGAAAATTTGCTGCAGGAAACTCGCTGAAATGTATGCCATTGGGTTCTCTTGACACCAAGGAATACAATAAGGGTAAAATTATAATCCTGGCTCTCATAGAACTCGACTAATAGGGTACTGAAGATACCACTTCAGAAACAGGAATACACACTTTCCTTCTCATTTCTGTAGCGACAACTTCAGAACCCTATAACTTAAGTTCTATTATAGGCAGGGTGATAATTTTACTCTTATTGCATTCCTTGGTGTCAAGAGAACATAATGGCATACATTTCAGCGAGTTTCCTGCAGCAAATTTTCTTCAAAACTCTCCGCAAAATACTCGCATAAAATGTGCATAAGTGCTCAAGGAATTGTTTTACATGAAATTAAATGACATATTTAGAATCAGCACACAAAAATACATATTCGCTGAAGATTTCATAACTGTGACTTCATTAATAAAAATTTTTTTTTCAAGACCAGTGTCCCCCCTTAAGAGATACAATTTCTGGATACCAGTAGACAAGAACTGTGTAAGATCAAAGCTACTGCCATGAGAACAAAGCTGAAGTGCATGTGCATAGCAGCTTCGCCTGCTCCACGCATGCTCCCTCGTTGCTGTCGTTGGCTCCTTTCTGCCAACCGCCCAGGCAGATAGAGAACCAGTACACGGCGTTTCGGACCCTCTGCACATTCCAAAGAGGCATCCTGTGCTAGCAAGAAGGAAAAAAGGCATCAGACAATGCTGAGCTACCTTTTCATGTGCAGTGTTCTGCTACGTTTCCTAGCTCATGCATTTTTTTCCTCACAGTACTGTGAAAGGCGCAACATTGAGTTCCTATTGCGCTAATTTCTTCAGCTGCAGTTGACATTGCTTACCCACTGGAGAGATTTTTCCTCATACAGATCCGATTCCAAGAAATACCCAGGTGTAAAGTGAAGTGAATTGTTTGCAGTGTCTGGGCTATCACAAGAAATGTAATACACAACACTACAACTGCTGCCCACTTCAGGCAATGATGAGAAGACAGTGCCATGCAGCTGCCCCCTGTGGCCAATGCAGGTGCTTCCAAGTGGTGTAGCTATAAATGTACCACCACCCTTGATTCAGACAGTGCAAGCAGGCGACGTCAGTGCTGAATTCTCTCGTGTATTACTCCCACATCAGCTCTCCCTACAATTCACAAGCTGATCAACCCACCTGGCTTATCAGCAACACAGGCCAGTTCGCATTTATTTACTAAAACAAAGGGTTTAAGGTAAAAAGTGCTGTCCTCTTTTTTTTTTTTTCACTCTTATAGGATACAATACGTTTTGCACACTCTGAAGGATATCTGCTTCCCAGAAACATTACCATAAAGCTTGGTACGTTGGAATAATTCATATGGCCCCATTCATGCCTTCTGCACATGCTGTCTGTTATACACATAGTATTACCCGCGTTCAAGCCATATCAGCTGCTGTGCTCTTTTACCTGCAGCTGGTAGGGCTTGCCAGCCTTGACAAGCGCAGCCACAAGCTGGCTAGTGTGGGTGAAGTGCACGTTCTCGTCCATCAGGCCGTGCACAATGAGCAGCCGGTTCTGGTCACTGGGCAGCTGCCCGACGTAGGAGAGCACCGATCCACGCCGGTAGCCCTGCGGGTTGTCCTGCGGGGCACCCATGTAGCGCTCTGTGTAGCCCGTGTCGTACAGGTTCCAGGAGGTGACGGGTGCCCCGGCCACAGCCACCTTGAACACATCGGGCCGCTGTGCCAACCCCATCAGGGACAGGTAACCACCTGCACACAAAGATCAGGCCCACACTGCTCCGGAAAGTGTTTACAATCTGCTCCTAGTGGCCATTCACCCAGCGAAGTTGGTTGAAACCATTCTGTTGGTACCTTCGCAAGTGCAAGAGACTAGTCATTAGGCATGAATCCTATCACGCGAGGTGGCAAGCTCAAACAAGGATGAGGAGATGAGGGCCTCATTAAGATACACAGTCAAACCCTGCTACAACGAACGCCGCCGCAACGAAATTTCTGCCGCAGCAAAGTAATTCCAATTCGCTGCCAGGAAGCCATACAAAGCAATGCAATTATTATTCCCCCCCCCCTTCCCCCCCCCCCCCCCCCCCCCCAAAATAACAATTTTCAGAGCGAAATTCTACTTCAACAAAATTTTTTGAAGTTCCTTTTTTTTTTTTTTGGCACATCCACATATGCCCGTATATCTCGTTAGGTTTTGCCAAAAAATAGTGGTTTGCACTTTCGGTTTGGTTTGGTTTATCGGGTTTAACGTCCCAAAGCGACTCAGGCTACGAGGGACGCCGTAGTGGAGGGCTGCGGATAATTTCGACCACCTGGGGTTCTTTAACGGGCACTGACATCGCACAGTACACGGGCCTCTAGAATTTCTTCTCCAAAGAAATTCAACCGCCGCGGCCGGGATCGAACCCGCGTCTTTCGGGTCAGCAGCCGAGCACCATAACTGCTGAGCCACCGCGGCGGACTGGTTTGCACTTTCAATAGCACAGTTGACATTCCCTGTGGGATCAGAATTAATGTATTAACATGTGAGCCTAAAGATGCAACGTGGCATGCGACTGCTTTTGACGGTTTTGCAGATGGCTCTAACTCAGTGCTTACAAACTACAGTTGTTAGTATAAGGCAGCTTTTGGTTTTTTTTTTTGCTCGTTTCGCTGACAAAAGCATAATGAAGGCGTTCATTTCAGTGTGAAGCTATCATGCAGATTGAAACCGGTGAAAACATTAAACGTTTTATGAAAAGCGGTGGCTAGTTCCGAAGTGCTTTTCTGAAGCTCCACTGCGGACCATGTTAGGCCTAGCAACAAAAGAAGACTGCTGCTGACTAAGATGCACTCTAGTGTTGCTTCTGCACCACAGGCAAGCATCGTGATAACATTTTATATATTTATTTTTTTTCCTGTCTGGTGCATCCGGGCACTGACCTAATACAGGTAATGCGTATGACGACTGATCTAGGCAGAGCCCCAACAGAACGACACTCCACCCGTTTATTTGTAATGTGCGTTTAAAACGTCATCAAAGAATCGGAGCAACCGCATTTATGGCATATCACCTAAAGCATCGATTTCAAGGTGCATGTGACCACTACCATGCACAGTGACACGGGCACATATGCGCCTAGTCGACACCGAAATGCCTCCAGACAACGTGGACTCAGTATGGGTTCTCGCAGGACGAAAGCTGGGAAGCTTTTAAAACGCATGCAGAAAGAAAATATTAGTTTTGACAGCAGATGTAGCGGGTGCATTTATTACGCGGACACACATCCACTGTCCGAAATTTCTGGACTACCCCACTGTATACATGTTTGCCAACATGTATACATGTATACATGTATGCAACATGTTTGCCAAACTCTCCACGGCTGGCGCTTGTTAAGCGCCAGCCGTGGAGAGTTTGGCAAAACCATATCAGACCTGCCATCTGTACACGCATTCCCGCATTACCCCGCAAAGGGCAGGCATACGGATGAACAGTTTGTAGCAATTATGCTCGCTGCATTACTGAACCCTGCCTCATTATTTAGCGGCCTTTTAACAACACATGGTTTGAGAAAATCGCATGCGAAGTTCTTGCACTCACCGGAGGCATTTGCCCCAGTGGTATACAGTCGAACCTCAATGTAACGAACCTCAATGTAACGAAATTCGCGATGTAATGCATTTTTTTTCATTTCCCAATCACTTCCCCATTGAAAACCATGTATTTTTTTTCGCGATTTAACGAAGTAATTTTGCTCCGCACTTTCGATGTAACGAAGTCCTTGTGCATCGCATGCATGTGCCAGGAGCTACCTTGACATCGAATGAGAGCTAAAAGTTTAGCCGAGACGAAACGCAGTTTGTATTTGCCCTTTTACGCGCCAATTTTGCCGGCAGTGTGGGAATCTGCGAGAACGTACCGCCGCGCCATCTGTCGTGCGCATACAAAGCCCGCGGCATGGAAGTTTCAAGCCGCGCCGCACCATGACGCCACTGGCGAGCTGTAGACTCTGAACGTGAAAGCGCAAACCGGAATTTTCTTGCAGCGTCCGTTCGTTTTTTTTTTTTTTTTGCGTGCGATGTCCTCGTAGACAACAACAAAAAAAGTCATCAGTGTTGACAAACTCGTGGAGCTAGTGTGGTCGTACCTTTAAAACGGGTGAGCGGCGAAAAAAAAAAAAAAACGTGCCCTGGCAGAGGAGGCGAGTGGCGAAGGGGGTAGAGGGGAGGCGTGGCGTGGGAGGCGCGCGCGGTGCATTCTGGGTGGGCGGCTTCGGCGCGCTCTCGGCGCGGCCCGCGCGAAATGCAGCCGGCTGCATTCCGCGCCGGGCGCCGTCAGAGCACGCCGGTAGCCGCCGAACACGCTGGCGATCGGGCGCCGCTGTTTCGCGGACGTGACGTCGCCGTGCCGCGCACGCACGCGCGCTCGCGCTACGTCGGAGTATAACCGCGCCGCGAGCACAATCCCACCGCGCCGGCGTGAGCGATGCGAACATTTTTCTTTATTTTTCTCTGATGCGTCCCCGGCTGCAAATGTTCAATGCTGATGATGATGATACCAGTAGCGACATCTTGTGGCGGCTTTCAGTACTAGGCGCTGTGCTCGTTCTTTTGCTATGCGCACACGGAGAAAAATGATGCCGTCGCGGTGTTTGCTATCACTCATTATGCTCCTGATGTAGAAAAAACATCCGGTGCCCTTGTTAGCGATACTATTACTCGATTTTCTTGCGTATTTCCTCAATAAGTGATTTACAAGTTCCCATCAACAAGCAGTGTTCCTGAACCAGTTATACTTTATTTTGACAGCTGAAACATGGGAACCTCGGCGTAACGAAATTCGCGATGTAACGAAATTTTCGGCTGCAAGTAGGACTTCGTTATATCGAGGTTCAACTGTACAAGGGGCCTGCAAAACCCACCATCAGAGCACGAAACTGATTCGCTGAAAGTCGCAGGAGAATAAACTTGATCACTGCAAATTACGTCTTCAATTACGGCGTCGTGCAGTGTTTACATAGTTAGCCACTGCTCCTGCATGCATGCTGAGCCGCGTCGCCTCGCATGGCAGCGCGAAAGTGTGTGCTCAACAGATGGTGCCACAACGCTTCCAAAATGGCGCCACTCAAATTTCTTTCGTGTTCTGGTCTACAGTGAAGAGCGCTTGGCCGTGGTGACGTACTACGCGGAATGATGACAACGCAGCACACGCGATGCTGACATTGGAGGCAAATGGATACCAAAGACGATAAAATGGTTCTCTTTGAGATAACTTCACCACCACGATCAGAAGCTGTGAAGAGAAGCCAACTTCTTGAACTCTTTGGGGCCGTGAGGCAAAACTGGCTATGAACGCCGAAAGAAGGCAGCACTGGTCGCTGAGAAAGGAATGGCTGTAGAAATGCAGTGAAGAGTGGGGAAGGGAAGCAAAAGACTAAGATTCGCAGCACGGCAGCGCGAAGCACAGGCGTGGTGGCACTCCGTGAGCGGTACCGCGGCGCCTTGACTGTGTTGTGTACTTCCCCTTAAACGACGCTGAGGCTGCGGAAAATGACGCAGTGTTCATGCAAAACTTTGGTTTTTACATGAAGTCAAACTCACGTTCTATTTGTAGCCGCACTGTATTTGCGCAAATGCGGTACTTCCACGAGATGTAAACAAAATCGAAAATGTGATAACATGAGATGTGATAACTGAAAAGAAATAATTACGACATAAACGGATGATTATAGCATAAAGCAGGATGGAAGGTATTTCTGAGTGCAGCCCAGCAGTACTCGAATTAATGAATATCCTGACACCATAGATTTATGTTGGCAATGGTCAGGACCTAAGTGGCAGTTTTAATTATCAGTATTTTGGAGTTAACAGAGACCTATTTAATGAGGTTTCACTGAATTTCTGATAGTTCCAGGCCTGCCATAGGTTCCACGGTCTAGTTTGCAGAGGACCAATGTTTTCTTTTTCATATACCACAACTTGCATAATTGAGAGCTGCAATCACCTGTCTTGTTACAGCTGTCATGATAACATTCACGCAGTCACTACTTTACTGACCACTTGACTTCTCCTGGAATGTTGCTTGCAGAATGCCGCCATCCTAAGGCAGTGTGCCACTGTTTCAAGCCTCAGTTCAGTCGCACGGCTAGGCTAGAACCACTAAGTACAGATGCTCTCCACTGCCTCGAGGTCACTAGTGCTGTTTACTGTCAACTCATTGCCCATCATTTCATTCCCAGTAGTCCCATGATTAGTAGTCCCATCAACCCAGGGTACAGCCCATTAACAAGCTAGGCAAAAGAGCTATCAGAAGTTATGCTGCATTGACCCCTTGCCTGTTTTGTTGGTTTGGATGTCCAAACCGTCAGCTGGACTGTTCTGAGCCATCAGCTTGAAAGTGCACACACAGAACGAAACAAATTGCTTTGACAAAACATACAGCTCAACATAAAACTTCAAAGAAAGCAGCGGATGCTGATATGACAGAACGGACAAGTTCATCTGGTTCAGTGTTTACTAGGGGTGTGCGAATATTCGAAATTTTCGAATATAATTCGAATAGTATATTTTTAGTATTCGTATTCGATTCGAAATCTAAGTATTCGTGTTGTTTCGAGTATTCGATCCGACGCGAATATTCGTACCCAGCCGAATATTCTATAGTGAGCACCGGCGTTCATTTCGGTCCGCAAGTCCTATCAAAAGAGACATAACAATATAGCGGCGCCCAGAGCAATGCGTAACTTTGGGCCATACAGTAGCTGACTACGCTGGTGAGCTTCTTTGTGGCTATGCGTGGGATACGTGCCAGTTCAGTGCCAAGTGAGAGGGCATTTTTGTGGCTGGAGAAGACGCTTCAGCTAGAAGGGAACTAACTACTACTGCCTGACTGTGTGGAGCAGCCGGTTTTCCTTCACGACAAACTTTTATGTTCATCCCAGCAACGCGCTTTTGTACTTATGGCAAGCTAGCCTTAATCAATGCTGTGTACTAGCTATCTTCTCTGATATTTCCACTCTTATATGAATAATGTTCGAGACTTTGATACTTTTTGTGCAGCCACACACATCTTTTGTGTTCATTTCATCACTGATAGTTGAACTGTGATGTTCTTGGGTGCTCAAATAATGTTTTGTAGTGGTTAAATGCATCTGACCTTGATTATTCGATATTCGATTCGATATTCGGAACCAAGTATTCGTATTCAATTCGTATTCGAAAAATTTGATATTCGCACACCCCTAGTGTTTACATTGCGACACCTAAAGAGGCACATAGCGCAAGGCAATGATCAGAAGTTCATCCATAAGTAGCACTGACGTCCGAAACACAATGCTCACTCTCACAAGAGACAAGATCAGTGAAGTTAGTGAGCCAGCTCCAGTTCACAAAGGCAGGTATGCAAATGCACTGCAAACAAAGTGCAGTAAGGAGCAGGTAAGGTTCAACAAGGGGAAGCTTTGGGCCAGTTGGTCAGACATGTTGGGGAGGAGGAATAACCGTTAGCGGCTCCCGGTATGCCGCTAACGGTAACAAGGTACACGATATGCTAAAGGTGTCTATTTGCGAGAACTTCTTTGAGCAGGTAAGGGCACAACCAAATGAAAATGATCACTCACTTTGAGCAGTGGGCACAGGTACTACATGCCCCATGTAGCCACTACCCATTTGACTTTCTGCACAATGCAAGCAGCAACAGCGGCCAAAGCTGTCCAGAGAGGACAAGGCTACAAGGGGGTTATCAGGATGACAGCAGGCAACACCTACCGTAGGACCAGCCATGGATGGCAACTCTGGACAGGTCGATGTAGTCCTTCTCCTGGGCCAGCCACTGCAGGACTTCCACGTGGTCTGCTATTTCAACTGTACCCTGCAGTGCAGAGGTAGGCACATCAAGTCCTTCAATTACTCAAAGCTAAACAGTGACGGGTAGTCATGTGCGAATAGTGAAGTTTTTAGTTTGAAGCGAATACGAAGTGAATAGTTATTTTGGTTAAACAGTTTCAAAGCAATGCGAATATTTTCCAATTGAAGCGAATAGTTTTCATGAAGAGAAATCTTGTCACCTTCTCTGTGTGCTCTCTCAACACTACATTCTTCGTTCAAATAGTAAGTCGGACCAACTGGTGCCATAGTATATTTTGTTATCAAAAAGATAATGACATGAAAAGAACACAACCACAGCAGTGTGGTTGCATTCTTATCCTCGTCTCTCTCTCTCTTTTTGCAAGTTTTTTCCAGTGTTAGGCTTCTACCAACCAATCTTTAATGCACCACATCTTAGGCAGAACAGACTCAGTGCTGTGGCAGCCACACAATCTACTTATAACGATGCCAGATATAAAGATCAAATTCTTTACATTTATCAATTGTCCTATTGCCTCTATGTAAAAATAAACTGTACATAAAATTATGATACAATAAAATTATCAGCAAAATAACAGCTACAACAATAAGATTCTGGCTGCCCAGAAGGTGTTTATCAACAAAATGTCTGAAAGTTTGATACACACACAAAAAAAAAAATTTGAAGCGAATGACGTGAAAACTCTGCAAATAGACCAGCATGGTGAAATCCGTGAGGGTCTTTGTGTACAGCCTTGGAAGCCAAGCGCAATCATCGTCACAATTGCTGGGGAGAGGAAGAAAGAGGGAGGAAGAGCCTGCTTGACCGCCGCCGTGCAGTGCTTTCTCACACAAACATAGTTTCTGCCCATTTGTGCATTCGTGAACTGGGATACCTCTGACCCCAAACCCATCCCCTAACTTTTGTCATTGTAATTTACTTTTTTTTAAGCATTACCTTTTCTTAGTATGTTCCTTCTTTTTTGGTGCTGTGCGTGATAAGGTGCTGTGCGTGATAACATCACGCCATGTTTATCTTTTGATGGGAATCCGGCAGGGGTGGCTGGCTCAACGAACTTGGCAGAGCGCCAAGACGCTGTGCACCATTGACAAGAGCATTGGTGGCAGTGGCTGCACACATGGTGGAATAGGTAGGTGCATTCTTTTTGCTTTCCACATTTTTTTTTTTGCCAGTCCAGATATAACGATAATTGGTTGCAACAATTCAATTATCCAGTCTTCCCGATATCTTTATGAGTGGATGGGACAGTACTCATTAACAGTGCAGAGCCATGACAGTGCTTTTTCTCTTGCACAAGTGTGCTGGCAAGTGCAAGCTCACTGACCATGCGGCCCTTGATGTGCGACTCAAACTCGATCCCCCGATGCCGTGATCCCCGACAGTCCACCACCACCACCACGTAGTTCTCAGAGGCCAGCAGATGTTGCCGCAGGTGCCTGTGACACAAGAGAGAGTCCGCCACAGAAGATTGCCAGGTCAAGTTACCCTGCACACCCCAAGGTTCCTGGCTTTTGGATTTGTGCAAGCATACGGTGTGTGGTATTTCTGTTTCAGCACATGACACACTCAGAGCATTCATGCACCACAGCATCTGCAGCCTTTTATATGACAGTCCAAGGGCTCTCAAACTTGGTTCTGTGGCATTTTCGCGCCTCGAGCATCAACTTAAATTCATGCATGCCTCAATCCCCACCTTTTTTCTTTTTATTGAACTTACTTTTGGACCAATCATGCTATTATTACTTCTAGCAGACTGTCTCCCCATACGAGCAGTTAACATTTGATTACGAGCATTTTCTTTTTTAGCATGCGACCATGTGGGGTCTCTCTCTCTTTTTTTTTTTTTGCAGAAAATGATTGAAGCCAAGAAACTTGAGGTTCCTCAGCACTTTATTTTAAAGCCATTGGTGTTCCCTGAGACTAAACAGATTAAGAATCCCTGTGCTAGCCAGTTATACTCAAAGCTGTGGTAACAAACAATGACCATGAAACAACCCCTTTAGGTGCTAGCAGTGTTGCTGCAAGATTTTTACTTAAATACAACGAAATAAGCATTACTGGAATAACACTGATGAAAGCATACCATTAGCTTCTTCTAATTTTATTTAAATTCTACATTTTAGTGCACTGCTAGGGGTCTGCTGCTTGAATGATAATCACTGAATGTCATTAAATTTTGCTGTATGACGGGAAACAAATGCTAATAGCAGAGAATACTATTCACTGGAAACAACAATAAATTCGCCACATAACAGAAGCGATAGCCTCACAACAAAATGAAATCTTTGCCAGCCTCCCTTTGAAGTTTCGACATGATAAAATAAAGAAGCAGGATGCCCACACCCTGTTGGTCTACAACGTACATCAGGTTTACAGGTATATCTCAACCCTGGAACCAAGGTTGCTTGTATGCGAGCCCAGGTATTCCTACCAAGCCATAATTCAAGTCACTTCTTGACCAACAAAGTTCAGTGCCACTGTGATGAGATGCTTCACTAAGATAGGATGACATGAAAGTCGGCAGAGACAGTTAAGGCTGCTTACGTTCGAGAAGGCGTAAGCCCGCCGACTCACATTGTGAACACAGTCGCTGCGCGCTGCGGCGTGATGTAACCAGATGACACTCAGCTTGCAATTCTACCTCTGCACGGCTCTACGTAGCTGCTGCCATTATGCCGCTGCACCCTTCTGAAGAGGCTAGCGCAAAAAACAGACAAGGAACAGAAAGAAAGGACACATAAGGCATTCATGAACGACATTCATTAGCGCTCGTGAATGTCTTATGTGTCCTTTCTTTCTGTCCCTTGTCTGTTTTTTGCACTAACTTCTTCAGAAAATGCATCACCAACTAGCCCGGCAGCTTGCTCTCCAGAACCCTTCTGATCTACGTGCTAACACTTTGTGATGGCAGTTGCCGCCGTACCGCGGCCCACATTCTGCCTGAAGGGTACGACATGATAAATAGTGGATTGATGCCCATATATGCAGAATTGGTCATTTTCAACTTTACATATTCACAGATCCGTGGGAGTCCTCATACCACTCCTGACGCAGTGATGCAGCAGTTAAGCGATGCGCCACTGCCCTGCAGCAATGGCAGGTGCTACCACTGGTGGAATTTGTGCGATCCAGGTTGCTCTTCCCGAGCAACCTTGCGTGACCAATCATTAACTTAACCGCCACCTGCCAGGCTGCATGAGGACGCCATCTTTCATGGGTACCGCTGAGTGTTACACACAGACAGGTTTTCACTCACAGGGGCAAGTAAGGCTTACGCCTTAAAGGTGCACTGAAGAGGAATGTGAACTTGTCTTTTTGCCGCGGGAACTCGATCTACACGTTCCGAGCTTTCTTAGAAACTGCGATTTATTGCCCTGTGGGGCCGATTTCCGTAATTAAATCGAATTAACGTCCGGCTCCCGCCTTTTTTTTTTAATTCTCCCTCGTACGGTGGGCGGAGTCAACCAACGCGTGGAGCGCCTTTCACCCAGTCCCGTGGCGGCTTGCCGCTCAGCCATCGGCGGAGTAATATGTAGTAGTCCGTAGTAGCAAATAGACCGCGCATATTTTTAATTCTGCGGGCTTGTTTTGCGGCTATATTATCTGCGAATGAAACTAATTATTCATGGAAACCTAAAAAACAAAATAAAGTGAAAGCAAAGCCTCCACGGAGCTGGCTGAAAGGCACTTCACGTGTTGGTCAACTCCGCCCACCGTACGAGGGAGAATTAAAAAAAAAAGGCGGGAGCCGGGCATTAATTCGATTTAATGACGGAAATCAGCCACACAGGGCAATAAGTCGCAGTTTCTAAAAATGCTAGGAACGTGTAGATGGAGTTCCCGCGGCAAAATGACAAGTTCAGAATCCTCTTCAGTGCACCTTTAATAATGTAGGGGAGGAATCGGACTGTGCAAACGCAACAAGAGCGCGGTGAAAAATGCAGGGGCAGCCAAACTGACCGCATGCCCTTGAAGGAGTTGGTGACCAGCTGGACCTCAGGGCCCCCGTAGATGGTGAGCACTGTGGGGTAGCGACGCTGTGGCTCCAGACGTGCTGGCCGGAACACCAGGCCAAACACCATGTGGCCCGATGAGATCACATGACTGAATAGCTCAGGCTCCTGGTAGCCGCCCCCACCATCCAGCAGATGCGCCACAAGAGGCCCTGTCACGCACAGAAACAAACCCCCCTTTTTGTATGCCCCTAAAAGACCCGTGAGCAACGGAAGCCATGCTTCAATTTTAAATTTAATACAGTGCAGGCCAGCATAAATGAGAGCCCCAGTAACCTCTCCGCGATTCAGAGGTGAAAGATCTAGCACGACCCTGCTATGAGCAGCAATAGCTTTCCTTCATTCACCACCACACACTAAGCGGTGGTACCCAAGCAGGAGAAATTACATGGGCTAAATCGCTGCAATGCACTGGTACATGAGCCTGCACCAATGCTCCACTTTCCCATGACGTTATTTCAGTCATCTGTTTGCACTTGTACCACTGCGGTGCTTCCCCTCTAACACATGCCTGTCCTTAGGAACACACACAAAACAATTCGTACACCACTACTTCCTGCTAGCTTTGTCAGAGGAAACAAAGTTGCTTTCACTGCTCACCGCTTCATGGGCATGCTCAAAGAATTAAAAGAAAATACAAACTAACAAAAGCTACAAAGAACAGGTTCACATTTGGTGCTAAACTACAGGAGGCATTAACAAACGCTACCTTTTGCTTTACAAGAAAATCCATGACCATCTTTATCCCCCCCCCAAAAGAGTGCGACTGCTATTACTTTACTTTCAACAGCTAGGAATCTTCATCCTCTTCAAACATGAAGAACAGATGCATGACAATAAATATCTGAACCCTCTGCACAGATGGCCACGTGCAGGCATGTATCCAAAAATTTTTTTTTTGCAAGGGGCCCAGGGTATATTTGCTTAGTGGCAGGAGGCTTCTTTATCCTCCCCCCATTGGATAGCAATGTCATAGTATTTTAAGCTTCCTGCAAGGTAGTGGTGCAATGTACATGCAAGTTAACACAGTCATAGCCTATTACATAATCCTAATGACTGTTAAAGCTTCTGGCAGGTGCCTCATTATAATGATCACGGGTATGAAAGTACTTCAGCTTCGAATTTGAATGACACAACAGCCAGCTGAATAGTTCAGTCTGACACCCAGGAAACTAGCATTCAACAACAATTTGAACTGTAAGCAGTCACACAAGCATGGCTTCCAAGATTCATCTCGGCCACGTTGGAAGTGCTGTAGGCTGCGCCACTGCTACGCTGCTGCACTTGACCTTCACCAAGTAGAGCTTTCTCTCCCTTTTCCTCCACGAAAACTCGCCAAGTGCAACAACCGGAGGTGAGAAGTCTGCCCAGGCCACCTGCGTCACACAGGAGTTGGCAGCCATTTGTGCGCAAAAATCTAATATACGCAGGCTGCCTGAATTTTACAGTAGTTATGTCATGCAGGCATTTCAACGACCCTTGAACAGGTGAGTGTCGGCAGCCAACTGAGAGCTGCTCACAGGCTGCTCCAAAGGTCACTGAGCCAACAGATTAGCACGGAACTCTGCAGAGATTTCCAGTGCCTTTGAGTGGCAACAAACAGCACGCAATGCTGTATGTGGGGCACACAAGAGCTGCACACTGACAGATAAGATTAAAGCAGTATGATCACTGGAAAATAAATCAAACAAGAATTAACGTATGAGAGAAGCTAACAGCCACAGAAACCAAGGGACAGGGGGGATTTTTTTAATTTATTTATTTTTGTGCTGTTGTTTGATTTAGAATATTACTGAATATGTTATCGCTTAAAGCTAATTGATTAGAAAAGCAGAAGAAAAAACAACCACATGCCGCCGGTGGGATCCGAACCCACGACCTCCGAATTACGCATCCGGTGCTCTACCGCTGAGCTACGGCGACGGCTGTCAATTGTTCTGCTTTCGGGGGCATTTATGTTTACAAATAACCTAACCTTCAGAGTGTTCATCAGCGCCACCCACGTTCTTAAGCGGCGGACGTAGCACGTCCTGAGTTACCGCAGATGTGACGTAGAACGTCATCGAACGGCGAGGGTGGAAGCTGTGTGAAAACCCTCTTATGCTTCCTATGGCATCAAGGCTGCCAGAACCGAGGCCCTCGCTAAGCAATTAAGCAAACAAGGGAAGGGGAATGAGGAGCTCGTTATAAATATGAGAGAAGCTAGTCTGTCACACACATTTTTTTTCATGAAAACTTAGCTTCAAAAAAGCAAGGTGTATTGCAATCAGGTACAAAATCGAGGACACGCTAAGAACAACCCCAGCACCACTGCCACCTGAAGATAAGCATTTTTACGATGGCAGTTAACATTATGTATATGGATTTGACTGCTTTGCTGTGCTTCTCGCCACTTCCCTTTATACTGTCATTCATTGCCAACATCTTAGGACATCCTTGCTGCTGTCAAGAGCTCCGGAGAACTGCTACAGCATCTACAAATGCTTGTAGCAGAATGGCACAATTGTGCCGCAGTGCATAGACAGTAAAAGTGAGAACTGCCCAAGAGAAACAACGGCTAACAAAAAAGCAAAAATGAATCTCTCCAGGCTTCTGCAAACATGACAATTTGGCCGTGCATCAGAACTTGGTTTGGTTTGGTTTGGTTTGGTTTATGCTGCCAGTCATACAAAGATAGTCAATAACTGCTTGTTTAAAGGTGCAAGAATGCTACTAAGCTTGTCCAAAACAACAACATTGATTTTAAAAGCAATTGCTTCGACATGTAAATATTTTGCTTTTCACCCTTTTGATATGAAACTTGCAGGCTGATCGTGTATGTGAAAAACCATTGGTGGCGATGGCGGCACCACAAGAATTGGAGCGATATAACAGAGACCTTCAATCACAACAGAGTTCACCACGTAGCAGTGACAAGACTCCTTTTTGATCAGCTGAGGTTAAAAATTTCAAAGGTCCTCAACTCAACTGCCATTCTAATTCTAAGCTTCCTGCGTGACACGGGTATCAGTAGCTTCTTTACATTTTTGGATCTGCACTAGTGACCGCATAAGCTGCAATGCTCAACTCAGAGCAAAAACAGTTCGTGTCAACCCCTGCACCTATTCATGCAAAGATATGCATTTTAAAAATTCTGTTTACTTCTTTTTCTGGAATGATTTCGCAATTACGTCCACAGGATCAGCAATTTTCACTCGTGCGGTTGCCACCAACTGAGGCAAGCAGCATGCACAAAAGTGCATCTCTTACGCACACGTGAGAGGGTACTTTCCATGAATGGCAGTGAAAAAGAAACCTATGCGGGCCTCTTATGCACAGCAACTTCATGCTTCTGCATTCTAAAGCTCAAGCAGCTTTTCAATGAGATGGGTCATGGATTCTTTACAGAAGAAGACACGGCATGTGCTTTCTCTATACCCTTGGATACGGTAGTGTCTAAAGGCATAGTACTCAGTGGCAAGGCAATGAAGCTCCACTACCAGAAGACAACTTCAGCTCGCAAGTTGCTGTTACTCGAACCATATGAAATGCCTGCACGTGTGCTTTACCATGGACCATGCCGTAAACAAATTATTAGCGCATAATAAGCATGTATAAATGAAAATGGTGCAAGAAAAATACACTAGGCAGAATCTGCATATGGCAGAACATTCATGTATTTATGGTATAAAGTACTCACTTCATCTACACAAAAGCTGGTGTCATCCACAACTTTCAAACATTATCTCTGATTTAAGCACAATCTTTTATGTATGCCCTCAAACAATGATTCTGGCTTTTCACCACTGATCACATTGACTAAACACACATTCTGCTATAAAGGAAATTGCTAAGCACCTTCTGGACCGCAATACTTTTCTGTCTGTTTCTGAATGCCCCATGTGAAAATATTTAATTCAGCACTCAACTTTAGACGCCTTTATTTGACACTATATACGTCAAATTATATTTTAGTTAAGTACCTATGCACTACTGCCACACCCTTGACCCCAACTAGTTCCATGTCACGCGCACTATTGCATGTACAATGAAATGGCACCAATTCAGAATGGTGCCCAGAAGACCCACCTCAACCTTAATGCTACACTAACTGAGGAAACAACAAGAGTCAGTATTCGACAATATGCCATGGTCAAGGTGCATAGCAATAGTGTAGATCTTTGTGGCCACAGTGGCATGCATTGCTTGGGGGCATCAGCAAAGTGCAGCAGGTGCAATGCTCACGTGACGGCTCCAGCAGGGTGGCCACCAGCCGTGGCGATGGGGGACAGGACGGCTCCTCAGGGTGACTCAGCCAGTACACAGCACTCGAGGGTGGTTCACCCAGGCTGCTCTTGACTGACACAAACATGCCGCACTCCTGCACGGGGCAGCGATGGGCTCAGGATTGAGGAGTAACAAACACAGAAGAATCAGCTACTGAGAGCGAGCATCTAAGCCAACAGCCCAAACTGGCTCAGGGTCACTGCTGCAGAAGTTGGCGAAATAGCGTTCCTCCAGAAAGCACACAAACAAGTCGCTCGCCGTCGCTGCACAAATCTTCAAGTGGCGGGGCGGTGTGTGCCTCACTTTTACCCAATTTTCTGGCTCATAAAAGAGTTGTTTCCGGTAAAAATGACATCATTGTTATCAGGTGACCTAAACCAATCAGTCTAGACTGACTTCGTATCCCATTTAGTCACCCTTTAAGTTGCATGCAGCACCTGATAAGAAAAGAAATTCTCTGCACATTGTATGAAAGGAGAGAAATGTCATGATGATGATGACTTTCAAACAGTACCAGTTGACTTCCTGTCACACACCAATGCAACAGCTTCTTTCATTTATCTTGGCTTGAATTTCACTTATCTGAAACTTTTAAAAGTGCGATGCAATTGCAGTGCAATTAAGATCTTTTATTAATTCAAAACCCAGCAAATATTACTGCCGTCTTTTGGGGGAAGAAAAAATGGAAATGCAAACAAAAATAAGAAGCCTGCACCAAGATGCCAGTGACATCAGCACATACCTGATCCATGAAGACGGTGTGAGAGTACCCTGGTTCTGTCAACCTCGATACAGGCAGCTGTCCGTCCAGGCCCACAACATACCTGCAGCGCCACACTGCATGTCAACGAACAGCTGCACCTAATGTCATTACGCAAGCAGAAATTCTGCTCCTGTACAGTAGCACCCCCATAAGCTGAGCACCTTATGTAGGCAAAAGTATGTGCTGTTTGTTAGTGCTCCCCAAATGGGAGCGCGTGCTATGTGGGGGCTCACATGTCAGTGCAACTGAGGCAAGCAGGTAGCAGGCACAGCTTCCCAGGCACTGAGTGCGTCTTCTCTATGGACAACCGACACTGGAAGCACAGGAAAGCTGCTCAACTTTTCCTCATAAACTTGACAGCCATGATACACTGAAGTGCTGAAAACAGTGACCACAATGCCCAGCCAACGTTCCACTGCATGAGCATAGTTGTTTGCAGCACAGTTAACTTCTGTACAAGAAGATAACCTACCTACCGTAGAGGCTCTCAGCCCTCCTAGCTCTGAGCCTATTACAACTGCATCGCACTAAACTGACTTGGTTCTCTGGCACTGTTTCTGTGCACCATGTACCCCTTCATTACCCTAACGAACCATCTGTTTATTTAGCACGTGTTCCCCCAAGTATTGCTCTTCATTTCAGCTCAGACACAATTAACGTGCACTTATCCCCTAATCTGTCCTTTTCCTCCATAATGTTACACCTGAGGCTATTCTTTCCACTTCCGGCTTTGCTATCTTCAGCCTGCACGCATATTTCTGGCCCACATATGACGAATTCCAACACAGCCACAACACAGAGGAGAGAGGATGACAAAGGCAGAGCGTACAGGTGCCTCTCCAGGGGGGTGTCCTTGAGGCCCACAAAGTAGACCAGCCGCCGGTTCTCGTCCACCCACACCTGCACAACAGACACATCTCTGTGTAACTAACCCCACAGACGTTCATGCAACTGGGGAATGAAACCGAGCCTGCTGAAGGCCCCACTCAGAGTTGTGGCATTTCTGACACTGCATCTGAGATGCCACCAATACAGCTGTTAAACCTACTAGTTGCTAGAAAAGTTGTCAGCTTAAAAGGGGTACAAGAGACACTGGAGCCACGAAATTATGAAAAAATCAATTTTCCGGAAATAGCATTTATAAAATCTGCAGCTCGTACTCTACAATGTACTTATAACGATATTATGAAAACCAGAAAATACAATCGTTATATAACCGATTATTGTCATATCTGGACTGGCACAAAAAAAAAAGCAAAAAAGAAATGCACCCATGTATTCCCCCATGCATGTAGTTATCGCCATCGGCGCTCCTGTCAAGGGCGCACAATGGTGCCTTGATGCGCACCCCCCCCCCCCCCCCCCCCCCTCCTTATTTGGCCAGTAGAATTGTTTTATACAACATTTATTTGGGCTACTTGCCTGAATCGATAAAAAAATAAGTTGGATATTTTCAATGTCTGCAGCAACGATGAAACAAAACAAGCGGTTGTCTTAGCGACCGCACCAGTGATGCCACCTTTTTTGTCGGCCGTGGAGGTTTGAACTCTCTTCTTCGACTGCTTTATCAATGCTCACGAGAACTTAGTTTGGCCAAAACTGCACTAAATTTCAAGTCTTTTGTGAAAAAGTGTCTTCAAACCACCTGCAACCCCCCTCTCCACCCCCTCCCCTTTGCAGAATCTCCATGTAGCATACAACAATTCTGCCCTCCAAATGCCACTTCTGTGCGAAATCTGAGCTCGAACCATTCACCAGTTTAGCTAGCTGACAGAAACATGCTGAGGTGCGCGCTGCGGAACATTGGAGGACACGCCATATAGGAGACAGAGCAATAAATTTTTTGCAACATTCTGCTAGATGATTAAAGCATGCAATGTAGAAGCGGACTTTTCAATTTATGGTTACAAATTCCTCTATACACTCAAATTTAGATTGCTCCTTATCCAGTCCTATTGACACTGAACTTCAACGTGCTGTAAATAACTAATATTGGCTTAATCTGAAAAATACTTCCAACAACGCATTTACCTTGTACATTGCACTACCTAGCAACATGTTAACCATGAATAGTTTTCTGCTCACTGTTTTCTTCTCTTTGCAAGCAAAGGAATGTAAATGTCTATTATCTTTAGAAATAATTGACATGGAGAAAAAGTGATTATACACTTAGAATCGACTCAAGAAACTGATTTTGACTGTGCTGTTTCATTACACTTGAACCAAAAGTAACAAATACAGCTCTAAGACCCCCACCTCCCTCTTAAAGAAGGGCTGTGCCATGCCAAAGCAGTAGTGGTTGAACTGAGCTTGATCCCACGTTCTATGTGCCACAAGCTAGGTCAAAGCATAGGCATTGCTGGAACTTGCCTAGCTGCATCAAAAGATAATCTCCCCGGCTAAAAATTGCAGCCAAACCACAATGACAAAACTGCAAGGCTCTCAACCTTGCAAGACAACCCTCTAAGCCTCAACTGCACATGTAAAACTCAAGGAACCAACATCTTGATGGCACCACTTGTAATACCACTGAGAAAACACTCTTCTGCAACGAAATCAGACCCACCTAGGAACAACAGCAAGGCTGCTGATGCTATGACTCGCATCACAGCCAGCCTTAGGACAAACTACTAAGAGAACTGTCAAGTGCAATAACTGTTGTACATCCAAACTCCCATACTGCAATACGTTTACAAAGCAAGGAAAGTGACAGAACGCTGCCTGCAAGCCGGCAAGATATCAGTGGTGCCAAAAGTACTCACATCCTTCTCCGACACTTCCCACTCCCCGGAGGTCAGCTGTGTCTTCGACACCAGGCGGTCTGAGCCTGCACGGGAGAGGCATCGCAGCACGTCAGCACCATGAGCCAAGCAAGGTATTGGCAGCAAAAGCTCCAAAAAGCCCGCCAATTCTCCTCCAGCCTTCCGCCTGTCGTCTTTTCAATTCCAGTAAGAGCACTCAAAAGAAGCTCTTTCATCACCCATCCCCATTTTCACTAGTGGTGCACACACAAAATGCTTGCCACCGCGGTGGCTCAGTGGTTATGGTGCTCGGCTGCTGAACCGAAAGACGCGGGTTCAATCCCGGCTGCGGCGGTCGAATTCCGATGAAGGCGAAATTCTAGAGGCCCATGCACTGTGTGATGTCAGTGCATGTTAAAGAACCCCAGGCCGTCGAAATTTCTCGAACCCTTCACTACCGGCGTCTCTCATAGTATGAGTCACTTTGGGACGTTAAACTCCATAAACCAAACTAAACAAAATGCTTGCTAGCTGGCAGTGACAATAACTTCATGGCACAGTGAATATAGATCTTTTATCTTCTGCCAGAGAAATTCACCGCATAGGCAAAAAAATGCTCCTGTGAATGTCAGATGCCAAGCTACCAACTGATGTGCAACCTAAAGTATTCCGTCTACTCTCACCAAATGGTGAAACGGCCATCTATTAGCCACAGATGAACCAATGCCTGGGAGGAGGATGAAGATGTGCAAGGAACAAACCATTCGTAAGAACAAAGAAAGTCACTTCCTCTCTAGAGACATAGGCCAAAAGTAGAGAGTAACATGAAGGGAACAGGAACCATACAGCTGAGTGGCGATGATGGAAGAGCTGGGCAGATCAAGCCTTGTTACATCAGCTGTGGCAACCTTCAAAACGCAGTGCCTCGCTCCCTCACCGTGTCCCGAGGGCAGTGGCAGGGCAGTGCAGGGTGCCTGGCCGTCTGTGCGCAGTCGCAGCAGGTAGAGATGGCGGAAGCCCGACTCCTCGCTCGCCCACAGCAGGCACAACTCCTGGGGAGAGACTGGCCGCAGGAACAGCAGCACATCGTGTACCTGTGGGGAGGGTAGGAGAGGAACTCGGATGAACTCATTTAACCCTTTGAAGGTTTTTGCCGTATATGTACGGCGGCTGTTTTCTGTCCCGCAAGGTCTTTGCCGTACGGGTACGGTTTCAATCTTCCGTTTGAAATTTTGCGCCAAAAGAACAATGCGTGCTCACTGGGGGGTGCTGCCACCTCTTAGGACCTACAAGAAGTGTTTGAATTTTGTGCTGCCTTCTTACGGAAATAAGCAGAACTTATGTCTAGCTTTAGCGCGGCGGCACAGACTGTGGCAACACCCCTTTTGTAGTTTTGGTTTCGCCGCGTGATTGAGTTTGAGTTTTCTTTTTGTCAGCACTATCTTGCAGGGGCTGCCGAAGTTGATTTCTATCTTTATTGGCGCTGCTCTTAGCTTGCTTATCACCGTTGCTCGCGAGGTATTCTCGCCCTCTGTGGCAACGCGCCTACGCGGTTTCGATTCCGCCGCGGGATCGCAACAGAGTCGCGCGAAACGTGTTTTCTCTTTGTGGGCACTGTTCTGCAGAGGCGGCGAAAGTTGATTTCTATCTTTATTGGTGCTGCTCTTAGCTTGCTTATCACCGTTTCTATTCTATTCTATTGAACATTTTCCAGTTGTGAGTGATGCTGTCACCAAAGTACTGTTCCTAATTTTTGTTTTACTATTTATTCTCGATTATATACATTTTGTAGATTCAAGATCCGCAATAAAGTAATTTGACCACCTGGGAAAGTTTTCTTCAAAATAATTCGACCCTCAAAGGGTTAATTTCCCACTCCAGTCAACACCACTACAAAAGGAAAATGTCCTCTTTGGTTTCAAAGACTGCTGCCACTCATCTTCCTACCATTGTCTGTTCAATAGAATAACAAGAATGTCGGCTGGCAGTTGCAATACAGCTGAACCTCATTAAAATGAAGTCGAGGGTCCCCTCCGATTTCATTATAGCCATTGCTTTGCTATAGCAGCACGTGACTGTGGCTGCCACAGTTAGTGGACTTACCTGTCATTCTGTATAGCGAGAACAGTAAAGTTGTCGTTTAGTGTTCCGTCACAGTGCGTTGCGGGTGCCTGGACTTTCAGCACAAAGCATATACAGGGTGTTTCAGCTAAGACTCTGCATAATTTTTAAAAATAGCTTCTTTGAGTCAGAAAAGCGCTTTTTTCGGCACAGCATTGTCAGCGGTGTTGTACATCAGAATAGAGCCAAGATGTGCCAACTAGCGCGATGGATAACTAATACTGAATAGTTAAGTTTTTAACTATTAACGATAGGCACCCTACTTATTGAAAGGTGCTTGGTTTGGTTTATTGGTTTATCGGGATTTAACGTCCCAAAGCGACTCAGGCTATGAGGGACGCCGTAGTGAAGGACTTCGGAAATTTCGACCACCTGGGGTTCTTTAACGTGCACTGACATCGCATATTACACGGGCCTCTAGAATTTCACCTCCATCGAAATTCAGCCGGCGCAGCCGGGATCGAACCTACGTCTTTCAGGTCAGGTGTGTTGCCCACGTCAAGTAATATCCATATCAGTTTTTAGAATTTCGAAAGCGTGTTTACTAGAGGTGCTGGGGCCCAACGAATTTTGGCCACATCGCACTGAATTACAAGCGCTTTCGAGGAGCTTGCAGGCAAAGCAACCTATTCAGTGCACGCAACTCGTCAAAACAGCCAAAATTTGTTGGTTCACAGTGCCGAGGGTAACCGCGTTTCCGAAATTCTCAAAACTGATTGTGCATTATTTACGGTGGACTACACTCCTCTCAATAATTAAGGGGCCTAATAGTAATGGTTAAAAGTTAACTATTCAAGATTAGTTAACCAGCCAGCTAGTTAGCACGTCTTAGCTGTATCCCGATGGACTACACCGCTGACACTGCTGTGCTGAAAAAAAGCGCTCTTCTAACTCAAAAAGCCTATTTTTTCAAGACACCAAAATTCTGTCATAACATCAAGAGATAAGCAATAACAGATGCACCGTAACTATTCGAGTTTACTGTTTGAGATGAAAAAGTTTTGAACTAATCAGTGGAGTTCAAGCTAATGAGGGTTTTTATTTTTTTTATTTTATTTAAAATACCAACATTAACCGAAGGATAATTGAAGCGGTAAAAGAATACGTAATGTTTGCATGAGGCCGACATAAGAAAAGAAGAAAAAATGCATGTACTGGCACACAAAAAAAGAAGCAAACTTACAAACAGCAACAAAAATGGCAAGCACACAATCCGTTATACTACATCCAACCAACAACAGAGCCTGAAACAACACTTCAGTTCGGCACTCAATAATTGTTTTGTGGCACTTGATTCCATTGGCTGATGGTGTACGGAATAAATGGGACATGAATGACATCTGTTCGACAATTAATTTATCTTATTTTCCATTGATGGTCATATCTCCTAGACGTGAACTGAGGAGGCAGAAAGTAATTTTACCCTGTCTACTCTAACTATGCTGAAATAAATTCTGAAGAGCATACCTAACTGCACGTTTTTCTGCGCCTGCTTAACAGTTAACATCCCGATACATTCTTAAAAAGAGGGAGGTTCTTTGTGGGTATGTGGGTATTTGTGGGTTATTTGTGGGTGTGGGTATTCGAGTGAAATTTGAGAGCACTGCATGAACCCTATAATTTAGAAATAATTTTTTAAAAAATCACTGTTCGCCATAGCTCGCAACAGATTAGGGCAACACACCTCACCGGGCGTCCCTACCCAGAAGATGTCAGTGGACAGAGCCAGCCTTCAAGCTTGCCCTATCTGCCCACTGACATCATACAGTGAGGTGTGTTGCCCTAATTGCTTGCGAGCTATTAAGAGCAGCGATTTTTAAAAATTAATTCTAAATTATAGGGCCCATGCAGAGCTTTCAAATTTGACTCGAATACCCACAAAGACCACTTCTACACATCTGTTGCACTAGAATATACCCACTGAATTCATTTCAGGGTCCGTTTAAGCAAAGTAGCACTGGAAGTAAAGTTATAATAATTAAAAATAAATCGAGCAGCGAGGTTTTGTATTTGATAAAGCACGTCAGGAAAAATTAAATTATGAGGGTTCCAAACTCCACAGGCACACTGCGATGTGAATCGTACGTTAGTAAAGTAGTTCTCTCATTTTGGGAGGTGCTGACCTGAAATTACGGTTGATAAAATTCAACATTTTGCAAGCTCTTGCTAATATACTGCATTTACTCGCGTGATGAACAAACTTTTTCTCCAGAAAAGTTGATATCGACTTAGGGGCAGGGTTCATTACATGAGAAAAAAAAAAATTTGGGGCAGATTTTTTTTGCGTGAGTCTAAATTTCATATCATGCATCCACCCACTGGGTCTGTCCATCCACCATCAGCAAAAGCACGCATTCTTGCAGCTGGTGTTGGCTGCATCATGGCACGATCGGAGCATTTTGTGAGTTGACAGTACCACAGTGGCCAATTGCAGCAAGATAAAGCGAACATGCTAAACATCAGCCTTGAAGGTCAGGTGTGTGTATTTTATGCAAGGTTAAAAAAAACTTATGTAACGTGAATGTTTGAGCGCTAGCTGTGGTGTGAGGGGTAGGGCGTTTTCACTCCTGATCTCAAGCTTACGAAATCACTTGTGGGGTTTAAAAGCCTTGCTTCCTCCAAAGCATTTCAGTGTACCTAGAGATGCAGGGCATTGCAACAATGAGTACGAGCTCTGAAGCAGAAGTCCTTTTTATTTTTAGCTTTGGAGAACCTGATTGGTCGTCGAAAGGCGCCAAGGAACACAGCGTGTCTCGGCTTCCATCCTTACCTGCCTAACATGCACACAGAAAAGAGCAAGCAAATGCAGGCCTTGTCAAAAAATGGCCGAATTCAAAAATAATAATAACTAGCTGCATAGCAAAACAGTCTGCTGCAAGTGCATACAGTATGATCAGCCCCCAAGAGAAAGGTAAGTGTTGGAAACGCAGTGGTAAAGGCATGCGCAGATACAGTCAAGTCCACTTATAACAATACTGGTTATAACAATATATCGGATATAACAATGGTCGGTCATGGCACCATCAGCTTTGCCATGTGTTCTATGGTAAAATAAACTGCTTATAGCAATGCTGTCAAGGCACATTATTAGTTATAACAATTAAATCTGGTAATTGAGTGTCAACCATTACAGAAAAAGAAAAGAAATGCTACAACCACCCCAGCAAAACCATGCTTACAACACAAAAGCGTGCATGTGACCAATGGACTAAGCTGGCGCAGCAATGCCACGAAAGCAAAAGAGGCAGGCGTCATCACGTCAGGAGAGCTGCTGCATTGCTGCATTGGCTACGCATGCCATGCGTACCCCTAATCAGTCAGTACAGCGCACGTGCATGCAGCCAGCGCGGTTTTTCTCTTGTCAGCTGTCATCGCACCCTTGGTTCTGCATGCTTGTTGAATTTCCCATAAGAATAGCTTCCAAAAAGCCGGCTTGATTCCTGTGACGTGGAGGTGCAAAAAGCTCCCGGTGGCGCAGTGATGGCGGTGTTTTGGTCATCGGTGAATGGTGAACATTGTTCCGGTTCCCTGAAGTTCGATTAAACAAGCTTTTACAGGCATTAGAACAATCAAACCCCTCTGGGTATTTACTGTCAATAAATGCTCTGAAGTTTGTCATCCTTTCTTTTTTTAGGCACAACCCTGTTATAACAATTATTGGTTATAACAATGGTATTTCCATGGCACTTGAATATTGTTATAAGTGGGCTTGACTGTATAAGTGAAAGACCCTAGCAATGACTTAAAGAGCCCCAAGTGGCCCCCGGTAGAGAAGCGCAGGCACGGGCATCCAAAGAGTGAAACTCTCATTGGCACACTCTGTGGGCAGGCAGGCCAAGGGGGGAGTGACGCACGTTTATCCAGACGTGGGAGGTCTCCTGCCACAGCAGCAGGGACTGCGTCGCACCAGTGGGGTGCACTCCCCCTTCGGGTGGCTGGAAGCAGCCCAGTGGGAACAGCACCAGCTGCAGGCGCTGCTGTGCTCGGTCCAGCAGCTCCGCCCACACCCTGCACACCAGGGCGCAGCACACTCCAGTGCTCAGGTCTTATTTATTTATTTATTTCGGAATACTGTCAATCCCATCTTGGGATTTTTACAGGAGAGGGCAAAACATACAAATACAGGTCCAGTGCTATTTTTTTTTTAAGAGTAGAAAATAAAGGCAAAACATGCAATACAAATGGCAATAATAAATAAAGCAATTGTGTCATCAAACTGATGATGTCACTTGATTACAATAAATACACTGAGAAGAGTACTGTAATACAAGAATACGAGCAAGGTTATGATGAGAGGAATGAAAGTACAGAACTCTCAGCGAGGGTAATAAATTTGTCTATGGTGCGCTGGGCTGTGACTGATGGATGCAATTGATTCCAATCTCGAACAACTTGTGGAAAAAAAGAATGTTGGAAAGTATTACTGCGACAGAAATATTCTTCAAGGGTGAGTGCATGCTTGTGACGTGTTCCTCGTGTAGTGTTTATACGAACAAAGTCTGTGGGAGACATCTTTAATGCATTATTAAGAAGTAGATGCAAAAACTTTAAACGGTGCTTCAAGTGCTTGGCAATTCACCTCTTGACAAGCCCAATTTAAAGGTTCAATACTATTTATTTTTAACAAATGCTTCAAAATTTACTTCACCACAGTAAACTGACAGCGCAAAACATGCAGTTGGTAGGAAAAACGCTCGGTACGCAACGCAATGTTTCAAGAAGAACAAACTTACTTCGTCCTGTTTTCCTAAGCGGGTGCATACGTTGCGTATTTTTCTAAGCACGAGACATGCTTGCGATATCAAATTAGTCATTAGCCATGACATGGCACAAATGTATAAGTTATAGGGCAGAGTAAAACATCTGTGCACTGTCACACTGCAGTGAAAGAATTTAGAGAAACAAAACACAAGGTAATTGGTATACGAGAGAGTATTTACTGGCTAAGGTAACAACTGCAAAGCAAGGAAACTTGTCAGCCTCTTAAAGAAAAAGCCCATTCACTGTTAATCAAAGCAGGTACCAGCTATAGCTTACAGTCAACCACGTATTAAATGCTATCATCTATTCCAGATCTCTCTGTGGTTAGCCGGACAACGCAGAGAAAGTGCAGACACATCGGTGACACTCACCCTGAACCGTCGGGCATCCAGCCAGCTCTGAGCAGATACTCAGCGCTTGGTGACAGCGATGACAAGGGTTCAGCCAGGGACAGCAAACGCACCTGCTCAATCTGCATCAGTGAAAGAAGACGAGGGCACTCAAAGGGAGTGCAGCTGACCTCTCCACAGCATGCAAAAAGCCGGCCCCTTCATTTGGAGACTGACGCTACCCACCATCATTCATTTCTTCACTTATTTAACTCTGGTTTCTCCCCTTCACCCTTGAAGCCCCGTAATAAGCCACAGCATTTGGACAGTGGCTGCTAAAAAAAAACATTGACAATGCTCATATATTAATTTAAGCTCATGGCAAACAGAATCTGCACATACAGTGAAAGCTCGCTAATTCAAACGTAATTAATTTGAAAATCTGGATAATTCAAACTTATGCCATTGTCCGTCCACGCTCCAAAGGAGTCTGTAAAATATAGCCCGTCAATTCGAATGCAAATCAGTTCCGCTAGCGATAGTTCGAACTATGCACCACTGCACCTGTGTGACCTGGGCACACGACCGACCCAGCAGTGCGAAAAACGGAAAACTGGTTTCTGAGGAAGGGAAAGCGCACAGTTAATGGTCTCAATTCTTGGTGGACACCTCAACCATGCCCCGACTGAAGGAAGAAGGGAGTGAAAGAAGGAAGAGAGAAAGAGGTGTTGTAATAGAGGGCTCCGAAATGATTTCGACTACATGGGAATCTTTCATGTGCACCGACATCGCACAGCATACGGGCACCTTTTGCATTTGACCTCCATCAAAACACAGCCGCCACTGCTGGTACTGGACACGGGTTCTACGGCTCAGTAGTAGCAACCACTGGGCCCCCATGGTGGGTCACAAGGCTGCATCGCCTCTTCAGAGCAGATGTGGAGAGAGTAAAAAAGGCGTGTGAGGCCTAAGGAGACAGGTAGATTAGGTGGCAGCTCTCCCTGTTCAGCAGTGGCACAGTGGCAGCAACTATACTCAGGAGCAGATTTCTGCGGCATTAGAGCCAAAGCTAGAGGACCAGAGTACCAATCTCACTCTCAATTTCAAACCTTGAACAGAACTGCAATTTCTTCATTGAAGCAACTTAGTAACTTTTAACCTCTAAATTATTTCCAAAAGAGCCTCGCCGCGGTAGCTCAGTGGTTAGGGTGCTCAACTATTGAGCCCGAGAATGCGGGTTTGATCCCACTTAGCCGCCATGGTGGCACGCTCAGTGGTTATGGTGCTCAGCTGCTGACCAGAAAGATGCGGGTTCGATCCCAGCCGTGGCGGTCGAATTTCGATGGAGGCGAAATTCTAGAGGCCCGTGTGCTACGCGATGTCAGTGCATATTAAAGAACCCCAGGCGGTCAAAATTTCCGGAGACCTTCACTACAGCAGCCCTCATAGCCTGAGTCGCTTTGGGAAGTTAAACCCAATTAACCAAACCAAACTTGCATCGAACGCGAGGCACCCATATGCGATGTCAGTGCACATTAAAGAACCACAGGTAGTAATAATTCCGGAGACCTCCACTACGGCGTCTCTAGAGCACATGTCTATTCAGGACGTTAAACCCATACACCACATACCAAAGCTTTTTATAAAAGACATGTTTAAGATTTCCTTTTATTGCCCCATGTATTAACTCAAATCATTCTATTTCCATTCATGTATTGCATGCATGCAAGGGCAGATTTAAGAAGAGGGCAGAGGTTGGGGGGAGGACGTGGCATAGGCTGCCCCCCCTCCAGAGAGGAACTTTACATAGAAAAGCCATGCTAAACCCCACTTTTTCAAAGAATAAAGTCCAAGAAACAGTGGTTCAAATGGGACTTCCCCACACCTACAAATCTGCTCTGCATCATGCATGCATGCATTGGCTACTTGCACTCTTAGAAAATGTTACTTTTAGTATTATTGGTAGAAACGAAAGTTTAAGCCTTGCCCATTAGGGCGTATCCACTTAGTTCCTGAACATGAGCCCAGGGCACAGAAGTGCCAATACACTGCTCACCTGGCCTGTGTGGGAGAGGGAGAACTGTGCGAGGGCGAGGGAGGAGCGGGCATTTGGGGAGCCCGCGCGAGGAAAGCGGTGCTCCTCTGTGCCGGCCATGCCATCCTCCCCAAAGGAGGGCAGCTGCAGCACTTCCACGTCACTCTCGTCCACCACCTCATAGAGGAGGCGGTACGTGCCATCAGCATCTGCAGGGTGTGTGTGCATACACCACAGGAGTGGTCACCAAAAAGAAAAAGAACACAACCTTTGTTTACACAAGCCCAACAACGGCACATCACGTCACTTGTTAGGTCGCCCCAACTCAACAGCTGTGCATTCACATAGGCTTGCTCTTGAAAAGTCAAACCCAGCACAACCTGCAGCGACGCCTAGCATCTAGCAGGGCAGCAAAATCAAGTTAACTCAGCATCCAAGGTATGCAGTTTAATCGCAGTGAAATAATGCACACCTAAAATAACTGAAGTGGATCGGCATCATCATTAAAGGTGCACTGAAGAGGAATCTGAACTTGTCTTTTTGCCGCGGGAACTCGATCTACACGTTCCGAGCTTTCTTAGAAACTGCGATTTACTGCCCTGTGTGGGCGATTTCCCCAATTAAATTGAATTAACGTCCGGCTCCCGCCTTTTTTTTTTTTAATTCTGCCTCGTACGGTGGGCGGAGTCGACCAACGCGTGGAGCGCCTTTCACCCAGTCCCGTGGAGGCTTGCCGCTCTGCCATCGGCGGAGTAATATGTAGTAGTCCGTAGTAGCAAATAGTCCGCGCGTATTTTTATTTCTTCGGGCTTATTTTGTGGCTATATTATCTGCGAATGAAACTATTTATTCATGGAAACCTAAAAAACAAAATAAAGCAAAAGCAAAGCCTCCACGGGACTGGGTGAAAGGCGCTCCACGGGTTGGTCGACTCCGCCCACCGTACAAGGCAGAATTAAAAAAAAAAGGCGGGAACCGGACGTTAATTCATTTTAATTGGGGAAATCGGCCACACAGGGCAATAAGTCACTGTTTCTAAGAATGCTAGGAACGTGTGGATCGAGTTCCCGCGGCAAAAAGACATGTTCAGAATCCTCTTCAGTGCACCTTTAAGGGGCTGAAAACACCAGAGCACAAGAAGACGCTTGCCAAAAAGGTTTTGCTCACCAACAGTGGGACACCACCAGAAGCCGACATAGCGGTTGAACTCCTCCTGGGTGACGTAGGAAGGAACGCCCACGCTGATCGGACTGTCTGACAGGCTTGCACCTTCTGCTGATGAACCACATACAGGGCAAAACAGACAGTCAATACAGTGGTGTGCAGAGCAGTAGCTTGCAGTGAGCCACACAACAGACAAGGTGCCCTTGCGTATGATGCAGACATGCCTCCAAATAACAGCAGGCATGGCAAAGCTCTTTAATGCAGATAAACCTCATTCCAGAAAAACCCCAAAGCACAGGCACAGTGGTGAGCTGTTCCCACCTGAATAGAAAGACCCATGCCACCTGCGTGATACATTTACAGGCCCCAACTAACACAATATCAACATCATTATTCAGAGCTCTAGTAATAGCTTCATTCTAAATACACTCCTTGCCTACAGACGCAACAGCAACAAGTCATCAACACTCCCCAAGAGCTTGAAGATTATTATTATATGGCACTTAAAGGGTCCCTGAAAAGAGTGTTCGAGGTTGGCTACAAAATGCTTGCATTATGTAGAGTACAGGCCTTCGTGCCGCATACGAGACTTCAAAAGTGAGTAGTTAATTTACAACACATTTTTGAAAATTCCCGCTTTCGCACCTCGCGACGAGCAGCGGTGCCGAGCTTTCACATGAAACCTGGCATACGACGTCATGTCGGGCGAGTAACCTCAGCAGCCAGGGGTCACCACTGGTTTGCCATTGGTTTGCCATAGGTTTGCCGCAGACAAAGTAGACATTGTAACAGCAGAGATATGCACTGTCCGGTGGCTTGTGTATAATGAGGAGTCTTGCCAATCATCAAAACGCCACTTGTTGGCGGTTTTACGACAAAGAAGCCAGGGTTGCGGAGCATTTTGCCGCGAGGACGCTGACCTCGCTTTGAAATGCACCACCATTTCCTCCCACAGTTGCCGTCTCCCTGGGTTCTTTGATAAGTAAATAAAAGGAAGAAGAAAGCTGACTCCAAATATAAGACCCATTCCCCCTTTTGCCCCACCCCTCATTATCTAGTTCCCTACAGGATGGCAGGCATGACGGCGCATGCGCAGCTCAAAGGAATAAATGTGCAAATACAATCGCAAAGCTAGTAGAGCCAGGTAAAAGAGGTACCTAACGGGTGCAATAAAATGGCATCCTCACATGTGGCCCAGATGACTAGCAGCAAGCCCCGAACAGCAAACGGCTCGGTAATTTCGGATTCGGGCGCATGCACAACTGATTGTCGAGGTAAGCGACCACCAGCGCTAGCGAGCAGGGAAAATGGCGCACAATTCAAGCCCCCCGCCACTCACACCTTTGCAACCGCACATGGCGAGGCGGACGCACTGATCTTACCAAGCCTGCCTTGCGAGTAGTACCAGGGTACATGCTAGTGCTGTGGTGCGACAGATAGCACAAAATATGCAAGTAAAGCTTTTACAAAAATTTGGGTAAAATGTTGGGGGTGCGTAAATTATAAGCAAACGCAAGTTATGCGAGTAAATACCATAAATACATTTGAAAGTACTAGAGCGGGGGAGCTCCTACCACAGCACGAGTGGTAGAGCACCATATGCAACATTTAATGGAAATGGGATCAAATCCCACCAGCAACAAACGGTTGTTTTATTGTACTTTTTGAAAGAATATCTTCCATCTAAAATATCATAAACAATTGATTTCCCCTTCCAATTTGCATCTTTATTAATAAAAGCCTCTCCTCCTAGACTTTCCCTTGGAATGGCTGATGGCTTCCTCCATACATGGATCGTAACAATCCCCTCATCTCGCAAAGCTGGTCTGCTCATCCATCTATGTAGGGTTGCTTATGCCTGGTAGAAAAATGACATGCCCTAGAAGGCATGCAGAGTGCTCCAACACATAAGAATGAGTGGATGAGGAGGAAAAAGAGTGAGAAGGCACCACCCACCTGAACGAGTGTGTGTGAGCCGCACCTCAGCCCCCGACCCCAGGTGCGTGACCCAGAGGTCACCGGCAGCCACAAAGGCCACCAGGTCACCATTGCAAGGACACAGCTGTGCATTGAGGCGGGCACAGCTTAGGGAGGTGCGAAGTTCCACCGGGAAATGTGGGCCACCCTGAGCACAAACACGTCACAATCAAGTTCCAAGGGTGCTCGGCACACACTCACAATCAAACAGCAATGTCAAACAAAGGAAAACAAGGGGTAGTGCAGCTTTCCTTTTTTTTTAATGCAATCGCATTAAGGCTTCCGTTCTGCTGAAAATCTGGCGTCGTCGTCGGTGTTGTGAGTGAAAAATCTCCGGAGAAGTAACCGAGGTGGGCCACCTAGGTCATGTGACCTTGCAGTGTCATCACAACCTGCCCACCGGATCGTGAGAAAACTGACCACAGTGGCAGGTGGCAGTTGAATTGATGACTGGTCGAGAGGTTGCTCGGGAAGAGGAACCTGGGTCACACTAGCCCCAGCGGTGTCAGCACCTGCCATCGCAAGGCAGCGGTGCATCACTTAACTGCTGCACCACTGCACTAGGAGTGGCATGACAACTCCCAGGGATCTATGAATATAAAGTCGAGACTGTCGAGCAAAATGCTTAGGGGCTTGGCACTAAAAGAAGTACTCTCCGTTTCCCCATGCCCGCGGAGAGTACTTTATGAGGGCATATGCAAAGACGGTTAAAGGTGACCATAAACAATGCTGCAGCTTACAATAACGACCAAATGATTTTTAATCGAAATTTTCATGGAGAAGCAACAAAAAGAAGTCCGCCTGAAATAACTATTTGTTTGTTTCTTTAGGTTCTGTACTCCTCCGTCTGCCCTCTCCTACTGAACATTTCCATGCAGCCCATCTATTTCGCCAAAATTAGTTATGATGCACTATGTCATCAGAGTTTGGGTAGTCATAATTCCCTTGGATGACTCAAAAAATAGCAGCTTTCATAAATTAAAAAAAAAAACTCTTGCGAGCTCCATTACAAGAGACACCAATGCATTCAGCTAAGAGCAACAGCCGGCACCCCCAGTGGCCATCTTCTTTTAGCTATGCAATGATGCCACAGCTGACGATTTCGCCAGCAAGAGCTACACTGGAACCCAAGAAAGAATTCATTCACAAGTTCAATGAGAAGTACCCAAAACTCAGCTGAATCAAAAGAAGCAATAAGTGATCACACATTAGATACAACAAAGCAACTAAAATTTTACCACTATTATGTCTGATTACTAAATGACATAAAACATTTAATTTTGTTCCATATCTATCGAACCTTCATGGGATCAACAATCAAGGCCAGCAGAAGAGGAATGATACTATTTATTGATCAAACATCATACGACACTCCACTTCAAAATCAAGTTTTTATCCATGATCAACTTTTGAAAGCTATCAGATGATGGCAACACCATTACGCCCCACAATCTGCTGTCTGCAGTGTTCTAGCATTTATCAGTACACCAAAAAAATTAGCCTTACTGCTTTACTAGGATGATAGCTGACAGGCCTACGAATTTAGGACCAAATTATCATGCCACATTTTGAAACATGCAGTCCATTTTGTACCTGGCACAATTATACAGCACTGGAAGCAAAATGTGGCAGAGTACTAAGATGCTACAAGCACACCGCTACGTATTTACTGCAAGCTTGAAATATATGGACTTCAAAGACACAGTTGTATACAAGACAAAGTGCACTGGCAACTGTTTATTGTTACACAAAAACTAGCGTGAAGAAGAAAACTAAAATCTGAAATGCACAACTGCAAAAGTGGGGAAATGAACAAAAAACAATAGCACGAAAAAAGCTTTTCACTTACACATAAGCTGTCAAGAAACTTCACTTCAGATTCTCTGAGAGTGATGGAAGCGTGAATCATGTTCCAGCTACCTGCTTCTGCGATAAAATATGCCTAGACTATTTTATGCACTCATTATCTTTATGGCTAAAATGACAGCAGTTTCTTCAAAAACAAGAAACAAGAATGAAAACAAACTGTGTTCCAGACTTAACTTTCTTTCTTTGCTAGTTTCCGTGCATCAATAAGCAGTAGTGAGTGCACTTTGTCCTGTGTGCAAGTCTGTCTTTCTTGCCCAAGTGTTTCGAGCTTCCATAAAGAACGAATTTGCACCAGCTTGCCCAGCTTTCAATTTTAACATGGCTACAGTGGCTCTTTGGTCAGTTGCTCCACAGCCGCTTGGGACTGAGGGTTAATTGGATTGTTGATGATGATGATGACAGTGGCTCAGGAGTGAAGCAGAGTACGGAGTGGTTCCCACCAGGGGCACGTCGTCACAGAAGAAGAGTGAGCCACCAGCAGGGAAGACAAAGCGCCCGGCTTGGTGGTCGAAGGCGGTGATGCCCCACGCCATGAGGCGCCTCCGTTCCCATTGCAGCTGCTCCTCGCGGGATAGCCGCCCAGGTGGGTGGCATCGGTGGAACTTGGGGTCCAAAAGGGGGCGCCACTGGAGGACGGGAGGCACCACCGGTACTGGAGTTGCACCCGCTGTCCCTTCACTGCCACAGCTAGAGCCACCAACACTGCATGGTTAACCAGCAGTTCTATATGAGACATATAGAACTGCTGCGCCTCTACCAATAAAACTAACACTTTACAAAACATTAGTGCGGCCAAAGCTAGAATATGCTTGCGCAGTATGGGATCCCAGTCAAATCACATTAATCAGCACACTTGAATCCATTCAAAATCGCGCAGCACGTTTCATCTTATCTATTCCCGTCACGCCAGCATTACTTCCATGAAAAACACCCTTACCCTGCCAGACCTTTCCTCACGCCGTAAATGTTTTCGACTCTGTCTTTTCCATAGAATGTATCATCACAACCCGGTATTAAAGGATCATCTTTTTGCTCGCCCATCATACATATCGTCCCGTTCTGACCACATGTTTAAAATTGCTGTTCCATTTTCCAGAACAAAAATGTGTCATAATTCATTCATTACCAAAACGAGCGCAGACTAAAACAACCTTCCTCCCTCCATCGCTGCCATTTCTGACATCTGCAATTTCAAGACAACTGTATTTTCTGCCGTTTTGTAAATAATATTGTATAACATGCACTGTTCATTTTATGTATCTTACCACTCCTTTCTGTAATGCCTTCGGGACTGGAAAGTATCCGAAATAAATAAATAAATAGTAACAGCCAAACAGATGCATTTTGCCTGCAGAACAGTGTGCCATTTTTAGCTTGCGTGTTTTGGCCCACAGAACTCCTGGAACTACGTGACACCATTGTTATGAGCATGCCCCCCGCACATGGGTAACGTATGGATGAATGAAAACCACGGTTATCTGCCATCAGCCAAAAAGACTAACACCCAAGCCACTTGGCTAAGTTACATACTAGCAGTGGAATGGGGCTCTTGTGACCAACATCTTTGGTCATGTCATTCAGATGGGTCCAAGCGGGTTCATTAAAGAGGGGAAAGCGCCGCCTCCGTGGCTCAATAGTTTATGGTGCTCGGCTACCGACTCGAAAGACGTGGGTTCGATCCTGGCCGTGGCGGTCACATTTCGATGGAGATGAAATGTCAGAGGCTCGTGTACTGTGTGATGTCAGCACATGTTAAAGAACCTCAGGTGGTCAAAATTTTGGGAAGCACTCCACTGCGACATCTCTCATAGCCCGAGTCACTTTGGGACATTAAACCCCACAAACCAACCAGTTAAAGAGGGGAAAGGGCAGGGGCATAGTTCAATTATCGTTTTCACTTTTTCACTCTTGTAAAAGATAAGATGTTGAAGACTGGTGCACAGTCCCTTTAGTGTGTGATGCAAAGTGGTGGCAGTCTGGCATATTGTATAAGAAGTGGTCACATACAGCAACACAAAACATTGGAAAAACACTGCTCTGGCAGTGTGTGCCACTCAGGGGGTAGATGCCACAGTTTTGCTCAATGTGGTCAACAATGCGCTGCAACTTGTTACTTGTTAGCTTAAAGGTGCACTGAAGAGGAATCTGAACTCGTCTTTTTGCCGCGGGAACTCAATCTACACATTCTGAGCATTCTTAGAAACTGCAATTTATTGCCCTGTGTGGCTGATTTTCCTAATTAAATCGAATTAACTTCCGGCTCCCGCCTTTTTTTTTTTTTACTTCTCCCTCGTACGGTGGGCGGAGTCGACCAAAGCGTGGATTGCCTTGCAGCCAGTTCCCTGGAGGCTTTGCTTTCGCTTTATTTTGTTTTTTAGGTTTCCGTGAATAAATAGCTTCATTCGCAGATAATATAGCCGCAAAATAAGCCCGTACAAATAAAAATACGCGCGGACTATTTGCTTCAACGGACTACTACGTACTACTCCGCCGATGGCAGAGCGGCAAGCCGCCGCGGGACTGGCTGAAAGGCACTCCACGCGTTGGTCGACTCCGCCCACCGTACGAGGGAGAATTAAAAAAAAAAGGCGGGAGCCGGACGTTAATTCGATTTAATTAATAAAATCAGCCACACAGGGCAATAAATCGAAGTTTCTAAGAATGCTCGGAACGTGCAGATTGAGTTCCCGCGGCAAAAAGACGAGTTCAGATTCCTCTTCAGTGCACCTGTAAGCTTTAGTCTTACAGTAACACTGCAAGAATTTCCTCAAGAAGTGAATTTTAAATCTACTTTAAAACTTCTTCAAATGCCATTAACCAGTTAGCTTGGCCACGAAGTTTTCCACTCACTGAACCCTACCTCAAATAGTGACAGGAACAAATGGAGCTGCTATTAAAAGGTCAATCAGCTTTGTCACTGTGCACAATGAGGAGAAAGACTAATGGTTCGAATCAACACTAAAGCAAGGACATTTCTTGATCTGAGTGAATACAATGGCCATCAACTACAAGCACAAGAAACAAGTGTTTTTATTTCACTAAAGAATACTTCACAAAATGATACCAGGCCTTGTGACAAATACTTCACGGAAGGATACCAGGCCTTGTGACAAAGCGTTTTTTTTTATGTAATAATAAAGTAACCCCTACTATATCTTGGCCCATGGATGCACAATGCTTCAGTAATATGACTTGAAGAAACATGTTTGCCTGCCTTGCATCATTGGCCAAAAGAGTGATTTCCAACCACAGGAGTCCACAGGCAATATACGCCATGTTTTTCTTTCAACAAATGACCACAGGCAAGTTATCTCCATGAAATGTGATTTGTGCCAGCAGGTAACTGCTGTTAATAATGTTCTGCTGAACAAATGTCCATCATGCACTAAGCACTTGCTGCATGATACAAACTATGCCTGCCTTTCACAAAAAATTAAATGCAGCCTCCATGCAGACAGCTACAGCCACCTGTAACCCTATTCGCTCCAAAGCACTACTGGCTACCCATGGCTGAGCAGGCTTCTATCAGGTTTCAGGCTAATCGATACCTGTTGTGCCACTAAAGCAGAAAATGTGACATTCACTGCCTAATGCTGCAGGCTTTAATCTCATTCATGTGGTGCCATATGTACAAACTTACAGCCAATCAACCTAATGTAGAGAGAGAGAGAGAGCTCTTTAAAGAAAAGCAGAGACTTTAGCCAATGTGAATATTCGCTGACATGCTACCCTGCGTAGGGGAGGGAATAGGGGAGTAAAGATGGAAGACAGGTGGTGGAAAAGAGTGCGGTCATTAAGTGGGTTGCAACGCAATAGTTCACTGTATGATGGCTTCTTTGGATGAGACCTAAGTCAAGTTCTGTGCATGTACAGCTGGGTGATCAAGTGTTCGGAAATTTAGAGTTTGCCTAAAACACCAATAGCATCTAAAAAGGCAAATAAGAACATCATTGCATGTTGTTGCTTTCTGTAGCACCTTAAAGGACCTAATATTGAGTCCACTGTGAGTGGCACTTGGGTGACGGACTGCAAGCATTGTTCATATTTTGCTCGAAATTACTGCTGCCATTCAATTTGAGCTTTTGAAATTTCTTAGCTATCTTCCAAGTATAATCTCCATGGTGCATAACAGTATTAAATGTGAACATATGGCACCAGCTCTGAAAATAATGGCATTAGCAAACTAAAGACACCAAGAACTTGATGTCAAAGAAACTGGATATCATTACTGGTGCATGTGTGGCTGGGGTAAAACACGGCTGGACCCAAGTTCCATATAGAAGCCTGCTGCAAAACAGCTCCTGCTGTCAACGAGCGTGTCTCTCACCCGGTGGCCTGAATGCTGCCTGCCTGGGCCTGTGGTGGAGGCAGGTCGACATAGTGCAAACTGCTCTCGCGCCCCTCCGTCAGCGGGCTGAGGAAGTAGAGGCGGCCCTTGCCAAAAGTGACGCTGCTAGGCAGGCGTGAGGCGAGGCCATACAGGCGGCAGCGGGTCTGCCGCACGGCTTGCCGCAGCTGCTGCCAGCTGCGCTTGTGTACACTGCCTCCCACCGGGCCTGGCACCCCCGCCACTCCTGTGCAGAACTCGGGAGGTGAACCCGGCACCCCCTCAGCGACCAGGCCCTCCATGGGCCCTGGATCGCAAGGGGAAAAAGAAAATGGTGTAAGGTTGTGCAGTGGTCATTTCGCCAGTTTGGCAACAAGCACTTCCCAGGCCGCTGATCAGAAAAAGAATGTGAGAGAGAGAGAGAGAGAGAAAGGCAGGGATGTTAACCAGAAAGGATTCCGGTTGGCTACCCTGCACAGGGGAAGGGAATGAGGGGAATTAAAGAGGAAAGAGAGAAGTAAAGGGAAATAATCACAGTCTGTCAATCAAGGCAGTCTCTCTCAAAAAGCGAAAGAGTGCCTTGTAAGCCTTGATGGCAGTTGGCTGTTGTGGCCACGGACCGAGGATCTTGGCCTCTGTGAAGGGGCGAGGGTCCAGGCGGTCCAGAGCACATCGCAGCTTATGTCTTTCGGCTACAAAGGCAGGGCACTCACACAATATATGGGTGATTGTCTCATCACAGGCGCAGTTCACACAAGAAGGGCTGAGTTTGTATTATAGCTGGGCACTGCCCTTCAAGCCAACCTGTGGCTTCGGCAGGGCCGTATGTATATAAAGAATGTGTGACAAATAAAAGCTTATTATTATTATTATTTATATTATTATTATTAAGCAAAAGAAGCGGACATGAGAAGACCATGTGACATGAGAACAAGCAATCAGCAACTTCTAAAGGTGACTTACACCTGTGAGTCGCTAATGTTGCGAGACTGACTTTGCCCGATTCATCACAGTCCCTCCACACTTTCCTAGAGCTCAGTGATTGTAACCAACGGATCAAGATCGGCTGCCTGATGTCCACGACTCCGAGGTACGAATGTGCCCTTAAAGTGACAGAGGGGATACCAAGAGAAGGAAAGCATAGTTGTAGATGGCAGAGAATGAGGTATAATGATGAATTTACAAGTGTAAGGTGACCAGTACCAGACAGGGATAATTAAAGAACACATGGGGAGGGCTTCGTTCTGCAACAGACTAACATGGCTTAACCCATTAAGTTCGTGCTGATGGAACAAGTCATGTGGGGCAGAGGGGCAATTTAAAACAGAGAAGCACACTGGCCCACTAAGGAACTGATTGTACGGGGGCAGGCAACAATGCAGGTATCAAGCACGCACCAGAAAGCTTTGTGGCAGTACACAGTGGTCAGCCTATCATCAGCATTACAGAGTGCCCATTACAGCCCTCCAAACAGATGCACTACTATAGCCCTGGTTTGTGCACAGAATATGGGAAACTGGTGCACGTACAGAACAACACACTGCTATCAAGAAAAAGTGTCTTTACGACGAGACTCGTAAATAAGGCGATGTGCTCCTCAACTTTCTAGCTTGCACATGTTTCAAGGAATTCATAATTAATATAGAAAAATTAACTGCGTGCGTCAACGGACGCACCAAAGGGGCTGTTTTATATGCAAATCATGGTCTTCGCGTGAAGGCATGCGGGAAAATAAAATGAGCAAGGCCCAGCTTAGTTTCGCGAACCGTCTACACGAGATGTGCTACAGCTCCTATCTGTTGACGCTTTTTGAAGGGAGCGCATAGAAAAGCTGGATGGCACCTCCTAGCACCACTACCTGCTCTCACCCTGCTGATGACCGCCAGTGACTTGCGTACGGCAGGTAAACAATCCCGGGCGAATCACGTGAGGATTCCAAGTTGTGCCCTTGCGTGCGCCGGTGACTGCCCTTCGTCGCTTTTGCTTAGCGCGTCTGCTAATCGGCCTCCGCATATGCCGGCTGCTCGAAAGAACGTCACCAGCGCTGATAAAAACGGGGTGGCCCTCAAGGCTCGATTGTTTTCCGGCTTCACTACCACTCATCAAATGAGTCCACTTTTATCGACACACGTCGCACCTGTTGAGAATCGTCTACAAACCGCCCCTGGCTGCCAATCCGTTGGCTGCTAGCACGTAAACCAGCAGTGGGCAGTGGGCAGGTTTCTTCGCGCCTGCCCGCCTTGCAGGGAAGCCGAGAGCGAAAGCACCGACAGAACACCCTAAATGGACTGCCGCCAAACTCGCGGGCGGTTGACAAGAGCTGCGCTCATTTGCAGAGATAAAGCGGACCTGAGGAATGTCTACACTAGCATGCAGGGTAGAGTGAAACCAGGCACTTACTGGGCTTTCCGTAGGCCGCTATAGTATTAACTAGCTGTCCGCAAGAGGGTTCCTACAGTCTGCGTGCATCACTTAGAGCTGCGTAGCCGTAGTGAGCCGAGTTCTCCGACGAGCTCCCGATTCGCAGCAAAAGCCCTCCGACGGTCCATGCGTGCCTGCCACTGGCCGATGCGGAACCGCCGAGGGTCCGAATAGGCAACACCGTCGTTATGCAGACACAGCGACGATATCCTCCCGCAGCGCTATTACAGAAATGACCCCGTGGCATACGTTGCGCTAGCATCAAGCGCTGGTTTAAAATAAGCAGCACACGGTATTTCGGAACACCAGACACATACCACCAGCACCGACGGCGCCATTGAACGCGACCGCCACAGTTTGCAACAACCCATGCAAGTCCAAGCGAGAATGCCAGCAAGTTCAGTAAAATTGCTCTCTCTAATAAACGCTAGGGGCGCTAGTTACTTTTTAACAATAAATGATCTCCACTAGGGGAGCTGGATGCCGCCAGGGTATAGTGCCTAGAATATACTGGCTAGTGTGTCGACCGCGGCCTCTCGGGTGGCACCGGGAGCAATGAATGCCGGCGGCCGCCGCGAGGAGCGCTGCAGAGCGGGTGGGTGCGTGCGGGGAGCGCTCCTACCGCGCTCGCTCTGCAACTGCTGCAAGGGGCCTGCTCAATTTTTTGCTTTCATTAAGCCATATGATGTGGGCGTGCGCCCAATCCACACCTTTAGTGAATTGCAAGGAGTCATGGGAGGTTTTGCTACGCAGCCAGGACCTCCAAGAACAAAAAGAGACCATCAGGTATGCCTTCGAAGCCGCCCGGTCCCAAGGGATCTCGGCCGTCTGACAAGGACGGGATGGCGAGGCCGCCGTCCTGATTATCTGATATAATAAAGTTTGTCTAAGCCTAAGGTGTAACAGACCAAAGCTTTCAGCCGTCACGGATGCATCTGACTACAAGTTTCAGGGTTTGTTTTGAGTATTTGACAAGAGGCAAAGTATTTGACGGTTGTATCTTGCGAAAGCTTGAACGAAGTTCGGCGCGCAACTGAGCTTCAAACATCCGTGCTCACAAAGGAAACACGGGATTTGTATTCTAGCTACGATTGCATAATGGTCTCTTTTTTGATACAAAAACAACTTGAAATGCTGCAGTTATATTGGCTTGCATTTATGCGTTCTCTGTGAACAACGCAGGCAAAAAAGTTGCGCAACACTCGTTTTTATTTACAAGGAACAACAAACGCAGGGAAATGGCAGAATTGCATGGTGACTGGGAGAATTTACTGGCAGCGGCGCTGTTGAAGCAACTTTTGCAGTTTAAGCAACTTTTGGTAAATGACGGTCTCTGTGCACCATCATTTTGCGATCCACCGGCGTTTGCTGGCTGCTTCACGACCAAAATGTGTGGAGCACTTTTCAATCACAGGAGCTCCGTTGTCGGCACCAGATCCTTCCGCGTCCACCGATTCGGCACTCTAAACAGCTAAACACAACTCGGAGGCTTCCGACGGGACCCGCCTGTGGCGCTTAAATTTGCTGGAGGCTCTTGCTCGCACAAATTCCTATTTTTTCTCTTCGCTGGAAGGTGTTTCGGATAATCCGTAAAAATTGTAGGTACGGCGTCGGGTTTCAAACGCGGTTTATCGCGGTGGAGCTCACTCCGTTTACGGTGACACTGAACGTGCGCTCGTTACAGGTGCTCTCAAAATGTGTTTTGTTGTGTTGGGTTTAATGGCACATATGCAGCTAAGGCCATCATGCGCCAAACACAAGGTATAGGAACTGTTTTCTGTGAGATTTAATAAAAATGTGGAAGCTCTCAGTGGTGTAAAGGGCCAAAAATTAGCTACCTTGTAATATTGGGGAAAACGAGATTTAGGAATGACTAATGGTAAAAGCTTTAAAAAGGTCAGGTAGCCTCAGCGGCCATCCTTGGCTGGGCAAGGATGCCGAGGATCCCGACCAATCAAATAAAAGCCTCAGCCTTTTCCTCACGAATGAGGAAGTGACTGAGGGACATCATGTGAAGCTATAGGTCATGATTTATATTTAGTTGAGAAAACCTGCTTCAGTTAAAAACTTAAAAACACAAGATATGTGCTCTCAAAATGTTTGTTGCAAACCACAGCAGTTGGCGTTAATCTTCTGTCTTTCCTTCTGATGTTTTTCTCCCATTCTGCAAGCTGTAGATGGTGCAGTAAACATAGAAACGCGCTCTTTGTTCGAGCGGTAACCGCTTTTGCACAGCGGCACAAAGCAAGTCTTTTCCTTGCCCTGCTGCTTTGGCTTCGACATCTCTCTGTGCCGTTTATAGGCAGGCAAGGGAAAACAACAATCCACGACTCACTCCATGAATTGACAACAGTGTAAACGACACGCTGAACGGCATGCTGAACGACACGGTGAACACACACGCACGGATACACGATCGCACACAACGCTCGCACAGAACCCCGATGCCATCCGAACGAAACTGCTAGGAGTACGGAATGGCTCGCATGTGCGAGGGCCTACGCAGAACAACAAACGCTGTACCTCGCTGAACAGAAAAGACGTGCACAAGCGGGTTAAATCACGCACGTGTTGACCAACCGCTTGCCTGCTGCCTTCCGAAGCAAAAAAGGAGCGCTGGCCGCGTCGTCTGCTGCGGCAGCACCCTCCCGACAAGCAGCGCCCTCTGTCGCCGTCGGTGGGCATTCATTGCAAACGGCGCCACCCTCTCCCATAGCGCAGCGCGGGCGGTCGTCACACTAGCCAGTATATTCTAGGCACTATAGCCAGGGCTGTGGCATGTTGCAAGTTGCGCGTCCGCGCCGAGGGTGCCGCCACGGTCGAAACGATTGCAGCGATCCTGGTATCGGCGGTAAACGCGGCTGCAGTTAAGCCTAATAAAAGTAAAATTTTTCGACCACTATCAATAATAAAAATGTGCTTATGAACTAAATTATAACCAGCCATAGGTATTAAAAATAAGATATCACAGAAATTAGTTGCGAAGATGACGACGCGGGTAACGCGGCAGCAGACGACAAGCAGACGACGCACGGTCAGCCGCGCAAGAGAAAACCACAGAAAACGGCGACTTCGGCGACGTTCGCACTGCACTGCTGCACCAGCGTCACTGCAGAGTCATGTCGCATATGTATTGTTGCGCGAAGTGGTGCAGCACATCCGGCAAGAGCGGAGAGCATCTCTTCAGTGTTCCTGTCGACCAAAGGTATTTATGAATTCACGACCTAGCGCACCCCTCTTTGCGTAACAAGTTTACAAAACCGTTAGTCACCTGTGCGCCTTTCTGACCGCCCTTGAGCGCTACAATTTGAAATTGCCAATGGAACAGAACGAATTTTCCCTGTACGGTTTACTGCAGCGGCTTTGTTTTTTTGCGAAATGAGTTTGATAAGGACGTTTAAGGGACATTAAAGCAAATTTAAGGGACGGTGCTGTAGCTCGAGATGGCCCAACGGTCAGTTGCCTCTCATAAGCGTGGGGCGATTTGCTACCTTGCTTTTCTCATTCGCATTTGTGTGTTTGCGTGTGCTCACTGCCTGACTTGTCTCGCTAACTTTAATCCCTCTTAGATTTTGGTGCCCTCAAAGTCTATTTTGTATATGTTTATTCTAACTGCTGCACCGCAACGTCGACAGCGGAGCAATTTTAATGTTCATTCCGGTTCAGTTTTTTTACGATGTTTAGCGCTTACATATTATTACGTGCGTGGTTTCTGCAGCAGCGATGCGCGCGTCGCACCTAAAATTATCGAGCTGGCCTGACTAACACCAGTAGTTTGGAACACCGCGCTGAAAGTCGATTCCTATCCCCTAACATATCTCTTATCTCATGCGTGGTCCTTGACTGCTTTCGGATAAGTTCGCCTAGTTCGTGTTTCCTTTCCGTGCGTCGTTTCCGGCGGATGGTTGAAGGCAATGTAGCTTTGGGATATCCACGGGAGAGGCAGCGCCTTTTGCACGGAAAGAGGAAAGGGGGAGGAGGGGGGAAGCATCTTTTTTTTTCTTAGGTACCCGTCTTCGAGGCAGCGCGTTTTGCATGGTGGGGATGGGGAAGGGGGGGGGGGGGGGGGGCATTTTTTTTTACTTTTTGGGGACCCAACTTTCTTGCCTCCCCCCCCCCCCCCCCCCCCTCACTTTTTTTGAAAGAGCAGTGTTTCCTATTATTGTTTTGGACAGTGAAAGCACAAGGTGAAAAACTATGCCTACTGGTTCATTGACCAGCTGTTGTCAATCTGTAGAGTAGCAAGCCGATTATTCTTTCGGTTAACCTCCCTGCCTTTCCTCTTCTACATCCTCCTCCTGTTCTCAATCTAGACTTCAAACTTCTGAGAAAGCTGCTTTCTGCCACAGCATTGTTGGCATAGCTACATTGGCGTGGGTTCCATGCAGGAATAAAAAAAAAATGGATCATGGGTGGTGGTCAGCCTGCAAATGTCTGGAGAAAAGTGCGAGTTATAATTTCTATGGTAAGATTCGGCTTCAGTCTGCTGTGCAGCTCTGCCTCCATTCCCATCCGCTGCGTAAAATTATGCCGCTCCCAAAAAGTACTTAAACATAAAAGTAGTTTTTGCTACCTAAGCGAAAAACAGATCACAAAATGAAATCGTACCCTCAAGGATTTTAAGGATTGTGGCTTGTTTACTACAACCAGACATAAAAAAAATTATTATTTGGCTGTTTTTTTCAGATTTTCACCTTGGCTCAAATATGCCAACAGGGCAGACCTTCTTCACAATCAAAAGGAGAACATACACAGGACCTACAGGCTCTGCTCAAAACACTTCACGAGGGATTGCTTCACTAGTGATGCCCGCACAAGGTTGACGCGTGGAGCAATCCCTTCCGTGAAGGTGCAAGAGCCTCGCCTGAGGTCCTTGGTCCACCCGGGTAAGCAAAATTCCTGTCACAGTAAATTCTTCTCAAGCTTGATCCTTCAATATATCTTCTGTCTCTTTTTATCGCAGATTTCTATGAGGAAGGTGGTGCGGCACAAGGTGAGGCACTTTCTTCAGAAAAATTCATCCTGTAAATCTAAGATAAAAGGAAAGCGGGGCCAACTGCAAGCGTAACTTGCCGAGCACAAAACTTTCCTACTTCAATGTCCTGTCGCCATTGCTTCAGTTACATCAGTCTGCAGTGATGTACCACGCTGTAGCTTAAATTTCTCTAAACTATAGAGACAGGAGCTGGACAATGCACCCCTGCAGCAGTTTGGAAAGCTATTCTTACAGCTTGGTATTTATATTCTTGTCAATAATATTTGCTGCTCATTGGAATGAATCAAGGGCAAAGTGCGGGAATTCACTGAGACAATTGTGGTAAATTCTAATAGTAATGTGGCAGTTTGGGCTTGCTGGTAGCATGACATACAAAATAGCACAACAGCACACAGAGCCAAGTACAAATAAACACAAACACACAAGCACTAACTGCGAGCAGTTTATTGTGAACCACAAGGTGGTAAATATACATTTAGTGGCCACATATTGCACAAACATTCGAGGTGAACATTTTAGTGGTTTCTTAGACAAACTAATTCTTTGAGATATAGGCCACCAGGTTGTTTAACGATGCACATGTCACTTAAGCTATCTGATTTCTGCCTGAATGATTTCGCGAGTAAGTTTGCAAGCATTAATAGTGGTGACACTGCATTGTTCAAAAAAAAGTTTTTATTTATTTGAAATACTGCGGACCATGCATGATCCTAGCAGGAGGGGCACATTCAAACATTTTTCAATACAAGAAATGACAAGCATATGCATAGAGAAAAAAAAATAATAATAATAAGTCAGACAATCAATCAGAATTGAATATATAAACAGGCAAAAACAAACAAAACTCACGAAATAAAGAGATGACGTTCCAACTCTGATACAAAATTTCTGGACTTTGCATTTGCATTTCTGCAATGCACACCATGCATTTACGGCCTCGTGGTTTCCAATGAACTGTTTAACGCTTGTGTGTTTTCTTTCTTGCCCCTGTGTGCTGTAGCACTATTTTGTATGTTGCGGTATATTCATCTGGCAAAATGTTCTTTTATAATTGAATTTCTTACAAACTTGCAAAACCCCTTTCAGCCCAATTTAGGATCAGACAAACTGAGAGGAAGATAAACCGTTGCGAATAGAACACCACTGCTAGACTGTGTATTGAGCAGAAGCTGCTGCTATGCAGAGCTTGACCGGTTATCTGTTTTTTTCCTTCTTCCCATAGGTATCGGTTCCGCTGCAGCATTGCAGTCCGCTGGTGCACCAGTGGAAATCTTGCTTGACCACGGTAAGTCTTCCTGCGTTCTTACATAGGAAAGCATCCCTACGCATTCACTACACTAGTTGGTTTGTTTTCCTTGGAAGTAACTTTGTGGTACCTCTATTTCAGACTACTGTCTTACACCACTGACATATGCGTCAGGGACATCCATTGCCGCAGATTCCGTCGTCCATGGCACAGGTAAGTGCAATAAGCGGGGATCTGTTTTACATAAATGCTCGAGGTGAAGAAATTTCCATTTGGTTGAGGCTAATACTGCAATCGCGCATTACTTCTTAGTGAAGATTTATAACATGCGCAATCCTCACGTAAGGTATTGAGAGCTATGTCTTCACACAGCAAAATACGCGTATACTTTACTAATTGATGTGTTTAAATTGGGAGCAACTAAGTATAGTGCTTTAATTGCAGGCTACCAGCACACCACCGGTTCCCCGCAGTTTACTGCTGCTGAGACTAGCACTCCTCCCCTCCCTGGCGACGAAGGTGTGTATAGTGAACTGTTACAGCAGTGACAATGTACGAAAATTGAAAAGTTAACTGCACCACTATTGCTACAGCATTGCACATAGCTTAACACTATGCAGTTATATCAGTGCACAGTAATGTCGCGGGTGTTCAATAATTAGCTGCGTCACACATCGCGCTACACTACCACTTCGAACGCCACAAATTCTTTTGAAAGAGAAGAAATAAGTTTTAACTTTATGCTTACCACGTAGTATTTCATATCTTTTTCTGTGAGACTATGTTTGAAGGCATTGTTTACGTGGTGGACATCTCTGTTTTCTGTAGAGCATTTTATATATACGTTACTTTTTTGTTCAGCTCAATGAACACGTTGAATACCCTTCTCAGGCAGACGTCGTGAAACTTGCTTCACTAGCTTGTTGCTCATCATTCAGATATATGCTTTAAATCTAGCCTAAGAAAGTGAACCTGAGTAGTAAAATACCTGATTTCAATCGTTTGTGGTCGCTGAGTTTTTCTTTCTTTGACAGGCGCTACCCAGACCGCTACCTTCAGAGAGCCCACACCAGCACCACGGGAATCAATTGATTATGGTAGGTTCTCCAAGAAAGCATGAGAATTTATTGCAAAATACAACCTCCCATCTACATTGCAAACTATGGACCAGTAACCTTGATAGTTTCATAGTGGGCATTGACGGGCCCATAATAGTGGGTAAGTTGTGCTTGACCGCAAAAAAATATGTTTATATTCCTGGATTTTTTCATTTGCCTAAGTCAAGTATTCCATGAAAAATGTACACATTTTTCAGGCACTGTTGGGTAAATACCCAAGCTGTGTAATGTTGTCAAAACAAAACATGCAGTTACAAGCCTACATTTAGCGGCTTTGTTCTCAAAGTTGTTAATTTACTGATAGAACAACATGTATAGAGCACTCGTGATGCCAACTGCATCATAGCAGTGTTTACATGAATGTGACTAGTCTCAACTTTCTGGTGTATTGTACGAGGGAAATGCATCAGGACAGCATACATATTGTGGTAAGCGAAAGAGCTACTACTGGGGCTAGTTGGAAATGCATCCTTGTGGGTATAAGGAAGTGCCAGCAAAAATACAAAGGGACGAACATATGAGTGCTTCGTCCTGTGTGTGTGTCCCTCTCTGCATTTTGCTAGCACTCACCTATACCCAGCCAGACGAGGATAGATCAAGAAGGGAAAGCAGAGTGCAGCAGTGAATGGAAACAGGTGACGTGTAGCCAGTTGGATTGCCTCCCAACACCTGCACTGGACAGAGCACTTCCCAGCGGAAGATAAAAGCAGCCTACGCAGAAAGTGCGTGCGGCTTGACCCTCCGCAGCCTGCACTGGACATGTCGCCACTAGACTTGATGTGGTGCATGTAAATGATGGCGCAACAGCTGAGCGAGAGACACAAGGAAGCATATAATGCACCATGGTAACATTTCTGTAAATATTGCTTATGTATCCTCGAAAATTCCCTCAGACAACTGTTAATAGGAAAGCCATACTTTGTAAGGGCTGTTGGTTTCTTTCATTATTTCATGAAATTTTGCATGCTCTGTGTTCAAATTCTTTTTTGCCAACTGTATTTTCTGTGGTTGGGAATTTGTGGTCCTTTGACAGGAAAATTCTCAGACCATTAAAGGATAAAATTCTCTATGAATGGTCATTTCTGTCCCAAGAACAGTATAAGTCATGCCTCGTTAATAGAGACACTTTGGTTTCGCATAAAGGGTTCCATAAAGTGGACCAGTGTTTGAGGCACATGATAGTGCTTCTTGGCGTTGTTGAAGTATCTGCTACTACGACTGTTCGGATCCAAGGACCCTGTGCTCACTCGTCTGAAGCAGCTGAATGTGGTTTTCAATGCAGCATACAGAATTTTGTTGTCACAGGCACTCGTGCAATGCAGCAAATGGTCAGGCATGTTGACCAGGCACCTAGCCGCTGTAAAGCATGAAACCATAGACACATAGAAAGGCCATTACAACGACATTTGCTCATTCGCTGCCTTCTGCCGGGTTTCTGCACTTAAATCATAAGCGGTAGAAGAACAGGTAGAGGCATAAGGACTTTGTTCTCGTTGCTGTCCATATTAAAGGAACAAAAACACATGGATACCAATGGGCTCCATACATTTTTAACCTGTCTGTTGTCTGCGCAGTGAGTTTCCATAAAGCAACGCGTAAATGTAGTGGAAAAGTTTGGTCACCAGTAAAGCTGTCTATATCAGAGCGGTCATATTAATGGGGCACGACTGCATTCATCGATTCGCACAAAAAACGACATGGCACTGTGTGGTGGGCAATTAGTAGCCCTATGACTGCACCCTAATCGTGACTTTGTGTGGGATATAGGTTTCTCTATGAGGCTCACAAAAAATATTTCTTTGCTTTCTTCTATGTTTTTTTCAGCTGAAGCTGGTCCTAGCGGCCTGAGTAGTACCACAGAGGTCAGCGCTGCACGGCCAGAGGTGACGCCAGTGCCAGAAACACCAAAAAGGAGAAGTAAAAAACGCACAACTGCGTACAGCCCTCGCACAAAAAGGCGCTTCGAGAAATTGCATTCTCGAAGCGACAGGTACCGTAAAGCTCTGGGCAGGATCACAAAAAGGCACCAATCAAGCCGAATAACGCAGCAGGAGGCTTTGAAGAAGCTTGAACCGCATTTGCCACAAGACCTTTTTGAATTGGTTAAAGCTCAAATCAGGCTCTATTCTTTTCCAAAATCCAAAAAGCATTGGTCAAGACAAATGAAACAATTCGCTCTCAATTTGTTCTTTCATTCTCCAAAAGCTTATCGATTCCTCAGAGAAATGCTGCATTTGCCACATGTGAGGATGCTGAGGCGCTGGCTGGCAGACATCCCAATGACACCTGGTATTATTCCAGGTGCCATGGATGCAATAGAATCAATTACAAAAGATTGGCCACTACAAGACAAAGCATGCTGTCTTTTATTCGATGAAATATCCTTGAAAAAAAATTTGATGTATGATCAATCCAAAGACATTGTAATTGGCTTCACAGATGATGGGAGTACCAGGACTTCTTGTGTGGCAAACACAGCTCTTGTTGTGGCTGTGTCTGGCATATCAAGAAGTTGGATGCAGCCAGTAGCCTTTGCAGCGTCCCACAATGCAACTTCTGCCCTTGCAATGCGCAAGCTGCTATTAGATTTAATTCAGCAGCTTGAAAGAAAAGGTCTTCTGGTGAAAGCGGTCATCTGTGATCAAGGGTCGAACAATGTCAGCCTGTCAAAAATGCTCATCCATTCTATCCGTGAGCCATATTTCATTGTCAACAACCGCAAAATATACTTCATGTTTGACACCCCACACTTAATCAAATGCACAAGGAATAATTTGCGAACACATAAGCTCACAATTGGCTCTGAGGTTGTTGACTGGACATACATCAAAACCCTTTACCAAAAAACTCGTAGCATAGATCAGGCCTCTACCACACCGACTGAACATCTCAAAAGCAGATTGGCAAAAAAACTAAAAGACCAACACATCTACAGGATGCCCTTTACTGACATGAGAGTTAAGTATGCCACACAAGTGTTCAGCGAATCTGTGTCTGTGGCACTCCTCACTCTCATCGCCATTCAGGAGCTTCCTGTAGATGCCAAATTTACAGCAGAGTTTACGGAAAGGATGGATAAGCTTTTTGACTGCCTGAATAGTTCGGCCCTGAAAAAGCAGGACGACAAGTTACGGTACGCAATGGCTGAGGGCTCAGAGCACCATGTCTTTCTTGAGTCGTGCATAGAATGGATCGCTCAGTGGCATTTTGGTAGTCCTCTGGACAAGCAACCTCACACCATCAAAGGTTGGCAGATCACAATCAAAGCCTTGCTTCTGCTGTGGACAGATCTAAAAGAAGATTTCGATTTCACTCATCTTTTCACTCGTCGATTGCAGCAAGATCCCTTGGAAAATTTTTTTGCAACAATTCGTCAAAAACATGGCTGCAATGAGACACCTAATGTGTACCAATTCGTGTCTGCTCTAAAACATATTTGGATTGGCAAACTCTTTAAACTATCTCAAGGAAACTGCGAAGTGACAACAAATGCGTTCCTCACCAATTTGGGGAGTGTTCCTGCATTATTGTCATCAAGCAGCACTCCAACCACAAACCACAGCAGGCAGCAAGGCTCAGATTCATCTGACGTGCCGGCATTTTCACAAGATGCCTTTGACATAGTATATGAAAATGTCGTATACCATGTCGCTGGCACTCTTGTGAAGAGCTTTCTTGACCAGAGGACTACAGGTTGCACATGTGAAGGAACACTCCTTGCAGCAGACGGTGGCTCTCTCCATGGGCGCCATCAGTTCTTTGCACTACTCAAGGAGGATGGTGTTCCTGAGCACCTTTTCAGCTCAATTGCCACAACATCTGAGGAATGCCTAAATTATATAAAGGAATTGGATTCGGCCTTCAGAAAAGAAATTTTGTACTGTGCCCATTTATCCAATGTGTGCAGGACCCTTGTTGAAAGGATGCCAAGCCAGGAAACCATTTTCTGTTCACTAGGCTGCAGAATGAAATTTCTCAAATTATTCTGCCACACAAGGCTACATTGGCACCTTTCATTCGTAAACAGGAACACAATAACAAAAACAAAACAGAGTGCTCCTGCTAGAAAAAAGCGTAAATTAGCTGGCTAAATTAATGGTGCACTGAGTTAGGATTATTATATTTGTTTTTTTTTTTTGGTTTGGTATGGTTTATTGGGGTTTAACGTCCCAAAGCAACTCAGGCTATGAGAGATGCTGTAGTGGAGGGCTCCGTAAATTTCGACCGCCTGGTGCTCTTTAACGTGCACTGACATTGCACACTACACGGGCCTCTAGCAGTTCGCCTCCATCAAAATTCGACTGCCGTGGCCAGGAATGAACCCGTGTCTTTCGGGTCAGCAGCCAAGCACCAGGTTATTTAATGCTGCTTACTGAACATGCGCCCTCTCTTTAACTTCTTTTTTACTTTTTTAAATGTATACAAGTCTTTATGTGCCTGTTTATACACAGTCCTGCTCCGATTGCCCATATACTATGTCGACTGCTTTTGCTCCTGCTGCGTTACTTCCTTTAGAAAGTACAAGTTTGCTTTCTGGAGGGGTTGTGTGCCCTGTTAGTTTGAACATTGCTATGACCAGTGGTTTGCAATTTACTCAATAATGCCGGATGGCAACAGCTTACACAGGGTGCCGCGGAAAACCCGTGTGTTTCAGCTTCTTTCTCTTCCTGTGCGACAACCACGCAGTCACAGAGCCCCTTAAGGAATGCCAAAAATCAGTTTATAATAACTGGTTGTATGTTAAAAATAGTCTCTTGCAGCATGATTTGGGCAAAATTAAAATTGTGAAACACATCATACATAATGTCGAGGCACACGTAGACACAGGTGCCCACAAAAACCAAAGGTGCTGTGCATACCCAAGGGGTTTGTGGTATATTACTTGGCAACCCCTGGTCATGGCTTCCACTCGGTTGTGCAGCTGGAAAATTTACTGATGGCTAGAACCTACAGGCAGCAAAAACAGACTGGCTCAGGTGCTCGGCTCTGTACCAGTTAAGAGGGCTGTACGCATAAGATGCAAATTGGTTGACATATGTGCTCATGTCGAATAGAAGCGTGCTCAGACTATGCTGCACTGCTATTCACAGTTGATGTGCGTTTTTTTTTCATGAAGTTGTAACGTTTGAGGTTTCACTTCCTGAAGTAATACATGGGCTATGAGGGACGCAGTATCAGTGGCCTGCAGATTATATTAAACTATACAGCGTCCCTAATTTTGTGTGTTGATACTGTACAGTACACGGACCGCTTGCAATTTACCACTCAGTAATATATTAATTTGACACTGTGGTGGATGCAATATATTGTAACAAAGAGAAGAATTGCCGGTTTGTTTACACTCTGTGCGTTGTTTTCATTTCTCTAACGACCTATTTATATGCACGCATACTTTTGGTTGCCACCCAGTGTATCGTAACGGCAAACTGAATTAATGACCTCTCCGGCCATGGCCGCAATTGTTCGGTGGATTTTCAAAAAGTCTTCTCTGCACATGACTCTCGACCTGCCTTGGTTGCAACTTCCTACCCTTGGCATCAACAAAAAAACAAGTAACCGAAACAGGGAATGGCAGATGAGCTATGCCGTACAGCATGCCAGCCTGTAACTCATCTGCAAAAGTTAGCTAAACATGCCCAAGGTTAGCCGAGTCATACAGTGAGCTTTTCTTGGAGTCTTTATACTAAGCACTAGCACTGCAGCATATTATGTTGTCCCTAGCCCAATGCACTGTGATTGCTTCTGCACGAGTCAAAGGCTGAAACTTTTCGGTTCCTTTCTCTGTGTGTGTACATTCATAGCCACAGACTGATGCATTTCAATAGATGTCAGATGTTTTACTTGCCTGCTATTTACCTGACTCTCCTACAAAGTCATGTACAAACCTATATTCAGTCATGTAGCATTTGATTATGTATACTGTACCTACCTTGATACCTTTTTTTATTCTCTATATATTCTCTGCGCGCTCATGTCTTTTAAGTTTACATAATGGTTTTTTTTAATTTTGATTTTTAGGATGCCTGTCACTGACATTGCAATGCCACTGATGCCTGAAATTACTTTTTGAACACAGTTTGTCACTGCTGATGTTCTTTTAATAAATTGTTCTTTGTACAAAACCATTTACGCTTTTCGTTCTCGAGCGAGCGCAGCTGCTAAAAGCAGTCGCGCCGCTCGCCACCATGCACCATGCTACATCAACAGATACATCGAAATACAAAAGCGAGGGAACAGATTCGGTAAGTACTCAGGAAATCAAGCATGAATGCAGCGCGGGAGCAGTTAATCCCCAGTATTTACAAAGCTTGGATCGAGCTAGCGGCCGCCAGCACCAGGAACGCGCGAGCAACCGGTCGCAACCAGCCGCCTGATCGTGCGCCGCCATATTGGATTTCTGGATTGACTTGTTGGCTTGGATTGGCTTGGCTCGGGGAGTTTTGAGCAATTCATGCGTTTACCGCCTCTCCCAGGTGTCTCCACCATCGCCTTCCAAAAAAAACGTCCCCATTGGCTCTATGAGAGTGTCACTCCCTTGATGCCGCATCAGGCGCGCGAAAGTGAAGCCACTGGAAGTAAGTGGCCTTGTCCCGGAAGTCAGCCTTTGGCAGTGCATGAAATCGGACCTCGGCACGGTTTTTCAGTTCCAGTTTTGTTTTCCCACTTAGCATTTCGTCTTTTTACATGACAATGCCTACCTGTTGCGCCGTCAACTGAGCGAGGAGACCAGCGCAGTCTTCGGGAAAGACGTTTCAAAAATAAGGGCCCATTGCACCGCCATGGGACGACACTAGCAGACGACAGGACGTCGCTATACACGCAGCAAGTATGGAGCCTCGTCTACTCGGCTCGGTGTCGTCCCGTCGCCAACACTGCTCTTTACTGTGATGCACGTTCCCGCGCTCAAGCCCAAGTTATGCCATCAGTGGGGGATAAATTTAAGAAAGAATAGATGGAAACCTTCACCAGGCAGCTGACCTTGCAGCGACCATTTCACCGAATTATGTTTAGACAGAACCGGAGCGGGGGCTATCTGGTGAGGTGTCGATGGTGTTCGGTTGCTTCGCATTAGCGCCTCCAAAAGGTATGGTACTGCTTTTTAGACGGAGCGTGTCATATGTACTGTTTCGTATTGTAGCAAGTTAAGCCTAAATGGGCTTTTATTCGTGGTTGTTGATGCAGTTAACTTCTAACAGCGCTTCTCTTGCGCACTGCAGCATTCGTCTTTCTTGTCAGTCGTTCCTCTCGCGCTGTGTGCCTTTTCTTTGCTGCACGAAAATTCGGTCTTAAGATGGCCTAGCCTCATCGTCATTCCACTACTTTTCCTTCACGATCGGAAGACAAGAACCAGGCAAGAACATAGTGTTTAATGCACGTACCCCTTTGCCGAGGCAGGGTGAGACCTGCATGCCTGTTTTCTTCTGTTTCTCAGAAATTACAGGGTTCTGCACGCAATGCTCACATTTCTCGCGTTCAGCTTGCTTGTTCCTTTCATATAACTGCAGAAATTACACGATAACAACGCAAAAAACTGGGAACGAAAGGGCGAAAGACGCGACTTTTTGCATTGAAATACACAGCAGACACCCGACTTCCGGGACAAGCAGTCCAACTTCCGGTGGCTTCACTCGCGCTCATTTTTCCTTCCTCCATGCTCGCGCTCTATGCTCGCGCTCGTCTCGAAAAGCGGGAATGCGGCATCCAGCCACCTAGTGGAGATCAGTGCAATAAATCGGTAAAATTTGCAAAAAACACTTTATTATTATTATTATTATTATTATTATTATTATTATTATTATTATTATTATTATTATTATTATTATTATTATTATTATTATTATACGGTTAATCATGCTATTTTATTAGAAAAACTGTACCTTCTGGGTTTTCGAATTCTAAAGAATTTCTGATGCGGACGTTCACAAGTGGTCAGAATCAAATGGAGCACAGTGCAAAGCTCCCTGTAAAAGCGGGTGTACCACAGGGATCCATTCTATCTCCATTGCTCTTTAATATATTTACAAGTGATCTGAGCTCAGTAAGTGCTTGATTTTTCAGTGCGCGGACGACACAGTTCTGCACACGAAGCATATAAACTACGAGACGGCAGTGAATGTGTTGCAGGAAAACATTAATTAAGTGATGAAATGGTTTTCCAAGAATGGAATCTCGGTGAACATAAACAAAACCAAAATGATATGTTTCAGAAATCCTTTAAAGACGCTACTTACAGATAGACAAGTATTCTTGCATGACATGATTCCCTTCCCTGTTGCAGCTTATCTTGGCATGACCATTTGGCATATCTGTGTGCTAAGCTACGGAAGGTTACATGGTTACTCTTCAATATGAAGTCCCGATGTCAGTGAAAAAAACTATAATTCATGCACTCGCGTAGTGTTCTGAGATACTGCATTTGCGCCATGTCCTTCACGCTGGCATTGCCGTTTTGATAGCATACTAAAAACATGTTGAAGACCATTGTGTGCAATTTTCACATACCATCCGGCACGGACGTCTTGTTCCTAGGTCTTCCGTCATTTCTTTTTGTGCATACAGTCGCGTTTACCTGCATTTTTGGAATTCAGACTTTTTAATTATTAATACTCCTAAACGGAAGTTAAGGTAAACATTTCGTTATTATGTACCACGAAGTGTAACTAGACACGGGAAAGCAAGGCGCTGTGCTTATGTACCTGAAATCTTTAATGAATTACCGGATGAAATTTTTGCTTTCTATGCGTGACCAAGCCCTGTGTTGATCTCTGTATTCTTCTGTTAGAGTGAAGTTATGCTTAAAATATTCGTTAATTCATTTATTTTTATTTTTATTTTGACGTATACTCTAGGTTTAGAGTTGAATTTCTGAATACTTATGCCGAACCTGTGTTTTCCAATATATATATATTTTTTTGGTCTCGCTTGTGAGGAAGCGGCATACCATTACCGAAGCTAGGTGCCCTGTTTTGGTTTGGTTCTTGAGAAAAGGAAATGGCACAGATTTCGGTGAACCATGGAGGAAAGAAGGAAAATGCGGTGAATATATCGAAGCGCGTCGTAATGGAAGGGAGGAAGGTGGAAGTGAAAGAAGAAAGAGAGAAAGAGATGCCGTAATGGAGGGCTCCAGAATAATTTCGACCACCTGGGGATTCGCGCAATGACATCGCATAGCTCACGTGCGCCTTTGCGTTTCGCCGCCATCGAAACGCGACCGCCGTGGCCGAGTCTGAATCAATATCCTCCTTGGTTTAAACCCGGGTACTCCGGCGAAGTAGCCGAGCGCCCTAGCCATGGAACCGCGTCGGGTCCTCTCGTTTGCGACATGCCACTACGTTGATAACTTCTTTAAGCGAAATCAAAAAGAGTGCGATGAGGGGCTCTCTTTATTGTTCTTTAAGATAAGTCTGATGTTTAGCTGGGGTCTTACACAGCTATTTTGTTATCTATTTGCGATGAATGACAATTAGCACGCTTGATAAAAGGTCTCCAGCAGTAGTGTGGATTGTTGAGCCAGTTGATGACACGGAGTTCAAAGCGCTCGTGGCGTGTGCTGCTGCTCTCTCGCTGTTTCCTCGACGAAATTTTAGGAGGAAGCACCCTCATTATCAGATTACCGTTGCCCGAGTCTATCTATGATTGTCTGAGAAAGCCAAGGCGAGCCAAGGCGAGTCAATATAGGGGGCCAATACAAGCTGAAGCCAGCCGCAACTTTAGCCGTTCTGAGCGCAAGTAGCATTTAGAGAAAGAAGTTTGAGCTTCAGCGTTCGGTTTTGTCCCTTGCATAACGTTCTTTTGATTTATTCTCATCGGACTTGAGTGACGGCACGAGCGGGTACCTGGTGAAGTCTAAGCGCTCATGAAGTGAGGTACCATTGCTCCAGGTAGCCTAATACGGACGTGTTGTCATTGCACTTTCTGTTAGTGCGCCGATTTCAAATGATGACTGTCTCCTTAGTTAAAATTGACGCTGCGTGTTTTGTAGACAATAAGATGCCTTTTGTTTTTGTCCTTAACAAGCTCCTTCTTTGTTGATTTGACTTGCATTCGTTCTGCCTTTTGTTTTTGCTCTTAGCAAGCTCCTTCATTGTTGATTTGACTTGCATTCGTTCTGACCTAATGCTTGCATAAAAGCGAAGGTTCTGGGGAACGGCTCCCAACGGTTGACTTAACGTTAAGGCTTCTGGGCTCAGTGTGACTTATAGAATTTCTTTAATGCTAAACGCGTTTAAAAGACCAGTTTGAAATCAAAGCTGTGTGAACGCTAGTTGAAAGCGTCGCCTGCACGATATATTAGGGCCATTTTTTTTGCCGTGTATCATAATTTCTTGATACACTTGCTACACCAGTGTAGCCAGTGTAGGTAAAAAAAAAATGGCCCTATTATGTTGGCCCACCTCTTGTCGCTCTAATAGACCTTTTTTTTTTTTTCGCCTCAGACAAGTGCGCAAAGTGGCTGGATTTTGTTGCGGGCACCATGGCGGCCACAAGAGAGCGTCGTGCCAATGCTGGCAACAAGTTGGCCCAGCTGCTTAATGAGGAGGATGATGCCGATGACTTTTACAAGACGACCTACGGAGGCTTCGATGTAAGGTCTAAGTGGCTGCTGAGACCTTACGTCATGTGTGGTAGTACACAGACCATGTTTCCTTTTGCTAACTGCTTGTAACCGAAATTTTTGTCCTCTTCTGTCACCATTGATCTTTCGAGACCATGAACAAAGGATTCATGGCTTAAAATTTCAACTGGCTGCTGAATTTTGCCAGCAAATTAGTTTCACTCCTCGGCATTGTTACGTTAAGCACTACCTTAGTGTGCTTAAGTGTTTCCTAGGGGCATTATCTTTAGTGAAAAAATAGAGCCATTATTATTTTAGGAGCAAAGAATTAACGATTACTCGTCGGCTGCGTTGGCCTAAGACCCTTTGTTCAGATACACAGTTTATCTCTGATCACAGTGTTAGACACTGAAAGGTATAGATAATGTTTTTCTTTAAATTATGTTGTGTTGTTTCTGGAAGCATATCGTTGTTATCAAGTTATTGTTGCCTACGTCTGGGGCTGAGCTTCTTGCGAAGGAGTTTGGGCTAAACAGTGTCCTTGCTTGACTGTCTTCTTGATGCAGCCTGAACCCAAGATCTGTTGACTCCACCTGTTGACCCTGTTTGGGTAGTCGCTCCCGACATGTAGCTCAGAGAACAATTGCAAGTTTTTGACACCCTGTGCTGATATACGACAAGGAAATTGGCAGGGCATGTAATGATCAAATTTGTGTTCCGTTAGAGTTGCAGAGTCAGTACCAAGAGAAGGGAAATGGAGCTGACAGTGGAAAAGAACCAAATGGTGGGATGAGATTAGGCCATTTGTTGATATAGGATGGTCATCGCTGGCACAGGGCATGGCTAATTGGAGATAGAGGAAGAAGCCTTTGTCTCACAGTAGAATTATCTGCCATGATGACTATGGTAACACCATGGGTATGAAAGCAAGCATGAATTAATGATCTAGTGGAAGTGAAGAGGATGGAACAGACTTCAAAAGGACGTGTAATGCACAGAACACATTACCGGTAGTCTGTTACCGGCAGAGTAGGTGTTAGTGGAAGTGACATTTACCCAAGAGTGTTAGGAAGTCGTGTGGAGCGGTAAGATGACGAAATCTGCTGTGCCGCATCTGGCACAGGACAAGGTTGATGCAGGTCAGTGAGAGACTCCTTTGTCCAACAGTGGAGTTAATACGCCCGATGGGAGTGGTGAAAAGAAAGAACCAGTAGTGGATGTGGGGTGTTCTTTATCTTTCCAGCAGGTGCCAGTAGTAATTTCAACCAAATGGGAATGTTGCCCTCATCACTGCAAGCAGCTTGCCTACTGTGTTTAGTTTTAGTCTGGGATCAGCAATGTTAAAAAAAAAAAAAAATGAGTGTGTTGCCAACTTAGGGCAAGGACTCGCTTTTACACTGAGCATTAGAAGGGGCTGTCAGATGCCTTGTGACTAGTGCTGATTCCTGTCATTGGACACTGTGTGTGAGCTAAAAACAAGTGGAATTACCTGGTTTTGGTGCCTGATCATAATGTAACATTTCATCAGAGCTAAGAACTCTTGCTGAGCAGTTCAGACGGTTGAAATTGAGCGCAAGCTCTCGCATTGCAGGCATCTAACGGGCTGGCATATGATGTTGGGTTGATAGCACCATATCTGCCAAATGGCTTACTCTTGCGTTTAAGGTATTGCAATGGATAATACGGAAGGATGGTCAGGGAACCGCACACAGCCGCGGCTTTCTCTTCAAAGTTCTTGACAACATTCTCCGTTCCTGCTCCACTAAACATATGCTGACCACCGCCTAGCACCCCCCAACATTTGACCTCAAGCCCTACCTCTTGCCGTGCTCTGCATTGCCCTAATCTACACCAAGACTGTTTTTTTGGTGGTGGGCTATACAATGGATAATGCTTATGACAATGCTGTGAAGGAAGTGTTTTGTTCTACCCTGTGTGCTGTGCTTTGGTCGTCCTTGCATCTTCCTCGCCTTGTACTGCATAGCAATATTAATGCTGCAGCGCATAAGTAGCTACAATGGAAAGGTATTTGATTTCTAAATTGTTGCCTAAGAATCTCTCTACATTCAACCTTGTGACCAATCCTCAGTAGCTAGCAATATATATGTGCCTTCTGTGAACAACAGACAGCACTTATTTTGCAGCCTTTTGTCCACTTATTGATGATTTTGCAGTCTGCAGATATCTGAAGTTTAGGCTAAGCAATTCATGAAACATTTTTTGAGGATTTGAGAATTTTGCAACTCTTGTAAAGATCAAAGACCTCAGGCTGGTGAACACATTTTTTTTTTCTCTAGGCTGACTTGTGGCATTCCGCATGATCAACGTGACTAGTTTTGCACTTGTTCAAGCTGTAGTAGTAAGCAGGTTTTTAGCAGAACTGAACACTACCTCAAATTTTGGTGTGCATCACCGCAATAAGGAGGCTGTTGTGACGATAGGGATCAGCAATTTCAGCATAAAAGAAAAATGTTCGGACAAGCATTTAAAATTGTCCCTGCAGCTTTGCCTGTTAAATGAACTCCAAAAGGAAATTGAGCACCTGCTTTCAGTGGAATGCAAAGCCTTTTGGTGTTGGAATCAATCTTCACAACAGCTTGGTTTCGGTTGCTTGGAAACCTTTTGAGGGGCTTCTTCATGCCATGTCTGGTTGCTCTTGCATTCTCATATTGGGTGCATACTTTTAGCTGGGGTGTTTCAAGAACAGTGCACGCAAAATCCTATGTAAAAACTTTGTGAGATGCTTTGCTTTTCAGTAGTGTAGAAGTGGGTGTGCTGTTACTTTTTCCTGGCTTTTTACGATGTGTCATAATAGTTAGAGTGAAAGTGACCTTTGGGGTTCTAATGTGAAGACATAGTTGCAGCACACTTGTCTCGAATATTATGAGCATGTATACTTTAATGAGTTTTTTTCTTCTTCATGGTTTCGTTTTCACATCTGCGTTGTTGCTATTGTAGAGGCCCGTGTACTGTGCGATGTCAGTGTACATTAAAGAACCCCAGGTAGTCTAAATTTCCGGAGTCCTCCACTACGGCGTCTCTCATAGCCTTAGTCGCTTTGGGATGTTAAATCCCGTAAACCAACCAACCATACATGTCAGCCAACTTTGTATGTTTGGCCTATTACACATCATCATGTTTTCTGATAAAACGTCTCTGAGCGAAACCTTGGCCATACCACAAGATTGTTGTTCCTTTCAGGATGAAGAAGACGACAAAGCATATGAGACTGAGAACGATGAAAGTGATGTGGTAGACTCGGACTTTGACATCGATGAGCGGGATGAGCCGGTGTCTGATCATGATGACGAGGAAGAGGGTGGAAAGCGTCAACGACGGGTTGTTACGAAGGCGTATGTTGAGCCAGTCTCGGAGAAGAAGCGTAAGCGGACTGCAGAAAAAAAGGTAAGCTGTGAAGCCCGACCCACATGGAGCGATTTTCTCGCGAAAAACCTGCGAACGGCCGCTTGGCCGCCACCGGCCATTCGCCGCCGACCAAGCAGTGCTAGATACGTTCGCCTGGCGGTTAGCCGCTCACCGGAAGCGGCGAATGCGAGCTGTCAGCGCGGACCACTCAGGGCGCTCTGCTCCCGCATCTAGCTTCCGCCCGTTGGATCGGTCCAGACCGATTTCCGCCGCGCGGCGACAAACATGGCGGCGCCCTTCGAAGCCGGACCCCTCGCTTCGGACTGAATTCTCGTTGTTGCTGCCGTTTTCAGTGCGTTCATTGGCCGTAAATGGAGCACCAGTCTCTCGCTTTGTCTCACCTTGCCTATAAGAAAACGTATAAGTGATAAATTTGCTTTATTTTTTTATTTAGGGTGACAATTCTCCCACTTCTAGGCTTAAGAGAAGAGTTGGTTTGTTTACAGTAATGGTTCCTGTCCTAAGAACCAGATGGCGCCGCTATAAGCTGAGTTTATTTTTGTGTCTCTGCTAGCATATGTTGAACTAAAGGTGGGAGTGAGCCTGCGTTTAGCGTACGTAAGCATTCATACACTTATGGTACGTAGACAGCGTGAATTTATGTTCTTTTTTCAGTGTATCTGTGTACGCCGCAAGCGTCAACGTGGTGTAGAAAAGCGAGAAACAGCAGCGGTGCGGCGGCTCTCCTCGCCCAGGTGTCGACAGATGAGAACAGTGCTAGTTTTTGCGTCGAGCGAATCCGCTTTGCTCGCCGGATTTTTGGACAAGTGTGAACGCGCCTACAGTCTGATAAATAAAGGAAAAAATTGATGAAATTGAAACAAATCTAAATAATAATTTGTTTCCTCTGCCACCTTCTAATAAACAGTGGCTTTAAAGTAAGTTTAAAAATCTTTTTTTTTTTGTTGCAGCTGAGATTAAGGCCATGCCGTTGTTAGCAACACTGAAATCGAGACGGCTGTGGTCTGGCAGCGGTCACCTGTTTTTCACCGTATGTGGTGCTGCACGGCGACAGCGCGTCGGCGTTCCGCCGCGCCGCATGAAATTTGCAGCGTCTGTTCGCTCCATGTGGGTCGGCCTTTACAATATCACTTTAAGCAAACCAAGAGTTTTGTGTTTGTAAAATTATGTCGTTGCGGGAAAACTGAGGTGAAAAAGTAATAGTCCTCCTTTTCATTGACAGCAGCAGCAGAAGACAGAGAAGCCAGCAAAGAGGCGGCGCAGTCGAAGCCCTACTGAGAAGGAAGGCAGCTCGGGGCTGAGTGCGCCTCTGTCGATCGAGCGCAAGTCTGTGCGGAGGTCCACACAGGCCAAAAGCCAAGAGACTGAACGGAGGCGTCAGGCTCATGAGGAGCAGCGCAAACGACGCCACCCGCGAAAGTTGGTGCCCATTGATCTTGTTTCACACGATTACATGGGTTGGGGTGCATTTGTCGTAAACCGAAGCTTGGTGATATCCCTCAGGATAAAAACATGTGACCATAATACTGAAGGTGAAAGGTGAGAGACGCCGACCACTGTAGAAGAGTAAATGCCTGACATTTCGACTCCCACACGGGGAACCAAACATATCGATCCCTGACCAGATGGGCTGCCATCAAAAACTCGGTTTCACTTCACCAATATACTGTTCGCCGTAATAGGCCAAAATTTGCAGACTAATGGAGCAGTTCAAAAACGGACTGAGGTTAGTGTGCAGAGCTATCGAACCACAGATATTACTGCTGCTACTGTTGGAATGACAATTAGCTTAACTACCTATACAGTAAAACCTTGATAAATTTCGAATGTCAAATTTACTGGATACTTTGAAGTGGTGGTGTGTGTACACCCATCTGGTTAATTAAAAGATCTGGGATGCTATGTGGGAATGCTCAGTCCAGATTTCACCACAAACGCGATGAAGTGACGGCCCATCAGAGCCACTAGGCAATGTCACGCAGTGATGTTGACCAATGGTTGCAAGGTGAGGTGCCGCAGCCCCAGTACTCCCAGCATGACCGGTCAGTGATGCAGCTTGCGACCTGCTGAAATGCGTGCTTGCAGAGAAGACATGCCTCACAGCAACACAGCAGTTTCAGTGTCGCATGGTCTTGCCACTTCAGTGCAGCGTCCAGTGAAAGCAGTAGCATCAGAACACCCCAAACCCTAACAACATCAGTGCGTGTCTTACAGCACTAACACCCACAGCAGGTGATCTGTGAAAGTTTTTTTGTGTTGTATGCCATAGTTAGCAAGTTGGGTGATTAGCACCTATGATTACCTTTAAGAAATTGCAAAGATCGTCCTGTGAATGTAGCACATTCCTGCTTTTCTTTTTTCGCCTAGGGCCCACTTTTTTTTACTTTGCTCGATCGATTTGAAGGCCCGCTTAATTTGGATATTTTTCATGGTCCCATTGACGTCGAATTAATGATGCTTTACTGCACTGCTATGGGGTACGAGAATATTCAAAATTTTTGAAAGCAGATATATTTGCTGATATTCGCTTTGTTGAAGAATCTAATAGTGCTTGTTCAAGATTATTTGAAACGAATCAAATCCATTCTCAAGTTTTCGAATAATTGTGTATTGTAAAATTACCCGCCGTGGTGGCTCAGTGGTTAGAGTGCTCAGTTACTGAGCCGGAGGATCCAGGTTATATCTCAGGTAATATTTTGCACAAAGCTCAAATAAGGCATGCTGTTATTTTCTTCGACAAATTTTTAAAAATAGGGCCCACTCTGACACTACACAGCATGCTGCTGCAATCGGTTTGCATGGGACGCCAGGTCCAGCGTTGCAGCTCGGTTCATTCAAGTCGCGGTGTTCATAATGCTCACTCATGGACTCCAAGATTAGCAATGCGGGAGTGTTCAAGCAGGTTCAACAAACCTTGCTTCGATGCCCGTCTCGGAAGCCCTGGCTCAGACGTATAGTGCTCGCTGCTCTCATCCACTGAGATGTGATGCTAGATTACTGGCTGTCATCAGCAGCAAAAGGCAGTTTTCCAATACATGTAACATGGCCACCATGGGGTTAATATACTGACTTTGTGTTGCATATCCCCTAGTGGAGACGGTTTATGGAATTTTTGACAGCATTTTTTTTTATTTATTTATACCTCAATGGCCCGCAAGGGGCCATGAGGAGTGGGCTGACATATGTATTAAGTAATTAGTTCTTTGATTGATACCCTTAAGCGGTCAGGGGCGTTATGTAGTACAGTTTCCATTGGCAAGTTGTTCCACTTTCTGGCAGTCTGGCCAAAGAATGACTTGAGATGGGCCGAGGTGGATGCTCGAGGTAGATGCACGGCTTGCGGGTGGTTAATGCGGTGTGAGTGACAGTGGGCTGGGGTGATGACGCAAGTGCTCAGGGGTGAATAGTAGAATTTTTGATGAGGTTATCTAGTTTAGTTTAGTTTATCGGGTTTAACGTCCCAAAGCGACTAAGGCTATGAGAGACGCCGTAGTGGAGGGCTCCGGAAATTTCGACCACCTGGGGTTCTTTAACGTGCACTGACATCGCACAGTACACGGGCCTCTAGAATTTCTCTTCCAAAGAAATTCTAGCCGCCGCGGCCGGGATCGAACCCGCGTCTTTTGGGTCAGCAGCCGAGCACCATAACTGCTGAGCCACCGCGGCGGCTGATGAGGTTATCTTTCGGTGCAATTCAAGGCAAGGGTTATAGCTATAGTCCCTCAGGTTATAGCGCTGTACCAAAGCGCTGGTGCAAGCGCTTCACTGTTTCACACTATTACTTATCTGTACATATATTCTCACAAGTGGTGAATATTCATGGAAATATTCTGTTCATAATCGATTCGGTTTTTAACAACACTATTTGTATTCTATTCAGTGTTGAAAAATGCTAAGGACACCCTTAATTATTTTGTCTAACAAAGCAGCGTGAATGATGAAATTAGCTCATTCCATAATATTCTGTTTGAAATTCAAAGGAAGAACTGGGCTTGGGCTGCAAGTATGATGTTCACAACAGCTAACTGGTGGTCTGTAAATGTGACAGAAGAAATACCAAAATAAGAGAAGCATAGTAGGAGGTGGAACTGAATTGGACAGGTGCATTTTAGATGCATTTAACTTGGGTCTTTAGCAGCATGCAAAAATGAAAAAGAGAATGAGGGCTTGAGAGGTTGAAAATGTCACTTACTTTTTCTGTAGAAAATTCTCTGTGGAGTCTCTCTCCTGTGATGCTATTAGCAGCTTGCCCCACCTAGAGATTAGGCAACTATGTTTTTTAACCCCGGGTGGTCGAAATTTCCGGAGCCCTCCACTACGGCGTCAACCTTAAACCCCATAAAACTAAACTAAACTAAACTTTTTTACTTTGCTGTGCACAGTACGGATTAGAATCCTTGGCTGCATTTTGTTGTTTAGTGCCTTTCGAAACTAAACGGACTTCTGAACATATATGACAGAAATTAAGCTTAAGTGTCAAATTTTTTCAGATTTCTAAGTTTTCCAAGAGAAATAGTGTGTAGCAAAGAATCCTAGCTTGAACAGGTTTGTCCTTGAAGGATGTTTCCTTTATATGTGTAAATTTTGGTGTGCTCTTAACGTCATTATCATTCTTCAGCCTGATGAATGCTTCAGAAGTTTGCACGCTCTGCGATGCCAGCGCATGTTCAAGAAACCCACGTGGCCAAAATAATCTGGAGCCCTCCACTCTGGTGTCCCTCATAGCCCATGTGCCAGTTTTGGACTTTAAACCTCAAAATTAACTACTATATATGCGTTTCTTTTTTTTCTCGTGTGGGGCGGCTTTATTTTTTTCCATTCACTATGCTTCTCGCGTACAAAACAAGCAAGAGGAGCTGTAATTGCCAGCTGTAGTAACAGCATCAGTTTGATACATAAAATATTAGTATCATTCTCTTATCAAAGGCCAGAAGAAAAAACTGATTTTCACTTGACCTGCCTGGCTGCCAAATTTCATGCAGAAATTATCTGACTGAAGGCCTGATGTAGTCATTTTGCCAAGGTTCACAGCTCTTCGAGATTGTTCAAGACATGGGCTATATCAGCACAGTTTGAACTAATGCTCATAATACGTTACACTGTCTGGAACATATTGCATCTCTTAGTTTCACAGTGAACAGGTTAATTTGAATGTTTTTTTTTTTGGGTAGAAGCAGCAGTAATGGCCTTTAGTTTGATGCAGCGATAACATAACCTTCATGTCGTCTGCAAAGTTTATAAGCAACTTTTGAGCTTGAACTAGAGCTCCTGTAGGAGAATTTTCTGGGTATAATCATAAAAGAACCTCTCCGAGCACGGATTGTGGGCAGGGAAATTCCTTGGTGTGAGATTTGTAGTTAGATTTTTTCTAGATTAAATTGGTTTTGGTTGGTTTGGATATTAGTGCTTTCTAAAACTGCATAAAAAAAAAGATTATAAGCTACTTCTACTCTTATGCTGGTGAGAGGCTCTTGTGGCTTTATCTTATGTATGCTTGGGGTCTTGGAGAAGTTTTCTGTGCAGTTCCTGTTTGTTTGTGAATTCAAGCAAGACATTGCATCACATTCTGTTATTGGTAAAACTATATAAGTATCTCAGATAATGCAGTTTTGTGACACTGCCTGCTGGAGCAACAGTTGACAAGGGCATGTGGTTTGTTTCTTGAAATTTAGGTCCGGAGCAGAACACTCGTGGCATCCAACTCAGGAGGAGCTGCTTGAAGAGGCAAAGATAACCGAGCAGGAGAACTTGCGTTCTTTGGAATCCTACCAAAAGCTTGAGTTGGAGAAGAAGAAAGCCAAGATAGTTAAGAATGTGCATCGAGGTCCCATGATCCGCTACCATTCCATCTCCATGCCATTGATCGAAGAAGTTGATGCTGAGGGCCCTGCCACGCCCACAGCACGCTGCTCCCGCAACTTCATCACCTTTCCGGATGATTCCACTCTCAAGGAATATTTTCCTGGTGGCCGGCCCAAGCCAGCAAACCGCAGCGTATGCCCCATCACACGTCTGCCAGCCCGCTATTTTGATCCTGTGACCCTGATTCCTTATGCCAATCTGCAAGCTTTCAGAGTCCTTCGGGAGGCTTACTATGCACAGCTGGAACAGAAAGGGGACACTCGGCAACCAGAAGTGGCCGCTTGGGTGGAGTGGCGGAGGCGCAATCGAGCTCAGAGAGCACTTGCTAATGCCAACAAAGCCGCTGCATCGTGAATACAATACTGGCAGAGGTGCTGTGAATGTGGGTTTGTAAACATGAAAGTCCAAACATGTTTGGATAGAGACTGGAATCAGCCTTTAATTTTTTTTTTAAGCTTTGCTTGACTCATCATCTCCACGCAGTGTATATATGTCGGGATTAGGAGACCATGTTTAGGTAAGCACCTCAAGACATCTGTGAACAATAAATATATGTTCTTCTGCCACAAATTCTTTTTTTTTTTCATGAACTCCATAAAAGGCCTTGAGACAGAAAGCTTTTGTTGTGTGCGCTCTGTTTGCAGTGGTGTGCTCGGTACATATACACCTGGTAGATAGCTTATAACTGAATTTCCTCCTCTCTGTAGTTTAACTGCTGCACAGTGGCTGTGACTCACAATCAGGCTTGAGATTATGTGAGGCATTTAAAATCTGCAATATAATTGCTGCTTTATCACTTCAGTTGACTCCAACTCCTGTACTAGTCTGCCCCTGCAGCCTGAATGTAACCAAGAGAGGAAGCAGCTTTTATATTGCAGTCCTTGTGTGCTTCGCATTAGTTCAACCCTACCCAGCCGCTGCGGTGTCTCGGTGCTTATGGCGCTCGGCTGCTGGCCCGAAAGATGCGGGTTCGATCCCGGCTGCGGTGGTCGCATTTCGATGAAGGTGAAATGTTAGAGGCCCATGTACTTTGTGACGTCAGTGCAAGTTGAAGAACCTTAACGTGCTCGAAATTTCTGGAGCCCTTCACTACGACGTCGCTCATAGCCTCAGTTGCTTTGGGGCGTTAAACCTCCATAAACCAAACCAGTCCAACTCTACTTTTGACATAAGCACAATTTGGCCTTTGAAACTGAAACTACTGTGGAGCAGTTCAAATGTAAGTTATTTACTGGATGAGAGTGAACTCTGTGTCGTTGTCTGTGTTTACTAACGTCTTCAGAACGTTCTAAAAAGAAAGCACACAATGAATTTTTGTGCCTCAACCCATTTATTGCCCTCTGTAATCATTCGTACGGCATCTTACCAGGAGTAAAAAATATCGATGTGCAACGAAGGTGGAGAAATTAGGTTATTTTGTTGCTGTTTCTCGGAATTCATTCCTCCTCAGCCTCAGTTTGCGCCTTCCGTGACGGCGCCCCACCTCTCGCCGCGGTGGCTCAGTGGCTATGGTGCTCAGCTGCTGACCCAAAAGACGCGGGTTCGATCCCGGCCGCGGCGGCTGGAATTTCTTTGGAGGAGAAATTCTAAAGGCCCGTGTACTGTGCGATGTCAGTGCACGTTAAAGAACCCCAGGTGGTCGAAATTTCCGGAGCCCTTCACTACGGCGTGTCTCATAGCCTGAGTCGCTTTGGGACGTTAAACCCCATAAACCAAACCAAACCTAATTGTGACTCAGCTCATGGGCACAGCATGCCATAGCCAGAACGCTTCTCGCATATTTACAACAGTGGCAGTGTGGGGCACTTTCTTAGAGTAACACAGCGACGTTCTGTGTAGCCGAAAACTCGCGCATTCATCTGCTGACCCAATAGATCATTATACAGTAAAAGCTCGTTAATTCAATCTTCAAGGGACCAGAAAAAGGGTCCAATTATCTGAAAGCTCGAGTTATCATATGACCCCGAAAAAACTGTCAAGAACTGCTTGCATCATGGTAAATTTATTTGGTAAAAAAATTGGTAATGGATTCCTGCTTTAGAGATAAAAATGGCATTGCATTTACTATTTTTCACGTGCCCATATGCTTCATTGCATGCGTACTGTCTGGATCGTCGAAGCAGGACTGGTTCATAGTCATTTGTAAGAGTCTCCTCTGCACTGAACGCGATGGAGCTTCATCGCTACTGTATCACACCTCTCACAAGCGGTGCCTTCGCATGTCGGGAGGCTTCGCCGCACGAAATGCGAACAGCACCTGACAAGCACATAGTTTCAACTACTCGCTGGGGGTATGAAACCGTGTGAATGGAAAGCCAAGGGAATGCTCAGCGGCACCGAAGCCTTGTGCCGATAGCGGATTTCTAAAAAAAACGGGTTAAACCCAATCTCTACCTGAAAGTGCGCTTTCAAGAAAGTGTAATTTTCCAGTACACCAAGCTGAACATGCCGCACTAAAACTTGCGATCGTCTTGTACTTATTTTGGAGAGAGAACTGTTTTGGCTTTACCTCTCTTAGTGCATAACACGCCACGACCGAACACCAATTGGAAATGCCCAAACTACACTCCAGCCAGGACTGGGCACTCGGGACAACTCCAGGGAATATTCGACCAAGCTTGCGCATAGCCTGCCTATTTCCTCGAACCACAACACCACGAGACATAATTGTGCAGAGCGGATGACAGCACAGAATGAATTTTTTTTGCAGAGTACCTACTTCCAGTCATGCACACCGCAGCACATGCAGCTTTGTCGCCTGGCTTATGAGGCAATTAGTGGATTCACAAGAAGCGTGCAGGAACTACATCAGGGGCAGGCTAGGGCATTAGGATTATGAAGCACATCAAGGAAGCTGAAAGGCCAGCAAAGCTCGTATGGACACCAACACATCAGTCTGCAGAGGGCAACGAAGGCGCACACGCCGCAGCCCGACCACTCCTACCCGGGCACCACGACACACGGACGAGCACTACTACTAAGACACGCTGACCACGTATTCAAAAATCTTACATAGTCTAGGCAGGAGGAAATACGCGCCACCGGATAAAGAACTAGACACTGAACAGGAGGTAACACTGAGAAGAATAAAAAATTGGCTGTGGCTTAGCTAAGGTTAAGCCTGGATATCTCGAAGCGAAAAGCTCTCGCTGCTTTTCAGCCAACTCCCAAGCTACCACTTCTGGATCGGTGTTTCTGCGCCGTCCGACTGTTGCTTCTTCTTCCATGGCGTGTGTCTGCGCCCATGGGCGTCCGGAGGGGGGGGCAAGGGGGGGCGGCTGCACCCCCCTGGAAAATCACTCACTCGAACCGTGAGTGATGGCCGCACACCAGGGGCCGTGGTGCGCTCAGCCAAAAGGGTAAAAGCAGCCCCGCTTCCACGCTTTGGGTCACATCTGCGAAATGCCGCGTCCGGGCGGGCGTCGTTCCGCCGTTTTCAAACCACGCCATCGTTAGCTCTACTAAAAGGCGACCTGTTGCAGACATACAGCGGCACCGGCGAGCATGTGTTTGAGCCTTCTTACGATCGGTGTCTGTTTCTTTGATCTCTAGAGAGATAGCGGCACGGAGGCAGACAGTGCACAGAGCATCTTGTTTTCGCCTTCGTCGCTCGCTATAATCAGGATACGTTCGTACGCCGGCCACCGATTAATTCTTCAGGAGGGAAGGACAAATCAGCCGTATCCACCCCCGCTTTGTCGGGCTGCTCAGGGTCAAGCGGGCGGTGGGTTGGCGCCGCAGCCGCCGCTCGCTGTCTCCTCCGATCCACGGGAGAGCGCAGTTCGGTAGAAGCGCCGCTTTCAGAATCTTCGGCAAAGGGGATTAGCTGCTTTTGTTCACGGCGACGCAGTCTCCAGAGGCGCCCCCACACCAGCGTTTCTTGCGTCTTCTCCGAAAACCAGCGCCTTTGGTCAACGCAGCCCGATGGCGCCTGCCTGGCTCGCCTGTAACCTCTGGCTGGGTCTCAAATCACAACAGCGCCCATGTACTGTGCGTGTCAGTGCACGGTAAAGAGACTGTTAAGGTCCTAGTACATGGGCCTGGAAAGACTACTTCCCGACGTGTGTCATCGGGAAGCAAGATGCGGTGTCAGGATCGAAGAACGCAGGTCTGGGAGAAATTACCACCAAACGTGGGTCGTCGTTAAGCAAGATACGGCGAAGGCTAAGCAGCGGCGGAGGCAGCTGGCACACATATGTCTCCTGGGTGGCTGAGAGTACCTGCTTTCTACTCGGCGACCGTTGCCCCAAGCCTGCCGTCATGGACCACACAGGGGACCCAGGTGACAGCTGATTCCATTCACCGAGCCCTTCCCGGTCGGAGTACAGAACCATAAATAAGGGGTTGAAGTTTTAGCAAAAACAGACCGCCTTTCCGAAGTCTCTTCAAGTGTCGCCGCCGCCGCCGCGGGGAGACCGACGTTATCTTCACTAATTGCTGCGAGCGTGCACAGGGACAAAGGGCTTGCTCTTTGGCGTGCCAAGCACCGCGACGAGCTGGCGGGCATCATTTTGAACATCTGCAAGGACAAAGGACCACTTTCCGGCCTTTTCCTGACCTCTTTTTTCCGGCCTCGAGCGGCGGATGCCATCTGAGGAACAACAGATGTCGGTGACCCGCGGGACTTTCAGCTGGCCAGAAACCACCACCTACCGCAGTCAACGCCTCGACGGCGGCCTTCTTTCCTTCGGAATCAGCACGTGACAGGGGCGTGACCCTAGGTGCGGTGTTGTGTTTGTGCGCAGAGGTGAAAGTTATAGGCCCCTCCCAATCCGGCGTGGGCGTCCTCAACCTAGGGAATTTGGGGACGAAGAAGGGTATAAAAGTCGACAACGAATGCGGCAGAATAGTCTCCCACTTCGGTCTCTCACTCAGGTCTCTCACTTCTCTTACGCTTGTAAATATGTGAATAAACCTTCCGTACACTTTCCTCCTAAATGGAGTTCGCCATCTTCCTTTGGAGCCGGGACCTGCTGCCCTGAACGACCCTCCACAACTCGCTGGGCCCCTCCGTCCACAACAAGACCCAGACCCAGGTGGTCGACATTATCCGGAACTCTGTACTACTCCGTCCCTCATAGCCTGATGCGTTTTGGGGCTCTGAACCCCATAAAAACACAACAACAAATTTTCCGACCGGAGTGGCGAGTGTTCCTTCCCCTCGGAAGTCGCGCGGCGTTCCTTTCACCCCCCAAAGTGCGCATTCGGGGATATTGCGGCAAGTAAGCCCTTGCACGTGTGCGCGCCTCTGTGTTTGTGCTTCGGTGTTTTTAGTGGCCGGTTGTCAACGAAGGTCAGAACAACCAAGACAGCGGACGAGAAAACGACGAGCGGCGAGCAGTGTGTGTGCGGTTGCTCGACTGTGCGGATGCGCGAGCAAGATGGAGCGAGGTGTATGAAGGGGCGAGCGTGCATTTATCTTGTAAAGAAGTTTTTGTTGTATATATAGTTGTCTTTTGTTTTCAACGTACGCGTTCAACCGTTTTTCCATTCAATGTGTATGATGAGTATGCACCGAGAGCGTGTAGTGAAGCACAGAAATGAATTTATCACCCGTGTAATTACACAATTCGCCCAGAAAAATCCGAGGCGTCTACAGTTGCTGTTCAAGGAAGACTGACTGAGTGACTGTAGTTGCGTGTTTGTGAACATATTGTGCTGTGTGCTGGTCATCAATCCGGGTGAGTCGAGAACCCGTATGCAGCAAGAAGCACTCTTCTCCACGAAGTGATAGTATCTTTTTGTATTTTTTATTAATTTTAATTGTTTTTTCGTTGATAAACTTTAATGTATCTCTCCTAGCCGCGCTTTAATTTGCTGTTTGTAATTTTTCTTACATGTGCGTATTTTACTTATTTTTTTATTTATATATAAATAAATAAATTTACTCCGCAAATTGTGCTTTTTTGCTACGAATATACCCCCCCCCCCCTCCGGCGCCAACAACCAATGGGGCCCCCCCCTGCAAAAAATTCTGCGGACGCCCTTGTCTGCGCCTGTTCTATGGGCCAGCGCGCCTTGTATACCTCTCCTTTCAAATGCGCACGGCTGCGGCGAAAGGTCAAACGGTGGCGAGGAGGAGAAGCGGCGGCGCACCTGCACAGTAGCGCGCGGCGGCGGCAGAAGGTCAGGCGACGGAGTCGGCGCGCGGCGGCAGCGGCCACCTGCGCTCCGCGTGACGTCACTCGGTTGCGCGCAAGCGCAGCATAGCTGTGGCAAAGTGTGGCTCACGCGAAGCGCGGTGTTGACGAGCCTAGTGAAGCTTTTCGCTTCAAAACAAACATACTCGAGCCCAAAAAAAGTTCACGCAATCTACCAGAAGAATGCGCACACTGTGGCATATGGAGGCGAAGACAGCACAGGAAATAGAATTAAAAAAATGGAGGGGACACTTAAGGATATGACGCAATAGCGTTGAAGAATTAATGCCTATATATGCGGAATTGGTCATTCTCAATTTTACATTCATATGTCCTTGGGAGTTTTCATACCACTCCTTGAGCATTGAGGATGAATTGAAGTCGGCCTCTATCGACAGAGTATCGCATTCTATCGCCAGAGGCGCTACGTTCACTGAAAACACAACTTTAATGAACTAGAGAAGGCCAGGAAATGAAATGCAGGTGTCGCCATCTTCGGCCGATTTTGCAAGTGACCTCCAGTGCGTCCAGTCTTTGATTCGCGGATCCGTGAGGCTGGGCTAAACGGGTGATCACGGAGTCATTTTCAGTGTAGATGTCACGAATTTGAATCTATCGGCGAAAAAAGTTTTTCATCCAATTTTCTCACCAACTAATGTGTCTCGCTGCAATAGACATATCAACATACCTAAAGAAAGCCTTTTTACCAAAAACAAAACTTGGATGGAGTTTTCCTTAAACCTCGACTCGCATCTTGTCTGCACTCGAGTCCCTTATCAAATCGACGGATGCCAACGAAGAAGAGGAGGAAGGAAGAATCGTCTTGTGGTACCGACAGAACTATGTCGCGCACTGAAGACAAACCCCATGACAAACCCTCTTCCCGGGTCTCTTCGTACTCCGAGGCGGGCCGAGAAGAATCCGACGAGTTGCTCTCGACATCTGTCTCGCCAGCTGCCAGTGACTTGGTTTCTAACAATGAGTCTCAGCCGGAGCGAGATGCATCGGAGACTTCACTCTGCGGCTCAGAACGCCCATTGAGCCAGCGAGGCGAGCCGTCCGTTCCGACGGCTCGAACTGCCAGCGAGCGGAGGCCTGCGCGCCGAGAAGGACGCAACCCTTGGAACTGGGCTCCGAACTTCGGGCCGGTAGCCGAAGGTCCTGGCTGCGGCAGTTCCTTCGGCACCATCTATATCGCCGTGAGTGTAGTTGTGGGCACTTGCCTTATCGTGCTCGGATCGTTGTCCCTGCTGGATTTCTATCGCGACAGCAGTATGTTCGCTAACTTGGACGTGACTTCCGAGCACTCTGTCATCGCGAATTCCGTTAACCTCAGGCACAGCTCAGCGGTTGCGAACTGGACGACGCGTTACATTACCAAGCGCAGCCGCGTGTCAAAAAGCGCCCATCGCACAGCTGGCAGACATCGCCTGCAGACGCTGAAGTGGAGGACGTTCTGCTTGGTCAATGTTTCGTCGTGGTCATTCGGGTCCGCAGAGCGGGCGAAGGACTCGGTGCTGAGCGACCTAGAGGAGTACTGCGTGATTTTCGCCTTCTGTGACAGCGGTCCTGGGACCATTTCGCACAAGCAAGGTTCTCCGCGCATTCTTCAGGAGGGCCGGGGTGCAGGCCAGCTTGCTGGGCCTGACGGCGAAGAGAACACGCTGAGCATGCTGGTCGGGCTGCGCGTCGGAGAGGCTGCCTTCCAGGCAGTCGTCGACGCCCGCCGCGGTTCCCGAGAGCGATTCGTCCGCAACGCTTTGCGTCTCATGGAGAACAATGGATACGACGGCATCCGCTTGTGGTGGCACGGAGCGGCAACTTGTAGCCAAGACGACCTCATCGAAGCCGCGAAGGATATTAGCGACGCCCTCGGCAAGAGACGCTATAGTTTCGGCTTCTTCCTTCCCTACGAGCCCTCGCCAAGCAGCAGCTACCTGATGAGGCTGTCGAGGCTGCGGAGGGCGCTGCGCGGCGCTCCCTACAGCCTCCTGCTTTACCCCACGTTTCCCGCGTTCAGGAACCGAACCTCCTGGCCGTCTCCGACCGACATGGCCATCCCGTGGAAGGCGGCCCGGGGTGACCTCACCTTCTGCCACGTGCTGCCGCAGCAGCCAGTGTGGGTGGCGCTGGGCGAGAAGTGCGACGTGAGCAGATCGCAGCGCATCTCGCGACTGGTGTCTCCGACCACGGCCGCCCTGTTCGAGCCCTGCCGTCTTCTCGGTGAAGACTCGTGGCATCGGACGACGCGCCGTTTTCACAGCTACGCATGCAGGAACAGCACTGGCGTTCTCTACCAGACGGCTGTTCAGGCTGACGCCTTCCGGCACGAGTTCCTGGCGGAGACGAAGATGCCGTGCGTCGGATCTATTGGAGAGGCCATATCGGACGTTGACTGCGACGACAGTGCTGACGATGGTGCACGCTGACATCGCGGTGGTCGATTTTTAGGTTCCATGTTGTTCTTCCGTCTTTTTCTTTCTTTCCTTCTGCCTTCTTTTTTTGTGCGCGCGCAGCCGCTTTCGACTGCATGTCCGGTTTTATCCGTTCAGTTATATGTGAGAGGACAGCTGGGACTTTATGGACAACGACATGTAGTACTCTCCATACTTCACAGTGAGTGCGTCTTTCCTAGCAATGCCTCTGGGAGAGACATGTGTTTCTGCTCGCTGTCCTTTGTGTGTTTTTTAGCTCTAGTAATATGTCGCAGTCAGTGAATCAAAAGCACCAACTAGCCCGACTTTATTCTTTAACCAGTCGTCTGACATCATGTATGTTTTCCGCTGCTAGGACGTTTCCACAGAAATTCCCCATAGTAAATAAGATAGAATAATATAATGTCTCTTTTTTTTCTCCGCACCATATTTATGTTGTACATATGCCTCCTCATTGTTAAGTTTTCCAATACACTCGCGCTATCGCTAAGTTACTTTAGGACGATGTGGGATTGCTTACAAGATAGGCCGACCACACCAGTTGAGAGTCCCCTCTCTGGATCTTGTAGAGGGGAATTGGGTTGATGATGATAGTTGAAGGATGCTTGACGCCTTGCAGATTCGAATTGCTCAATCACATTGCTAGAGGACGCTTCTGGAGAGTTTAACTTTTAATAACAATAACACAAAGGAAGATACAAGCAAGAAGAAAACATATTCACACTTGACTGACTCGTAGTTCTACGTGACGAAACCAGCCCTCGGTCCTGCCGAAACAGCTTGTTTTAAACCCTATGTACCCGCACTCGGTGGGGAGAATAACCAACCAGGTAACTGCACAAGCATCCACCCAATAAATTATCGGGGAAAGGAAAACATCACCAAACAACCATTCGGAAAGGACAACACAACCAATCAATGATTGGGGAAAGAAGGTAACTCATCGCGACAAACACTGTACACATATGTACACTTTCTACCATCACGATTTTGGAAAATTATGCTTTCCTGCTGCGAGCTTCGCGAACACTCTCACTTTCCCAACGTCCGGTTGACCCAAGCCCAAGGAAAGTCACTTCAACCCATCTGTTCAGCATCTTCCCTCTTCGTGCATGCAGTAGCGTGGCAATATCCTGTTGACCGCGCTTCAAGCTGTCAACGCACGCCGCTGCAGACATGGGACAAAAGCCACGCACTGTGACGCGGATCCGCCTCGCCGCAAGCACGTGCACCACAGGATGCCCTGCAAGGCCCTGAGGGTAAAATAAAATAATGAATCCGTCCCTGAAGGGATTTTGACCTTTCCCGTAATCCTCCGCTAACCGGCGCCCCCCTTATCCCGCTGGGTTGAGTATGACTCACCCCCTTTTCTGCAGCTGTGCGGAGGGCACAAGAGAAAGAACGTAATGGGCATTCCACTAACGCGAACCGGATGCGGCAAAACGAAGTACAGCACCGCGAACTTCACTACACCCATGACGCAGTCGTTTTTCAAAACATGGTTCGCCACGTCTACTTAGGGCAGGTAGTTGCCGCTGGTCCGGATCATGAGAGAGAAATAACTAGAATACGAATGGGGTGGTGCGCATATGGCAGGTTCTCTCAGATCATGAATGGCAGTTTACCAATATCCCTCAAGAGAAAAACATATACAACACTCGCCTACGGTGCACAAACGTGGAGGCTAATAAAGAAGGTTCAGCTTAAGTTAAGGACAACGCAGCGAGCTGTGGAAAGAAAACTGATAGGTGTAACATTAAGAGGTTGGAAGCGGGCGGAGTAGGTGAGAGTAGAAACGCGGGTTAATGACATCCTAGTCGAAATCAAGAGGAAGAAATTGGCTTGGGCAGGGCATGCAATGCGAAGACAACCGCTGGTAATTAAGGGTAACAGAGTGGATTCCAAAGGCAGGGGGTGGCAGAAAGTTAGGTGGGCGGATGAGATTAAGAAATTTGCGTGGATACAGTGGCCGCAGCTGGCAAATGACAGAGTTAATTGGAGAGATACGGGAGAGGCCTACGCCCTGCAGTGGACATAGTCAGGCTGATGACGATGATGATGGTTCGCCAAAAGGAGCTAGATGGAGTAACAGATCTTCTTTGGGCGGAAACGTGGAATGAACTTGTCCTCATCGAGTGCTTGCAATTTGGAAGTTGTTAAGGCTGTAGTCTGCAACTCTGTTTGCACAAAAGAACGAACTTTGCTATTTTTGCGCTAAAGTTGAAAATATCTTATGGACGTTAATCGACTCGAGATAAGCTATTTCGGAAAAAGCGTGCTTGTCACCCGTGTTTGTGGGGAAGTCATTGGCTGGATGCTCATTATGTGTTCCTTCTCAATTGCCGCTACGAGTACAAACGCTGCAGACTGCTCGCAGTCGGTATAACCGCTGAAGTAGGGGATACGGACACGTCACTCGGTTACAGAGGACTTGTTACAGGCTCTTTAAAAGGTGGTCGTTTCGTGTAAGAGCTTACGCACTTGCCTCCTGAGCAGCCGCCGTGGTGACTCAGTGGTTACGGTGCTCGGCTGCTGACCCGAAAGACGCGGGTTCGATCCCGGCCTTAGCGGTCGCGTTTCGATGGAGGTGAAATGTTAGAGGTCCATGTACTGTGCGATGTCAGTGCACGTTTAAGAATCCCAGGTGGTCGAAATTATTTGGAGCCCTCCACAACGGCGTGTCCATAGCCTGGGTCGCTTCGGGACGTTAAACCCCATAAACCACCCAACCTTGCTCCCCGGAGCGATGCCTTCACCAGGGAGGGAGAAACAACAGGGAATGCAGACGGAGGAGGCGGGTGACGTCATGAAGCTCGCGCCTCAGCTAGAGCGTCCTGCCCCCTTCTCCGTGCTGGCCGGTGCATCGATCGAACCGCGCGCCAGCCAAGGGTACCCGCCGGGGAGCGTCAGTCGCGGACGGCTGCGGCGGCGGCGCGCGCTTTGACGCAGCACGCGCACTTCGGCCAAGTCTGGGCTCAGCAGCACGGCGGCAACACACGCCGGGGCAAGAAGGAGCCCTTACGCCAGACCCCGGCTCCCGCTCTGAGCGCACGCTGCCGCGGCATTGCTACGTGTGAGCAACCACAGTGTCGTCGGTGTGTACTGCCGGTGCGGTGACTGTGGGATTAACGCACCACGAACCACGTTAGTCGTGGGGAGTTTGGAGGCCGTGCTGCCGAGGTCGAGGTGAGTGTGGCGATATTCGCCCCCTGTGCGTGCCTGCTGACCGACCCGAGACGCAGGAGCGAGCGAGACGCGAGGGCCGCGTGCTCGCCTCGTTCGCACGCGTTTATCGATCGCACGTTGCGAGCGCTCCAAGGCGACGGAAACGTCCCGCCGCCGCTTCCGATCGGTGTACGCGCAGCAGGACAGCACTAGTGTGCACCACGCTGGTGTCGAGCCTGCTGCGAGGCCGGCCGGCCGGCGCCGCAAGGCACTGCGCGTTCAGTGGCCGCTCCTGGAATGCTCGCTCGTTTCTCCACACTAGCGGGACACGCGTTGCGCTTTGTTCGACCTCACTCTATACACGTGCCCGGTGCGAATCGCTCTATGTTTTGCTGGGTTTTGCAAGTTGTGTGAGGAGTTCGGGACGGCTTTCCAAGAGTGATGATTAGCTGGTGCGTGTCGATGTCATTTGCTTTCACTTTCATACGAACCGCGTGTATCAACTAACTCTTCTCTTCAACAACCAGTACAGTGTGGAAAAATGGGAGGAGGGGGCGATGCAGTTGACTGAAACAAAGGCGGGACAAGGGCAGTGAGGGCGCAGGCACAGGGTTTTGTCTGTCCCTTTCGCGGTCCCGCCCCTGTCACGGTTTTCATTTCTGGACGATGTGCCAACTAAGTGCACGACGGGCCCGTCTGTGCTGGACAGTGCTGATATAATGCTGGTAAGTGTGTTAAAAGGAGTGCGAGCGCCTGCCGCTCTGCCAATGGAGAAAGGCCTGGTGGCACTGCACCGCAGAAAAGCGGTGTTCTCTGCTGTTGTGTATATCGATTTCCCTTTTCGTCTTTACTGTGACCAAACTGGTCGGCGTCTACAGCGACAGAAAGCTGTAAGGAGGCTCCTGACATCGATGAGAAAGCCACAACCCTCCAGCATATTCTAGAGCAGCGCCTTACGCCAAGTGGCATACAATAAAACCAGATCATAAGCTTTATCGCCCAACGACGGAACATAACTCTTTTGCAGTCTAGCCGTACGCACGCTGCACGAGAACCGCGCACGTTCGCTTATGAATGGCTTCATATTTGACGAAGCGCCTCTCGCGAGGAATAACTAAGCAAGCAGCATCACAAAGGATGAGCACTTTCGGCAGCTGAGGACGCAATGAAAGAGGTTACTGAACAGTAACATTAACATTGCAGCTTAGTGGCGGCTTCAGAGTCTTCCACCATGCGTAAACTGAAAAGCACACAGCTCTTAAATTTAAGCTCGCGCCTCTGATGCTGGCTGCGATGCTATACAGTGCTATGCTGTGCCTGGATGCCCTTAGCTTTGGAAGGGTTGGACACGAGAGAAACTCTCGTGTTCGATAGATTTGAAACGCCAACGATGCAAAACCAGACCGGTCCTCACGGCATGACCTGAAAACGGACCCCGGGGTCTGTATATTTTTGACAAAGGCTGCACATTTCTGAACCCCCTCCCCACTCTTGACACAACAAATTACCTCGAGCTCCTTCCGAAAAAATATCCTGGCTACATGCCTGCCTCTGATTTCCAGAACTTCGTTAGCTGTTTGTTGTAGCATTTGTAGACTCCATGTTTTTAAAATACGTTTCTGCGTTATGAAGTTGCACATATCTTAACTATAAATTACACCATAGGAAACAGAGCGCGCGACCGTTTCGCATTTAGTCTTGATCAAAATGTGGCCGGGATCCAATTCGCGACTTCGTGGTCGGTGTCGGAACGGTATAGCCGTTGAGCCGCTACAAGTTCATTTTAGAGCGGAGCTCTTAGGCGCCCATCTCTGGCTTCCGATTCGTAGTCGGCGTCGGCGTTTTCGGCGTAACCGGTTGTAACACGTCTCCTGCCACTAGGCGTCGGTGTAATCGGCATAACACGCCACCTGACAGGTCACAGGTCACCCTGCCACCTGACTGCTGTCAGGTGGCAGGTAGTAGCGGAGCGAAACGCCACCTTCCACGGCGAGAACGGAGGAATGAAGAGCTGGAAGGTGGCTGCCGCGGATAGATCCCGCAAGGTGGCAAAACTAAAACACTTGAAGAGCTGCGCTAAAACTTCGCATTACCGACTGCCGTAACCGTCTGCCAATTTTTTTTTGTCTGGAAGGAAGCCTCGTACTGCGTACTGCCGTTCCGACTGCCGCTTTCGGCTGTAGCTATAATTAGCATGGTTAGCTCCTTGAAGACGGGTGTGTCTGTGGGATTAGCCGCAATAATAAGCAACAAAATGCAGATAAGTGAACATTTAGTTTGTCACTAGTTATTTGTCTAGCTTTCTTCTACTCTTTTCTTGCTTAGCTGCCTTGCCTTAGAAATTTTTTCCCTGTCTTTGCGCGGCGGTTTTCACAGCCATGCAACAAGGCGGTTGAGGAAGCCAGCTTTACGCGACAACGCCTGTCATTCCTAAGGCTTGCGACGGCTGCACATCGTGAGTTTGTCTTACTAAGAAAAAATGCTCGCGTTGTCAATTTTTCAAAGCTACAACATTTTAGCTGTGCCTTGACTTTTCTTTGTAGTCTGTAGCGCACGGTTCATTCTGATCGCCTGAGACTAGGGCCTGCGCTGGCGCAGTACCGCTCAGCTTGTCCACTGCGTCGCACTCCTTGTACTTTAAGCCCCTAGGCGTCGTAAGAAATGCTTCTACTCGCTCGCCAGAACCTCGGAAAGTCATTAGAGCCTCACAGCACGAAGCGTTGTCAGCTACGGTTTTGTGCAATCTTTTTACAGGGTTCGCATCACTTTTCCGTATGTTCGTTTGTGCCCTTCGTGCGCACTCAGTAACCTGTAGTTACATGCCCCATTACCAATGCGAGTAGATGACATTAGTTCTGAACGCCGCTGCAGGTTCTGGTCTCGTAACCTGCACCCCCAAGGCTCGTCTTTAGCTTCGATTGTGACGTCAGTGGAGCCTGACTAGCCGCGGGGAGGAGACAGCTTCCGGGGGTCTGGAATCGAGAAAACAGCGGTTTGTGAGAGTGGCAGTGGTTCAGTTTTAATTTAGGATGGTTGATGAAACTAAGAGCGGAAAAAATCGGTAGCTTGTGCTTTTTAATTTCAACTACCAAAATCCTTAACTTGCATGACTGAATCTTTCTCTTATAGGGCAACTGCACCACTTTTTGAGAATACTGCGATATTCAAGGATTCGAATCTATATAGGCTGCAGGTAAAGCACGATAAGCGTTTTTGAGCTAGCACAAGCGACGTAATCGGCTGCTCCAAATTTAGGGCTTTTCCTCACAGCATCGGAGGAGTGCGCAGAAGCTTGGTGTGACGCCACGGAACGTAAGATTTCAAATTTCCGCTGCCGTCAGCCTCACCATGGAATACATCGTTGGATGCTTGCCAAACAGCGCTAGGAGGCGCTTTGCCTTCGGTGGCGTTGGTTTAAATGCACAGGTACTGTCGGTGACGTCATCATGAGCCCCCCACTTGGTGTTGTGTGCTGCGGAGAAGCTTGAAGGCTGTCGCGACTTTAATCGACTATTACTTCAACATTTCAAATGGTACCCCAAAAAGACTTCGCATGCTTTACCTGCAAGTTCCACACATTCGACCCCTTTAAGCTCGTCGATTTCTAAAACCTATGCAGTTGCCCTTGAAGGGTCAGCGAACCCGAATGGTTATTTCTCAAGACGACGGTTTTATGAGCCTTCTTTCTGCTTTTCCCGCACAGTTTAGTCAAGAAATAATTTTTCAGGCGTTATTCGTTTTTTCAGCGCAAAGGTGGTTTGGTACTTTGGCTGTCATATTTTAAACGGTGGATGACACAGCGATGCAGAATCCTACATCTTTTCTGAGGCTTGTTGCTCTTCGCCCGTTCGCGTTCCACCATCTGGAACCGCGAAGTAGCGAGAGTGCAGCTTGCGTGAAGATAAATTTAGCAGAGGATTCCGCGCAAACCCAGACATTGCTTTGGCTGCTGTCCAGCCGTGAACAAGTACTGCAGGCCTGGCGCTGCGTCCGGCGGTTGCGGATGCCTTCGTGGCAGCTTCCGGACCCCCGCATTTGCCACTTAATTAACAGCGGAGCTGGCCATTCCATTCCTTGCAAATGCACACGTGTGTGTCGCACAGATGACGCACGCTGTTCCTCGTATGAACGACATTATTGTTTTTTTTTTTTTTCATTTGGTGGTACCAAGCTTCAAATATCTCCAGTGACGCTCCGAGTGTGGCGAGTTGTTTTTGGTTTTAGGGGAGATTTTTCTCTTCATCTTTCAATAAATCGTCAAGCCATCACGTGACACTCTACCCTACCTGATGTTTTTTTCACTACAAGGATATAAGCATGTGGGTACAGGAGCGCTTCGTAGCAGCTGGTATTCCAGCCTAATTTCGTTGCGGCATGCGCTCTCCGCACGGGACCCTGTCGGTCTAAGCAAGGTCGCCGGCGACGCTCACGCCATCTGCTGCAAGGCGCACGCCGTTGGGTAAGCTGCAGCGCAGCCACGTCACGCGAAAATCCACCACGTATATACTACGCCTTGCGGACGTAAAAGCGCGCGTGTACGGAAATTTTATTCGTCGGGCCCCCATCTGGAGCGTACGCATTACTACGTCTTGAACCAACATTGGCGGCTTGCTGCAGGGGTGTAGCAAAAGGAGCGGCTTCAACGGCGGTTGGCTGACTAACACTGACTAACCCACTTTCACCCATGACCAGTACACAAGACGCATATTGTTACGTGTGGTGGTTTTCATTACAGTTGGTACGGAGTGGGACGGCTGATGTAGAGAGAGACGCCCGATGATTGTCTCTTTTTCCAGAGCGAGAAGGCCCACGATCATTGTCCTCTCGCGCAAGGGAATCGTGCTTCTACGTCTTCGCAGCTGATACAATATTGGAGATTTCTCTCCTTGCCAGCGCCCTCTTGCTCCACTCTTGGTCTTGGCCTTGTGGCGATGTTCGAGGCAGATCGTTACGAGCTCGCGTACCTTATTACCCCAATCTTAATCTCACATGGTTCATATGACAGACTCCAGTCCCTTCGCACCAACATCACTCCGTTCGCTAATGGGTTCGTAGAGCCTCGTGCTGCGCTATCGACCAAATTGTGAGAACACAAACCCCTCAATTCACACGTTGCGCAACCACAGCAGCCGAAACCCGCAGAAGAGAAAGTTGTATAGGACGGCACAATTTTAACACGTACGAAAACTTGAGAAACTTCAGCGTGGACAGAGCAGAAAGGCTCTGGGAAGAGGGGAGGAACTCAGTGATCTTTCTCTATAGTAGCGGGAGCGTAATACCCTAAGTGCCCTTTCGCAAACAAGCACACTGGGCAATTAATTGTTTATGTAATTAATCACCAGATGGCCGTCAGTGTTGTGCATAAAGAAATCAATATCTCAGAGTCATATTCGCGTATCAACTGTGCGCCTCCTCCGCGAAGCGTTCATGGCAACTGTATACGGGCCTAATTCCACATCTGCGTGTCCTTGACGCACAGTGGCTACTGTGCTCGCCTTATCTCTCCGCTCGCTTCGAGAGCCACGGTCCCCATCGAGAGGATCGGCCACGCTCGCCTTTTCAGCTCTGCGCACCACATTAATGCGTGCCATTGTGGCGCGCAGAGGCGCATCCAAGCGGCCGGCTTACAAAGATGCCGAGAATTCGCGAACGTGCACGGCTCAACGCACGCGCGCCCGGGCGCGTGGAGGTTGCACGCGCGTCTAAGTGTGGCTCGCGAAAGCTGCTTGCGAACTCGAAATATTGGTTTTTGGCAAGCGCTGTTTACGTCTCGTTTGCGTCCCGTAAGTAGAAGTGTGCGACTGCCCAGTTGCGTTTAACTGTTGGCTACATCCGCCTTCACCACAAGCCGCCATATCTATAGAGCGCCATTTGTACAGTATGGTGCATGGAATCGCCCAAAGTATATGCATGGGCACGCCGTCAAAGTAAGTGCAGTCATTATTCTTGGACTTCAGTCAGTTTAATGTGTTGGAGTCTGAAATGCTATGCAACGTATGCGACGTTATTCTCTTGCCGCGGAGACAGCGATAAGCTGTAGAGCCATTGGCCATAGTGGAGTCGTCTCTACGCCTTGCATGCAGTAGGTGGCATACAGACGTTTTGTACACAAAATGCTGCCCCATGTGCCGTTAGGCTAGTGTATTTTGCCACGTTCATAACACACTCGTGCTGGTACAGAAGGGCGCGAGTGAATCTTCAGTCATATGGGGCCATGTAGGCAAGGCAAGATTGCGTCCGTTACCTTATAGTCCATGCAGCGACGCGCGAACGTGCTTATGGGCCGTTTAGTTTCATGCCTGCATATGTATACTCTAATCACTAAGCGCGCATCGTAAGCGACATAAGGAAATGTAGATTGAGCAGGCTCTGAAGAAGGGAGTAGCCTAAAAGCGGTGAAGAGAAAACTTTAGATAGGCCCTGAGAGACAATGAAGGCAATGTCCATATTTTGATTCCTCCGACGTCATGTGGATGTATTTTCTTCTACTTTCTAATCAATTATATTTCAGGTTAAAAATCATTCCACTACTAATTTCCCATTGATAAACGCTGCACATTTTAAAAATCAAATAATAAAAACTTTCCTGTATGTTTATTTTAGTTTCAGCGATTGTTGGCTGCCTTCATATGTATGCCATAACGAGTCCCTCTTTTCAGCACCCATGTCTGCTTAATACGGATAAGAGAGTTAAAGTCTTAAAGCAGCCGGCGGGTTTCGCACAGATCTGCATAGTAGCCGAAATAATGAGGATGCAAATTATGGAAGCATTGGTGCGGAAAAATTGGAAATCTCGCTAGAAACGAAAAAAGTTAGAGATCGCCACAAGGAATGCAATAGGGAAAAACGGCAAGTGAGGATCAAAGTGGCTGCATATCTGTTGAAGGATGGTGGGGACGTGGTGCTAAAAACTGGGCATCCTGTATATGCAAAGACTCATGACCTCATTCGTACAGGAATCTTGGAAGAACGCTAACTTTACCTTAATCGATAAGAAAGGGGATGTCAAAGACTTGAAATGTTGCAGGCCGTTCAGGTTAATATCGGTGGTTTATAAGGTACTTACTGAGGTAATCGCTAATCGTTTTATATCAGCCTTAGCCTTCATCAGCCGAAGGACCAGGCTGGGTATCGTAAACCACATTCACACCATCAGTTAGATAATAGAGAAAGACGCAGAATATAATCATCCATTATGTATAGGCGTCATAAATTCCGAGAAAGCATTTGACTGAGTCGAAACCTCAGCAGTTAGGCAGGCAATGTGTAACCATAGTGTAGAAGGGGCATGTGTGAAGGTTATGGAAAATATCTATAGCGGTTCCCCAGCGGCCATTCTATCCACGGGCAAAATGATACAATACGAGTCAGGAAGGGTGTCAAGCAGGGATGGACGTTCTCTCCATAATTGTTCACCGCGTGATTACAAGAGGTATATACGGAGAACTTGATAGAGAAGAGTTGGGGATAGGGGTTAATGCAGAATACCTTAGTAATCTCAGACTCGCTGACGCTTTGCTGAATAACTCAGGGGACTTGAGGGCCTGTAGCGACAAAAAGAACGGTTGGCATAAATATTAAAATACAAAAACTAAAGTAATGGTTGACAGTCTCGGAAGACACCAATAGTTTACGATAGGCGGTGACGCATTGGAAGTGATAAGGGAACGTGTTTTCCCATAGATAGGCAGGGACCGCAGATCTGGACCACGAGAGTGAAATAGCTCGGAGAATAAGAATGAGGTGGTATATATTTTACAGGCATTTTGAGATGAAGGAGAAATGATGGAAGGGCAGACGCTTGAGTACATTAGGCTAATCACCAAGAATCCTTTTTCGATATCAATCCTGATCGTGGCTGGTGCATTTCGATGGAGGCAGAATGCAAAGCGCCTGTGTGCTGGGCGATGTCAATGCACGTTAAGAGCACCGGGCGGTCAAAAGCAAATCGCAGTTTCTCATTACGGCGTCTTCCTTAACTGACGTGCAGCTTCGGGTCTTAAGTGCCGTATATCAGTCTTCCTGCACTGGCCGCCTAAGTGCACAGTTAAATAGTCATAGATAATTCCCCTATGTTGATTTTCAAAACGTAATATGCAGCATAAAGCGTACAATATACAGATTAAAAAACAACAAACAAACACGTACACGGTGGGGATCACTGCGACCGTGGCAGTTGCTTTCAGCCTCATTTATTGGCGCTCGAGACTGGGCAGTTTAAGGCCTATCACACCTGACTGATTGACGGCTGACGCACAAAAAGAAGCATTTTGAACGGCAAGAGGGGAAAGAAAGTGCTTTTGCGGTAGAGGAAACACTTTCTCAAAATTTACCGATCTCCTCTCCCCATACACCACACGTTCCGTTTTCATGCCAGCCATCAGCCGTGCTTTCTCGCTCAGTGCTACAGCTGGGTAGGTACCGAGCGTCCTCCGAGCATGGCGCGAATTGTCGCGCTCACAGCTGCTGCACATGCGACACACATTCCCCGCTCAAAACAGCGCTGCGTGTGTACACGGCCGGGTGCAGCCAGTTCGGGCGCGCATGGAAAAGCGATCAACACTGCTCACGACTGGGCAGCCCATTTCTCGCCAGGAGGCCCCTCCACCATCATCACTCTATTGCGAGTTGACTCCGTCAGCGAAGGCAAGCTGGTCGATACTGGTCTCGTGCGTTGCGAGTGGGTAGACAGCGTTCGATTGGTGGTATTCGTAGCAAACGCGCTGTGCGCGGAGAGGCGACAGAACTGTTGTCTTCCCCGCAAAGTAATTACGGCAGACTTCGTGAAGGAGAGGAAAATGGGATGGCTAATGCATGTGATGCGGAGATCAAGTAGCCATAGTCAGCCATGGTAACGGACTGAATGCCAAGAGAAGGCAAAAGCAGGAGGACGAGGCAGAAAATCAAGTGGGGAGATAAGACCTGAAACTGGCTGAGACAAGGTGGCCGCAACTGAGGCAGGGAAAGGTTAATTGGAGGTCAAACGAAGAGGCGACGCGCTGCGGATGATATTTACGGTGATGTGTGGGTATAGTGGACACAAAACAGAGATTAGCAAGAAGTGTTGAATGTCTGCTTGAGGCCATTGTAGCCTTCCACTCGCTACGAGGTGGTAATGACAGAAGTCTCATAGGATCGGTTTGAACGAACGACCCAGTGGACAGCGGCGCTGAGCTGCGGACACTTGCTCAGGGACGCTGCCCTGGGTCTCTAAAGGTGGGCGTAGAAGCAACGACCGCAAACTGCAGTTGCTTCGTGCCACGCCCCGTTAACCGAGTTCGTGCGTGCGTGTCCAAGGTTCGAGCTCGTTTCACGTAGAGATAAACGAAAGATGAATGTAAGACCGGTACAATGTCCCCACATAGAAGGAAAATGGTGCTTGTATTTGCCTTTTGTAGTATGCATTCGGTGTGTAAAATTAAATATCTAATAGCCGCCGCGGTGGCTCAGTGGCTATGGTGCTCGGCTGCTGTCCCGAAAGACGCGGGTTCGATCCCGGCCGCGGCGGTTGAATTTCTTTGGAGGAGAAATTCGAGGCCCGTGTACTGTGCGATGTCAGTGCACGTTAAAGAACCCCAGGTGGTCGAAATTTCCGGAGCCCTCCACTACGGCGTCTCTCATAGCCTTAGTCGCTTTGGGACGTTAAACCCCATAAACAAACCAACCTAAATATCTAATAAACAAAGTCCGGATAAGCACAGTTCATTTTTCTTTTTTGTTTGCTTGAAATTGCGTAGGGGGCGCAAGTGCACTTATACGTAAGGCTTATTCAGCAATGGTATTTTTTTTTGTTTCCAGTCACTGAAAAGAGCATATTGGTCGAAATATCTAAAAATGTAAACAATGAATTCCGTACATTGCAAAATTGCGTTTGCTATAGGCGTTCAGTAATGACTTGCGCCGCCGTTACTTGCATGCGCTGAGCGTTTATAAATCGCGGTGAATTTGTTTCTTTGTTTGGTTTGCGCGTTTCACGTTTTTCGGTTCAAAGATGAGGTAAAGAAACGAGGGAAAATAGGGCCGTAACTATATCGCCTGAAAGATTTTAAACAACGTCAGGGTCGATGGCCCCAGCATCGCGTTTTCTTTGGCCATTTTTTACGCATCCTACCCAGAAAATTCTTCGATATTGCTTTTGTCTTTTGTCTTATCAAAAGTTTTCCCAAAACGGCTAGAGTGACCATGAGAAACATTTGGAATTCGCTGCGAGGGACAAAGGGAATTGTTGTTTTCTGCTGCGCAACTCTACTATGTGTTCTCACGTTGAGCAGCAATTCAAGGGGCAGAGCAAGAGGAATGTTTAAAAACCTGGACAGCGAAAGCATATTTGCAGGCTTAAGAATTGTTATCTTCAAAAGAAAAGCTAGACTCAATCATTTATCTGAGCAGCAACAGTCTACGATAGACAAAAGAGCACTGGAAGCATTCTGGAAACAAACGTAATCACCAAATGATAAAAGTGAATTAAAGCCATTGCATAATTTCGATCATGAGTAATAAAACTGCGGAAGAAAAGATATGAGCTGGATTGTGATTAACAGTCACTCCAAAATTATGAACAACAGCTTACCCATACCCCCCAAAAGTTTTCCCCCTTTTCCCTTTCCCCTGTGTGGAGTAGCAGGCCAGGGCCATGTTACCACCGGCCGACCTCTCCACCTTTCCCTCATTAAAATTCCTTTCTCTCTCTCAATGCTGACCTACGGGGCCGAAACTTAGAGGCTTGGAGAGTATAGGAGCAGTGTGGTTCTTCATTTAAGATTAGCACTGAGAGTGGCCAGGTTTCTCAAAGGAATGCTCTTGCATTTAAAACTGTTTCTCCTGAAAAACTGGCTTTTTAAGAAGAACGCGATGCACCTTCCCCAACGTGCAGAAAAGCACGAACACGGGAGCTGTTTTAACTGCTACGAAATGCAGTCTGCAGAACGGCCGCTCATGGAAACTATACGTTCCGGCGGTCATATGTCCTTTATTTCGGCTGGTCACGTCCAGCGGAGGTCATAAGTAATCACAGTAATGAGTGGAACAATACGTTATGTGGTAGTCCAAAAGCCCTGCCGCCTCATGACGCCGCTTCATTTATCCCCTGTCTTTTATCCACGCAGTCACACTGCGCCGTCTACCTCCCGCCAGCAATTCGACTCTCATTGCATAATCTATTAGTTATATTACTTCTATCTATACTATTATCTATTACTTCTTGGATAGTTACTTTTCCTAGGTGATCTGACATTTTACGAGCTCCGCTGTAGAGTAAGCAAAATCACTCATCGCCCCTGAGTAGTCGTCTCAACTGCAATGCACAATTGGCGGCGACGCACCCTTCGAGGTAGTGAGAGGCGGCGACGTGGTACCTTCGACCCGGAACTCAAGTTGCACGCAGCCTCGATGAAACAGAGTCCGGTATCGGTATGCGCGGTCCAACGATCTCCATCTCAATGTCCGGAGTAAGCAGCTCTTCGTTTGCCTGCTTTCGCGCTGCCGCGGGGCCGTTTTTAAGACAGCTTCCTATGTTTCTGACGCCATCTTCCGGTGCGTTGGGAATGACTCGCGTCCAAGCAGGAAATCGAGGGCATTGGCACGCGGTGCGTGTGTCGCGCTTGTTTTGCTGCTGGCAGCGAGTGCGCTGTGCACAATGTTTCGCGCAGTGTCTCGCTATTACACTGCCGCACCGTTCGCTCATCGCCGGGGGGTACCTGCATGCTCCATACAGCCCGACCACTTAAAAAAGTTTATGGCATGTGGGGCCGCAAAAGAAAAAAAAAACATTACTGTACTATAAAATAAACGAGTTCACTGGAATGCCTGGAAGCGTGGGGAACATTCCTGGAACGAATACCAGCTGAATAGGTAGAGAACCAACACAACAGTATCTTTTTTTTTTTCTACGTAACCCCAACCCTCACATTAACTGCCTCATTTTACGTCGAAACCAGCCTTAATCGAACTGGGCTAATCGAACTGGCCCAGTTGGGACCTTCACCCTTCAGTGTGCATACGGTGAAGAGGAGGGTACGTTCAGGGTGCAAAAATTGCGGAGGGCGCTTAAGACTACTTACGGGCTTTGAGGGCAAAGGCATTGTGTCGTCGTGAGTTCTGCGGCGAGGTTCATTAAATATTCATTTATTTCTAAAGAAACACTCATTAGGATACAGTCGTAAGGCAACGCATGCACAAGGTTCACATTTATTTGTCAAAATCAACGCGGTTTTGTGGCCAGTGGATTGCGCGCACGCCTCGAAATCTGAAGGTCTTTGGTTTAATTCTCCGCCCCTTCCGAACAAATGTTATTTTTCTTAGCTGTGGACATCACTATCTCTTGGTCTACTGCTGACGTAGGGGTTTTCGGACCACTGCTGCTGCACAACAACGCCGACGTCGCTGGGTTTCGTTGCCGATGAGCCATATAGTGTGCTTGCGCATTAAAATTCGTATATTTCTTGCAAAGAAGAAGGCAAACCGGGAGTCATTCAAGTTCAGACGGAGGACCTTGCGCATCGAAACACCTTCAAAGTGCGACGTGAAAAAGTCTTAAGCTCTCGTATTCAAGCCTGGCTGCTCATTAAAGCGTCGTCCAACGGTTATGCGGAAGGAAGGCAAAAAGTCTCCCAGACTTCTGACTTTTCGTCCTTCGGGATAACCGTTGCATCCGCCAGTATTTTAGAGCGAATTTTCTTTTCATTGCGACATAATACTTCAGCGCCGGACGAAATTCCATATGCTGCTGTCGCTCTAAAAACATACATAAAATACTTGTAGTCTGTTTAGTCGTAGATCTAAGCGTGAAATGTTTTGCAAGAAAGGTGCAGCGCTTCCTAGGACGGCTCTTAAAAGGCGATATTCGCACTCGGTTGTTGAAGAGGTGTTTCGGCAGTTGACCTTCGAGCCGGTAAGCACGCATGGTCTCCCTGACTGCTTCCTGACTTGAGGAGACTCCCCAGGTTGTCGCTTTTCCTAGCCGTGCAGCGCGCCCGACTTCCTTCGCCGCTTTTGTTGCTTTACGCCCATCTATTGTTCATGTATGGAGATTGTGCGAATAGCGACAATGGGTAAATGCCCATATACGCTGAATTTGTCATTCTCTACTTTACATTCATAGATCCCAGGGAGTCCTCGCACCACTCCTGGAGCAGTAGTGCAGCAGTTAAGCGATGCGCCATTGCCCCGGCAGGGGGTGGTGACGAAGCACAGCCATAGATGAGGCTTGTGAGATCCCGATTGCTCTACGCTAGCAACCTCTCGCGTCCAGTCTTAATCCAATTAACCGCGACCTGCCCCGCTCGGCAGTTTGCTCACAATGCAGTGCACAGGCTGTTATGACGTCACTAGATCACGTGACCTTGGTAGCAGGTGGGTCACCTGCTTGTTCATTCACAACGCCGACGCCGGATTTTCTGCACAACGGGAGCCTTAACGGTGTCCCATTAAATACAAACACACCGGTAAGAGGGCAAACATACACGTGGCAAAAACTTGGCTAGCAGTTAAGGTATGCTATATAGAAAAAAAAAAAGAATGATTACATCGATGGTATTGTGGAGGCTCAGCTCTAGGTGTTATCCTTGAGCTTTTGCAGCTGCTGTAGCGTTTGCCCTGCGCCTTCCTTTGCCAGTGCTTATTTGTTGTGACGTTTACACTACCACCACCGGCAGACACATCTGGCGGATTCGGCTTCCCGAGCCCGCGCCTCATCGACTCGGCGTCTCTCGCTATTTCACACAACGTTTCGAGCCTCACGCCTCAGCGTTTTGGCGTCTACACTCTTGTTTTAGCGCCGCTTCCCGAGCTCGCACCTCGGGTTCTTGACGCGCTACGTTTTTTTACTCGGTATTACGCTCCCGTTGCTTGCGCTTTGGGCATTCTGCCCGCGCTCTCTGCCTCTGCTCGGCTTGTAGACGTTTCCGCGCCATCTCCGAGATCCCGTTGTGGTCGAAATTCTTTCTTTCTTTCTTTCTTTCTTTCTTTCTTTCTTTCTTTCTTTCTTTCTTCTTTCTTTCTTTCTTTCTTTCTTTCTTTCTTTCTTTCTTTCTTTCTTTCTTTCTTTCTTTCTTTCTTTCTTTCTTTCTTTCTTTCTTTCTTTCTTTCTTTCGTTCCTTCCTTCCTTCCTTCCTTCCTTCTTCCTTTCCTTCCTTCTTTCTTTCCTTCCTTCCTTCCTTCCTTCCTTCCTTCCTTCCTTCCTTCCTTCCTTCTTTCTTTCTTTCTTTCTTTCTTTCCTTCTTTCCTTCTTTCCTTTTTTCCTTCTTTCTTTCCTTTCCTTATTTATTTCCATTCCTCCTTCATCCCTGTCCTCAAGGTGTGGTTTTGGTGTCCACCGAGCACTGAAACAGTTACTGCGCCATCTCCTCTCCTGAAAAGCATCACTTTTTGCTCTTTACGATACGAGATTCCACACGCCGTTGCTCCACTTTAATCATGGCACTTCGCACATCGTATTTTTCCACGGTTAAAAACTGAAATCTCTCCTTGAAACGCGGTGCACAGCCGCAGCTGTTTCAGAGAAGCGCCAGATCACCCGGCGCTTTCGATGAAGGCGAGATGCTGTGTGGTGCCAGCGCGTAATCAACCCCAGGTGGTTGACATTAATTCGGAACCCTCCACTGCATGCACAGTTCCTTACAGCCCATGTGAAAATTTGCGATGTTTAAACTATGCCATACCATACCATACCATATACCTATGTGAAAATTTGCGAGGTTTAGACCATACCATACCATACCATACCATACCATACCATACCATACCATACCATACCATACCATACCATACCATACCATACCATACCATACCATACCATACCATATACATACCAACTGTTTTTCCAAATCACCAGGAATCAACTAAAAATAAACAAAGAAACATATATTCACCCCCCTCTAAAACAAAGTGCGCGTTTAAACCACAGTGCCGCAATACGGCCGTACAGAGCCCACCTATGCGCTTTTCAAAACTCTTTTTTCCCCTCAAGTATTAATATGTGGAATGGTCTTGCGGAATTCATTGTCACAGCTCAAAATGTCAAAGAGTTTGAGAACCTTTTGGAATTATATTACAGGCGACAGGGGAATTGACAACTTATCATGCTGCTGTTATGATTTCCCTCATCCTTGTTTGTTAAGTTGTTAAGTATTCGTGTTTTGATTATGTTTTTTGTGTCTTGTCGGTGCCTGAGGTTTTCGTTCCTCGATAATTAAAATAAAAACCTCTCCTGTTATGGCCCTCAAGTGAGGGCTACAGTATTCCCAAATAAATAAATAAATAAATAAATAAATAAATAAATAAATAAATAAATAAATAAATAAATAAATAAATAAATAAATAAATAAATCGATAAATAGATAATAGATAAATAAATAAATATTATACCACAGTGTACCACGGTCCCATACCACGTCGTAACATACCATACCATATTGTACCGCAGTACCGCGCTACACCGTAGTGTACTGTACCGTACCATGACATACGTCGGCGCTATGTGAATTTTATGCAGTTTAAGTCGAATATCATTGTAGTTGAGTTTGCTTGTCGCAACATGCCACTCCAACTGCCCCGCATTCAGCCTTGTTTCCGATTTTCTCGCTCCAGCTGCCGCTTCTACCGCAGCACCAACAAAGTTTGAGGCAGTTTTCGTTACCCTTCAGGTTAAAGCGGCGTCGAACAGAGGGTGGTCTCTGCGCCAAAATCTGCGTGCCTGATCGCCCTAAACAGAGGAAACGGAACATGTCGAGTGCATACTGTCTCGTTAAAGTCGCGCCGACAATTCCTTTTGCGTTCTTCTTAATGGCATGCATTGTTACGGCAGTCCTCGGGAAGATTTCTGCACCACAGTGAGAAAACAGGTCGTTTCTCAGTTTCGCCGCCGTTCCACATCTCCACGACGAGGGTGTGCGAGCCCAGAAACGTGCTTGCGCGGGTGACCAATTTATGGGCCCCCTTCGATTAAGCATAATTTATTATGCGATGGCCGTTTGATATTTTCTTGCTACTACACATGTCCGCATGTAACGTACTCATAACGACAGAGTCACGCACGTGATGAAACTGTCTAACTTCGTTCCTGTGCTCCGATATGTGTTCGGTGCCCAAATGCCGCCAGCATTGCCACTCGGAGCACGCCGACATGCCGGCGATCCTTGTTTCATCCGACGGATATAATAACATCCACACGTCATTCATTTCGACAGGACGTTAGTTATAGTAATTTAGTAGACCGGAGCTAAAAATATGCAAGCAAAAATAGGCGACAAAAAGAATACTCTGTCCTATCGGATGTATTGGCATGTTCAACAACATCTTTAAGGTTGACATAAAAAGCTCATTGTGTTTCATAGCGCGAAGGCCATCTGAGTGTTTAGAACACTTACAGTGGAATATGGATCAAGAGTCCTCAGTAATGCGAGCGCCCGACGTATTAAACACCACTTTAAGCACAGCGTTTTAAACACCGCTTTTTTCCACAGCATGTACCCACGCATTGCCCGCTGCCTTTAGAAGTTTTCAAAATCGTAAAATGAGATAGCAGGTTGATCATTTTAAAACTAACCTATTTTAAGAGAAAAGCGATACACCAAGTAACCGTGAAAGCAAGTCCAAAGAAACCATCATAAGGGGGTATCTTGCACATTTCGTCTGAATAGCCCGGGCTGCCGTGTGAATGGGTCCGCACCGAGCCTTCAACGGCCGTGGAATTGCTTTGAGTATCCACCGTAGCATTGTATGATCGCGTCAGCCGAGAATTTGCAATCTTTGCATTTGCATCAGTGCTTGCGCGCCTCATGAATGCGGTGACCTTTCTGGCGTACGCGGAGTCTTAACGTTTCGTTTTGACTCAATTGCATTAATTCAGCGGCCTTTGCTCTTTAAGCGACAGAATCGCTGTAGAGATCTCACTAAAACATAATCGTACACGATTATTCGCCCGTGATATCTGCGGTATAGCAAGTGCTCTAATGCGTCCCTGCAATTCACATCGGACATGATAACAAAGCTGTGAAAATAATTCAAAACCAAAAAGATCACCGGGGGGTGTTCTTGTAGGCTGATGTTGCGGTGATAGCTCAGGTTTCGCTGCTTATTGTCAGCCTTCCATCGCCTTCGGCGTGTTGACGCGCTGACTCAGCAGGTCAGTTTCCCCTTTTTACGTTCTTTTTCTTTTCTCTTTCAACGCACACATCGCTGCTACGTCCAAAAGCAGCCCGTGTTCGGTGTCCGTCTCTCCGTGTTTTCGTACGTCCACAAGACGGCGGACCGAATAAAGGGACGCCCATTGTCGTGTGGTGACACCGGCGCTCAAAACGGCAGCCTGCACTATACCCAGCGGTCTCCCTCGCTAGTCACAGCCTGTGCAGCGGTCAGTTTAGGCATTTCCCTCCGCTCTTAGACAATAGCGGCCGATGTGCCTGCAAGGTCGGGCCATCGGTTTGCGGAAGAGTCCTCTCTACTGCGGAGGGGGCGAGGGTGGGCTGGGTCGCACAGCTGTGCACGGCGGGCAGCAGCAGCAGCGGTGGCGACGGCGGCGGCGCACATGTGTTTCCATGGGCCGAACCCCTGCAGAGCTGCGCTGCCGGCGCGGCTACAGCCTGCAACACCGCGCACAGTCGCGGGAGAGACTCTGTGCTACTGCTGCTGCTGTGCTGCTGACCGGCCGTGTTTAACTCCACTGGCAAACAGCGGTGTTCTTTCGTTGCCTGTGATTATAGGGCACTGCGATTGCCCCTGTAGACTTTCCTCCGTCTGCGTCTGTATCTGCCCCGTTGCCCACGACGGAGGAGTGTTTCCCTGCCCAAGAAACTGAAATGAGCTGCACGAAGCAAAACAGCGCGACCGGAGTGAGCCGAAACCAAGAAAGACAAACCAGACTAACAACCCGGTACGATCTACTTGAAAAGCGTGTGTTTTTGAGGCGTGCCACGCTGACTGACGCTCAGCCGTGAGCTGACGAGGAGGCACCTGAACCTCCGAAAATATGCATTTTCCACTCGCCGACTCAGCGCGACTGCCGACAGCGACGTGGACACCAGCGCCGTTCGCGCAGGTGCGCCAGTTTGCCTGGTGAGCTCCAAAAGCACCGAACGACGTATTTGGTGGCCGGGCATCCCAACCTAAGCCGCGTGTGCTAGCGCTCCGTGTCGCCGGCAGCGAGAGTCGATGTGAGGCTGCGTCACGATGACCGAAGCTGCGTCAGCTCTGAGGGAAACGGCGACGGTATCCAGGTCGGTCGCTGAACCGGCCGGCGCCGCGCTCCATCAGGATCGTCGCCGGTGTCGTCGACGCCGCCGTTGCCGCCGGCGCTGCAGTTCTTGGCCAACGGAGAGCGTGACGCTGGACGGCCGCGACTTCCATCCCACCGATATCGGTGAGGCGGCTCACATTCAGCCAGCTCGAGGTGCGTCCGATGTGCGCAGTGCTGATGCGGCGAGAGTTGTAGCCCAAGCGCTTTCTGCACTGAGTGTCAGGCTCCGAGTGCAGTTACTAGCTGATGACTGGGGCACATATTTTTCTTTCTTGAGAACGAGAGGGAAAATAAAAGGGCAGCGTACCAATCAGCCGCTGAAAGTTAGTAAAGATCGAGTACTCCAGCTAAAAAAAACTGTCCGTCCTAACCTTGGTCTGTTACGGCCATGCCTCTATAATTAGCATTATCCTTTCGGGTATCCTCTCATATCATTTGGACAATGCTGGCTGAGTGAGCCTACACAAATCAATTTGGAAGCAACTGTGTACAAAAGATCTCTTTTGTGTTCTGTCTCATCGCACGCAAATGCACACGTTCGCGACTGCGTTACGCTTTGTTTTGTGGATCAGTGTGACACACTGAGCTGAGAGCTCAGAGAAAGGCTGAGAGCTTTTTTTAAAGGCTAAGCATATACAGGGTCAACCATTCGAACTTTGGGGTGGATGTGTCTGCTGTCGGGCGTAGCCTCCATTGAGGTGACCGCAATGGTCATAGAACATGCCGCTGCTTCTGTGGTTGCTCTTCCCCTGATAAATTAGATACTTCCAGTGCAGAGCGTTACTTGTGACATTTTCTGATGTATGCGTTTATAAGCGGCTCCTGCTATGTTACAGCTCGTATGTTAGCCGCTGGTAACCAGTTTGCTGCGAGACCTACCAAACAAACCGTGCCTAGTTTCACAGTGCCAGCGGAGCAACGATCGGGACACCGCAGTATACGAGACTGAATATGCGGTGGCTATCAGTCGTGCTATGTCCTGTTCGCCTAATTTATAAGTAGTGAGGCGATATTTGGACCTTCGACGCTTCTGCAGGATAAGGAGTGGGGGAAAGGGGATTAAAATACTTCTGTTTTTTTTTTTTCCTCTGCTCCCATTTTGCAGTTTTCCTTATATGCGTTGTAGAGGGCTAGAAAAAGAAAGAAAACTAACGGCACCCTGCCCGCGCCACCTATTAGCACAGCAGGTGGAACTGAAAAATTGCAATGACAGAGCCACTTTTTATGCGACGCGTCGTTTTGAACCCGATTGAGAATATCTGATGCTCGATCTCTGAAGCTGAAACATCTGTTAGAGCTCTCGCTGATGCCCGTAAGCAAGCTAGCAAATGGCGTTTCCTGCGAAGGTGTTGCTGAAATCGCGTGATGAAACGTTTCTTGTCTGTAAATCGCATTCATGGAGTGGATATATTAGGGGACTGTTTTGAATACGCGTTTTATGTTGTGCGAACAAACGCCTCCCAATTCGATGGAAAAAAAAGTGGCCGACCGTTTAAGCGAATACAATATTATACAACAATATTACATTATAATACATTATTACGACAATATTATAATGAAACTTATACTGCCGATCTTTCTCTCTTTCATGATTTTCCACTGAATTTGTTAGGCATGCGACATTTCACTCCAGCGCAAATCGATTTTAAGGTTTGCCGTTTTCTCGCTCTCAGTTTAGATTATTTCTGCCGATAGCACTGTATTTTCTACGCTGCAAACATTACCCTAACTTTAATGCCGATTTCATGGGCAAGATTTTAAAGCAAGTATTAAGTCGCATCCGTCATTTTATGAAAGGCTCGTCATTTTCAATCGCCACTTCAGCCACTCAACGCGCGTGCGATTGTTTTTTATGTTTGCGACTTTACCGCTGCGTCAAGCCAAGCATCGTCCTTGGCCACGAACTTAGTTCTGGTTTCTGTTTGCTGTTTTCGTTGTTTAAAATGATTTCACTCGGAATTTTGAGAAACGGTTTGCTGCGGTGGAGAGAGGGGACTCTAAGGAATATGAAGCCACTATCAACTCGAAATGTTCGAAAAACCCCCGGAGTTTCCCTTGAGTGCGGAATATCGGCTCGTCTTACGGCCATTTGCGTGTGGGTTCTACTTTTCTCGCTAAATTCATGGCTCCGAAGCGTGCAGGTACTGTGCTGCGAACGTTCGGCTGTTAAAATGGGCTTTCGCGGTCGCGGCCTTGTTGTGGAGTGCTCGCAGTTGTTAGTGGCTTCCGTAAGCGGAGGGTCGTCAGCGAAGAACGAAAGACTTTAAATAAATATTTGATTCTACTACCTAACTCCACTGCGCTACCTTCTGCTCGACTGCAAAATGAAAACGATTGTAATTTCATGCTACGCTCTCGTTTCTAACACATATGGTCAAAGGGGCCCAAGACGTTCCTTTGAGCTTGAACCACCATGAACATCTCAGCCAAGGTAAACAGCACGCGCAGTGCGAATACGAAGGAATATGAAGGGCCTCATTGCTTTCTCAATGCTGATGTCGTAATACTGCATCCATTGAAGATGGTCAGGGTCTCGAGCAGCCGCTGCGTCACCGCTCGCGATAATCCTTCACACCGTGTTGCCATGGGCAACTGCGCAGCCTTGGTAAAGCGGCGGGGGATGCTTTCTCGAGCGCAAATCGAGAGAAAGCCGAGGTGTGAAATCAGTTCGTGGTACTGGCAGGAGGTAAATGTTGTTCGTACGTACAATTCTTTTCCTTCAGCTTCGTGTGAAGAAATTCTTTTCCTTTTTCGAGGCGGCGTCTCTCCTGAAGAGCACCTCGAGGGCATTTCTCATGATCAACAGGGTTGGATGATTCACGGCCCCTTTGTTATTCTCGCCACAAAATACCCTGCAAAAGTTTCTATATACGGTTCGTAGAGAGCCTATAGACAGTTTAGGCACTGCTGACTCAAATTTATGTAAGGGACTGAGCACAAAAGCTCCCCATTCCATGTGTAACCCGGTTTTCTGAAACGTTGAATGCCATCGTTTTTATGTTTTTTCCCCTCTCTGTGCTCAAAATAACTAGTGCGAATTTCTTTGTTTAGTTGTATATTTTGCTGACCACTGTGTGATGTTGCCAGTGCGGGGGCCTGTGGCCTTGTCAAGCTGCCGTTGTGACAGCTTTTTCCGCAGGCCTCCGGCATCATGTATGCATGATGTGAATAAAGTTATTATTATTATTATTATTATTATTATTATTATTATTATTATTATTATTATTATTATTATTATTATTATTATTATTATTATTATTATTATTATTAAGGCGCCGCTCCAGATTTTTTTTTTTTTTGCCCCGCCGCGGTGGCACAGTGGTTATGGCGCTCGGCTGCTGACCTGAAAGACACGGGTTCGATTCCGGCCGCGGCGGCTGAATTTTAGTGGAGGTGAAATTCTAGAGGCCCGTGTACTGTGCGTTGTCAGTGCACGTTGAAGAACCCCAGGTGGTCGAAATTTCCGGAGCCCTTCACTACGGCGTCCCTCATAGCCTGAGTCGCTTTGGGACGTTAAACTCCAATAAACCAAATAAACCAAACCAGATTTTTTTCCCCTGATATTTCTTGTTCTTTTTCTTTTTCTCGGTAGTACCTCCTCGGATGAACCAGCGATAGCATAGAGGTAGGGGATTCGCCACGCATGCAGGCGGACCGCGGTTCGAATCCCGATGCAGCGCAGTTCTCCACCGAATAAAAAAAATACGCGCGTCGATGGAATTGCACCAAGCCTGCGGTTGCTGCCTGATCCTGGTGACGAGAGCCGACAATGCACTGCCTCACCAGAACAAGATTCGGCCACTGCTGTGCAGTACTTGGCCACCACCTCCTCTATGAATACACTAATTAACCCGCGGTCCTCATCCCCATCGGCTGCGGACCAGCTGACCAAGGTGGCGATCAGATCTGTGACGCGCAGCGGAGGGTGCTAAGGGTCTCTGGCTCCGGACAGACCGTCATCGAAAAGTGAACTTGGCAATGTTTAACGCTAGGGCCCTATCCAGCGAGGCTTGTCTAGCAATGCTTTTCGAGGGACTAGCTGGTATTAAATGGGATGTCATGTGACTTAGCATGGTTAGGAGTACAGATGAAGCATACGCAGTGCTAAAAGGCGGGCAAGCACTGCTGTGCTGTCGTGGTTTAGCGGACAGACGAGCACTAGGTGCGCGTGTTTTTTTATCGATAAGTGTATCGCTGGTAACACAGAGAATTTCTATGACATTAAAAAGACGGTGGCAATTATCCCAATTAAGTTTAATAAGAGTTACAAATTGAACGCGGTGGAGGCTACGCGCTATACTTCCAGCCATGATAACCACATAGTCGAAAGCTTCTATGAAGACGTGCACTGGACAAGGACGTAAAGTAAAAACTCAGTAAACTGTACTGGTGGTTGACTACAATGCCAAGGTAAGCAAAAAGCATGCCGGAGATAAGTTAGCGGAATTACTATGGCATAGGTTCTTGTGATAGCAGTCAGGAGTTAGTAGTAGATTTCGCAGAAAGAAATAATTTACGGACCACGATTACCTTCTTACGCAAACGAAATAATCGGAAGGGGACGTGGAAAAGCCAGAATGAAGACACTGCAAACGAAATAGACTTCATATTGTGCTTTCACCCATGGTATAGTGCAGGATGTGGAGGTGCTTGGAAAGGTGCGATGTAGTGTCCATAGGATGGTGAGGTCTCGATTTAGCTATATACTAGGAAAGGGGATGGAAGAAATTAGTAATAAGGTAGCCCATCAGCGAGTTAGCGGCAAGAAAGAAATAAGAGAAGTCCAGAATCTCGCTGCAGAGCAGATATCAGGCTCTAATCGAAGACGGCAACCTTAGTGTACAAGAAGTGAACGATAATCTCAGAGATATCATTGTGGAGTTCGCAATACAAGCAGGCGGTAGTATAGGTCGACATGATACTGGTAAGCTCTCTATAGAGACAAAATATCTGATTAAGAAACACCAAAGCATGAAAGCTTCTAACCTCAACTATGGAATGGAACTGGCGGATCAATCAAAGCTAATCAAAAAGCGTAAGGGAGCCGACAAACGTAAGTCTATTGTGGAGAAATTGAGTATGGTTTAAAGAACGGAGGCTGTCGAGAGGAAATTAGGCGTAGACAAAAATCAGATGTATGCGCTAAGATACAAGGAAGGTATTGTCAGTTCAAATATGGATATAATATAGTTAAAGTAGCCGAGCAGTTCTACACAGTTCTATACAGTAATCAGGACGATGATATGAGAGCAATAGTGCAGAGAAATCGGACATCCCGCCAGTAACGAAAGATTAAGTAAAGAGTGCCTTAGGAGAAATGCAAAGGGGAAAGAAGCTCGAGAGGATCAGGTAACGGAAGATCTGTTGAAGGACCTCAGGCGCACATTTATCGAACATAAAGTAGCTATACGCTATAGATTCAATACTTTCCGGCAGTCTTGCTTCTTTCTTTTTGGTGAAAACATCACTTACATTTAGGATAGGACAGCGCATAAGGAGAGCCACAACCTGGCGCTGCTTCTTTCCCTCACTACATTCTCCGTCTCATCAGCTCTATTCAAGTCCAGCTTTCTTGGCAATCACTTTTAATTGTGAGGAAACTGTGGAATATTGTTAGGTACTGTTATCAACATTTTGAAGGGAACAGTCTAATTTTCCGGCGCTTAACAAGATTTTGCTACGCATCGGAAGATTAGACCATTCGAGCAAGAAGTTAAAAAAAAAGGGGGGGGGGGGGGGGGGGACAAGATGGAAGGAGTCGTAAGCAGGCATTGGAATAAGTCACCGAGTCTCTCGTTTCGCTGGCGCAGGTGTGTTTCCGCTGAAAGCGCGCTGTCTCTCCTTCACATGGCACGAGGCAGCCCATGTTAAGAAGTGTTCTGACAACCTCAGATTCTGGCGGGGCAACCTATTTCGCCATTACTGCGATAAGTGATCGTCCTTTTCGCACTGGCCACAAGCGATGCGTGAAGATGCCGTAGCGCCGGGTTCACGGGAAGGTCAATCATATACAAGAGTGCGGGATGAGCTAGCACAAGGTCTTCCACCAGGTCTGTCTGCTTGAATGTGGAAGGACCTTTTTTTGGCGGCGAGCAAGCGGCGCAGACTCGTGCGACATTATCCTGTTGCAACGGCAGCGAAACTGCCTGAATTAGCGATGATCCCGACGTTCCGGCTGATACCGAAGAGCTGAAATAGACATAGCTTTGGACGTGCGCGCGCTGCGTAGAATGACGAGAAATGGAGGATCTGGAGTCTTATTTTGTAGGAATTCTTCATTTCCAATTCTTTACACTGCTTCTTTAGCGTTGACCACGGTCGTTTTTCATGACGCAGTCGACAACAAGCATTGCTTCTTGGCTATCAGCCGTGAAGTTAGAGGTGCTATATACGTACAGGTAATACAGCGGCGAAAGGATAAATAGGAGAAAATATCTCTACCAAATATAGCATGAAGGATTGGGGGGCTGAAATACGCATTATTGTTTTTGTTCCGTTGGCCGTCAGGTTGGCAAAATATTGGGGAAAAAAGCCTATAAACAAAACCGAACATAAACAAAAGTGTTCCACGCCTTGCGCATCTCACAACGTACTTGTGCTTTCCTCTGTCCAAACATTGAGATGAACTTGAGAGCGTACCGTACAAGGCTGTGAAACTTGGGAAGTTCGGGCCTTGACCTCGTGCGCAGTAAAAGCACGCAGCGAGTGAGCGCAAGTGCACGCGAGCGATCAAGGTGTTACATATGCGCTCCCTTGGGCGTTGCACCACGTATCCTCGACACGAACGGAGGCTGCGACGAAGGGCTGTCTGATTTATGTCCCTCGGGGAAGCCAATGTTTACGTCCTGCGTAAACATCGACCGCCAGCGGCTTACTTGCGACGCCCTTGCCCCAGTCCTTCTCTCTTTCCTTCACCTCCCCCCCCCTCCCGATTTTTCCCCCTCGCAGCTGCAGGGCACACCATGTACGCGCTCTGCCTAGGCGCTGTACACGCCCTCGTAGCTCACAAACACGCCTGGCGTGCTCGCGCAACAAGGGGACCGGGTCAGCAATGCCAACAGCACAAAGAAAGAGTGGCGCACACGCGTATTCTCCAGATCCGCTCTAGGTTGTGATCATTGATACGTTGTTGTCGAAGCGCAAAGAAATCTTGTTCGGCCACATGCACGTGGACATTTTTACGCACGCGAGTCTGTGTGTGCATATTGGGCGTTGCTATTGAAAAGGGAAATCTGCTCACCACTCCGTAAGCATGTAGCAAAAGTTCTGACACCTGAGCTAGTTACAGTGCCGGGCCGAGAGAAGGGCAGGAGGGGAGGGGGGGGGGGTGGGGAGGGGAGATATGCGAGGACGTGCGGAAAAGAGGACCCAGGAGAGTTTTCTTACTATGATGCCAATTTCAATACAAAGCTGTGAACTTGTGCCACAAGGACATTTTTGTGCTGTGATATCTTCACCCATGCGGGTGAAGAAAAGTCAAAGGCTCTACTCTTACTACCGTAGTCAGTATGACAACGCTTTGCTTTTTGCTTTATGCTCGTTGCACTGCTCCTTGCGCTCCAAGGTATACCCTGAGCCCGTACACATGCACGTGTTACGGTGAGCCTTGTTCTGGACTGTGTGGATCGTTCGAAACATAGCGCGCGCCCTTGGCTATCGGCCGGCACACCAGCGCCACCCTTCGTTCCCTGATATGCGTGCGCGGTGTGCATCGTTAGCCTAATGGTTTGCTAGTTGCACCCGACGCAGTCTTAGCGCTGGCGCTGCAGCGCCCGCGCCGGACGCATCAACAGGACCCGTGGCCCCTTGTGACTCACGGCCCGGGGCGCCAAAAATAGGACGCCCTCCCTCCTCCTCCTCCCTCGGCACCTCTGGAGAAGAATTTCCCCCCGCGGCCGGTAGCGTCGACGTCGTTGCGGCGGCGGTGGTTTCGGCCCCTGCGTAGGCCCGGAGCCACCGGCGCGCGCACTGTCTCCCAGGCCGGCCCGCGCTGTGGGAGAGCGGTCACAGAGGCGCAGCGCGCGCCGTGCGCACCACCCGATTTGCTACTCGATCAATGCGACACCTCGGACGCGTCCACGGGACTTTCATCGACTCGGGACGCTGACATACCCGCAGGTAGGCGAGCAACGACGATCGCATGCGCTGACCACGTCGTGCACCTGGTTTTCAGACCAGGCCTGTCCCAGAGGCCAGCCAGCCGCGACGCCTGGCTCCGGACAATGTTTACTTCGATAGGAGCCCACCGAAGGATGGAGAATAATGTCTTGGCGCTTGTGCTTCTGTCAGGTTCACAAGCTAACTGATTCTCAGGCTGCTGCCCCGCCTGATCCGTAGTTCGATAGATCAGTTCGACTAGTGAAATGACATCACAGCGCACAAAAGAATTCGAAGCATGCCAAAATCAGCCTCCGTTTTCTTCTTCCTTCTTTAGGAAGCTTGTCAGCGCTTGTCCTGTGTTTTTCTAGCCTTCGTCCCTGTTTTTCGCGCTGTTATTTTTTGGAAAATGTATCACCAACTCGCCCGGCTAGCTATAGTGATGAGCTCCGCATATATTTTCAAAATTCCACGACACCTGTGCTAGTGCTGAAAAAAATTATGGTTTTATTTCTTTGGCCTCTTCTTTCATTTCCAGCACACAAAACACGAATTGTGCAGGCGTGGGAAATAGTGAAGTAAAAGCAGTAGTGAATGATGGGAAAGTGCCTTTTGTGAAGACAACGGCGTACAAGTTTTTTACCCGCAAGGTTCAGCCACAGAAATGCTTCACCGCTGTTTCGCGAGAGAATTGTCGTAGCCATGGGCTATCCTGCACAGTGTTTTTACTGGACTCGACTTATATTTGGAGTGTTTTACACTTGGTAGTAGGTCCTGTGGTATCCAGTGTGTTTTCCGTCAACAGAGCCCGTCATCCACCGTTAATCACTTTTTACGCAAAAAACGCTTTGGGAATGTAATAAATTACTTTCCTTATAACGTCGCGCGCCCCTGATAGAAACTTTATTATATGTTTTGCTCGCTATGGCGCTTGTTCTCTTCTGCTTTAGTCTTGTGTTTTATTTAGATGTTAGGCAATTGACAACGTTACCGCTCAGGAAAGTTGACGGAGTAGCTTGAGTAAGAGCTGTAATATGCCTTGCAGGGGGTATGCATACCTTAATTTAACTAGCCCGCTGCAGTACTTCTATCAGAGTAAGGCCTCGCGTTGCGACCTGTCAGGACGACAGTGCAAGTAACCTTGACAGCCTGTGCTGGGTGTTTGTCCTCTTGCACAACTAGAATTAGTGCCTCAACAATTGTATTGTGAAGAGCGTTCTTTTTCGTGATAAAAAAAAAGGTTGACCTTGAGTGTTATGAGTGACTTGTATTGTGAAACCTGTCGCATAACTCTGAAACCTCGGTGGTGTTGTCTGTTATCCATTCGCAAAATTCAGAAGCTGTGAGTGTGAAGTGTAAGCGGATCTCGGTTTTGGGAAGCATTGGTCCTTGAGTTATATCTGGCTCCCACTAGTCAAAAATGCAAGCCTTCTGCTCTGCGTTGAGTAAGCTTCGTTCTTCTTTTCTTCTTATTTTTAGAAGGACTGGAAACAAGAACGTAACCGTGACACACACACACAAAAGACAGCTTTTCGGCCCTCAGTTTCATACTGCTGGCCCCTGAGAATGGACGGAGCTGTGCGAAATACGCCAAGACGAACACCTTGTTGATTATGGTGCAGTTCACGCACGATCCTCTTCATCGAAGAGTAATCCCTAATACTTTCAACCAAGTAACGGTACTCAAAAGAGCCCTGAATAATTTTGATGCGCATATTCTAGTGCAAAAGATCTGTAGAGGTGGTCTCTGTGGTTATTTCAGTCAAATTTTAAAGCTTTGCTTGGATCCTATAATCTAGAAATAATTTTAAAAAATCGCTGCTCGGAGTAAATCGCAACCGATTAGGGCGACTTTTACCTCCTCCCCACCTCAAAAGTGATTTTATTATGGAATAATGCTGTATTCGCTATCGTGGCACCTCACACATATTTACTAGCAAACACGTCCCCTACCCCGCGTCCTCCACAAACACGTCCCCTACACCGATGACGTCAGTGGGCAGGCTGGGGTAGCGAGGTTTCACAGCACTAGCGCTATCAGCAGACCCGTCTCCGCGCGGGAATAGGGATCGAAGAGCGTCGTTAGCAGAAGCGACTTGCAGGGGCGCGGCGCGCAGTTTGATGTACTGAAGTAAGACATGATGTTGGGCTAGTCGGTTCATGGTTAGAGCGAAACAAAACTGCGCGAAGACGACGGGACAAAAGAAAGGCACGAATACACACACACACAAAGCGCAGACTTCCAACTGACTTTATTTCGTAAAAGCAGGGTGCTTATAAAGGCAATCACGGCAAACTAGGAGACAAGCAGAAGCAACGTGCGAACGGCGCGACTTTTCCGCGAATGTACTGCGCGACTTTTCCGCAGGATCTTGCAGGAGATTGTCTCTGTGTTCGATATAGCCGATAATTAGAAATACCCGGGTTGGATATATCAGGGAGCGTTATGTTTTGGGCGAGTTGGTTCTTCATGCTTTTGGAATATTTGAGCGCACACAAGATAGGCCTGTGTGCGTCTCCTTTTATGTCCTGCCTTTTGTGTGCGCAAATATCAGGGCTCCCCTGTATAAACATTACTTTGTAGGGACATTACGCAGTAAACGATAAGATTAGCCGAATGGCCGCATTTTATCTTCTCGTCTTTTTATCTTTTATTTTAGATTTTCCTCACCGCGGTCCTTCCACCTTTACCTCCCAAATTCCCTTCCCCAGGCAGAGTAGCATGCAGCGATTTTTAAATGCCGGATAAATTCTCTGTTTTCTCATTACAGGGTTTCTTTCTCTCTATTTTTTTAACCGAGCAATATAAAAACAACGTTAGGAGCAGTAATAATAGCACGGACTTGATACGAGCAATACAAAACACCTGTGTTTTCCGAAATGAGTGCATACAACAGGACAGACAGCTCATAACCAACCATTTACTTTCCGGATATATAGCACGCGGGTGCGTTACATACCAGCATTCCGGTGACCGTATTGGGTAGTGGGATTAGCTGTTGAACGAATATAGTTAATATTCGATTTACATGCCCTATGTATGCGTGAATTAACCTGCCCAGCAGTCGAGCGCTATAGCCAATAAGTCATCGCCGCGGGTATATGACGTTTAAACCTCCAACGCCTCAAATATGTGGAGAGTCAAAGAAAAACCGATCGAAGGTTTTGAGAAGACGACTATTTGTTTCAATTTTTTCATCGAAAGATGGCACCAATACACTGTTTAACAGCGTAAAGATAGAGGTACCGTAGATTACTACCTTTCGTGCTGTTAATATGCACTCTGAGGGAAAGGCACGAATGACCCTCAGAGCTTGTGCTCGGCTTGTGAAGTTGCTGAGCACCATAGTTTCCCGCTGGCCGGGTGGGCTGCTTGCTAAGCAAGGATGAATATCGCTGTCTCGTATCATGGAAGCACTCGCCGCACTCCTTTCCCCCTATTTCTACGGTGCTAGCCCATCGAAATAGCATCGCATGTGAAAGCGATGAACCAACTGTGACCTGCGCAGAATTCTCTTGACCGGGGATTTCTTACCGCAGTCCTCATGGGGTGTCACATATGTCTTTCGCGTCCGAGTAATCTTCTGGCTATCCGAATTCTGTTCTCAGTAAATATAACCTATTTGCGGTGCTCTGAAAATAATCGTCCAACCCATATAGGCTTAGTACACTCCTACCGTGTGCTTTTAAAATGGAGGACAATGGATAAAGTGTAAGACTTATGCTAAACGTTTCAAATCAGCTGCAAGATGTGAGCTTTCTTTTCTGATAGGCTGTATTATTTGGCGACCTTAAAAAGCTTAGGCTGATTTCCACCACTATTCGAGATTATTTCATCTGTGAATTGCATGATTGATACTTCCATCAAATTTATTTCCTCTCCTTTCACTCTCCACACTCCTGCTCTTCTGTCACTGTATTTTCCTTTAAGCGGATATAGCCTATCAGCGCATGAGACAGGCCGGTAAAAATCAGTGCTCTTTGATAACGTGCCTCCTCTGTCTCTATCTTATTGTAAATCACGATCCACCGCTAATGCTTCATCGGAATTCCTCGGGAAAGCTGCATTCATCACGACACAGCTCTGAGACGTGGGACATTTTTTGACGAATATTTCGGCACGGCGCTTTGGCGTTGCTATTGCCGCCGCTAGCACAGGCACTAACTGCACACGAGGCTCATTTGGCGGTGGACGTGGGCTAGAAGGGGGGGGGGGGGGGTGGAAGGGGGGGGGGGGGGGGGTCTGCGGCGGCAACGGGATGAAACGTTTTTACTGGGTCTTGATGTAACGACGTTTCTTTATCGCCTGCTGTGTACAGGGGTCAGTTGCGCCTCAACTTCGCTGGCTAGCTGTCTGTTTCGTTAGATGAGGCTTCATGTCGGTTCTGAATTCTAAGTTTACACTTTGCCATTCCTCATTCTTTATTATTGTCCTGCCCGTCATGATATTCCCTGAACTGGCCTCAGTGGTCCGCCCGGTCTATCAACTGTCACAATACGATATTAGCCACTTGCCTGCATGATTACTTCTTGAGTGGGATTCATGCTGTTCACTCGCTTTATGCAGCTAAAAGTGTAGGACCTAACTTCTTTGTAGGATGGGTACGCGGCTATATAATCGGGCATATAAGCGATTTATATCACCAATCGAAGCGTCTGTTTGTCGACTTCACTAAGTTCGCACGAGGAACTGTTGTGTAGGTATATGCGACTAATAATTTTCGACGGTGAAATCACCTACAAAAACTCCTGTAGACGAAATAAGCCTCGACAAGCTCTAAATGCGATCCCCAATGAAGAATTAAAGGGAAAAGAGACCTGCGAAGTGTCTTTCAAGCGCGTCTTGTTCGTCTTTCCGCTCCTTAATGTTGGCGACTTTGGAGACAAGTGCAGCGTTGCAATGCCTTCCATTTTTTTTTCCTTCCGGTATCATCAAGGATACCGCAGAAACTCATCCACGTGCATGCAGTACGCGCGACTCCCGATTGGTCGATCTCTTCCAGTAATGATCGTATCGGGCCTATGGCTGTTTTAGTTACCGAGCCCACCACCGTATTTGCAGGGCTAAGCATGATGATTACCCGCCGATGACGCCACAGGCGACGCGAAACTTCCGGAACGGAAGCAAACTGCAGCGCACACATTTGCGGCGACCTCCACCAGCGTGTGGGGCGGGCGCTGTGGGGAAAGCTTTTTTCGGGTCCGTCTGCCGATCTTGTCGCCGCAGTTATTCCGCTCCACATTCACTGCCCCGCTATTAACGGCGAAGCGCAGAATGAAGCCCGAGGGAAGGGGAGGCAAAGTTTGTACTCCAGCTGCTCCGTGGGCGGATTGCGGCCCGGTTTCTGGCACCGGAGCAACGCGCGCAGCTGTTCTCCCGTCCATCCGCGCGGAGTGGAAAAAGCTTCCCCCCGGGCGCTGGGAGGTTGACAAACGCACCGAGGCGCCGTCCCCTGGACCCGAGCCAGTAGCCGGGCCTGGCCTTAACCCCGGAGCGGAGCGGGGCGCGCGTGTCTGCGAACACGAACAACACGCGTACGTCCCGAGCATGCAGGGACGAAGCAGGCGAGCCCCATGGAGCCTTCGGAGCACTGAGCGATGTGATGGCTGGCTGACTGGCGTGGTCGTAAACGTCGACACCGCTCGAAAAGAGATATAAACCTCTTTATTACAAAGAGTTCAACTCCCTACCCAAGGAATTCGTTGTAAAATATTAGTTTAGTTTGGCGCGTTGCACGACGTGTCCAGTCCCACAGCTTCGATGACTCCTTTGACGTGGAAAGCTAAAACACTGAAAAACTGGTCCACCCGATCGTGTAAGGAAGCCAGCCATTTCAGCCGTGATCAGAGGGTGAGAGAGTTTGCAAGAGTAGAGGGGAGGACATTTCCAGTGGGTATGTTGGATGTTGCGATAGTCGCCAGACAGGGTATCTCGGAGATTACGCAGCTTGGGCGAGGAGTTATGTGAAATGACGCGACGGGAAGGTGTACGTTTGAGCTTGCCGTACAATGGTACCAGCAGCATCAGCAAACTGATGTACAGCGCCTTCTTCGCAGTCCACGTATTGGGGGAGGAGAAGGATGCCTTCATCTAATGACTTTCAGTCATATCCTACTTCGCTCCTTTCTGGCTTCAACAATCTCAAGGTCTACTTTTTAGCTCGTGCAGTGTGATTGTTTATGCTTTTCAGCTTTGTTAATACGTTTAGGAGGCTATGTGTGAATCTCCGTGGAATTTGGTAATAAGTTTTCCCCGGCAAGTGTATCTATCTTTTTCTATGAGGGGAACTTCTTGGAATGCAGTTTTGTTGTCAATCTTAGTTCACGAAATCAAGTTCACAAGCACATTAAATTTCATGGTTGCCCTTTTAGTCAATCCTAATTCATTCGTAAATTCTCGAAGTTTGTGCATTTTAGTTTCACCTCTATTATGGGGGATACAATTCCGCTAATCTGTAGCTTTTTAAATCGCAGTTTCCCACGAGATATTTCAATTTTTTTTTTCACTGGCATTGTTTGGAATAGGGATATGTTGTCCTGTGTGGTAACCGCGGCATTATAACCGCTGGCCCTTAAGGGTAACGGTGTGGATTCCAAGAGAAGACAACCTTAGCCGGGGCGGCAGAATGTTAGGTGGACGGATGAGATTAAGAAGCTTGCGGGATACGGTTGCCGCAGCTGGCACAGGACAGGGTTAATTGGAAACATTTGGGAGAGGCTTTTGCCCTGCAGTCGACGATGATGCCGACGATGATGAAAGAGTCAAGTGCAGTGATCTAGCTTGAGTTAGTTTCACGAAAACTGATGATGATAATTATGATCTCCTAAGTGAGTTGCTGATGAAGCAGACTTCATTAGCTTTTAGGCGGCGGCTTGCACTAAAAAATAGCGCATGTGACAAGATTGATCCGGTAAGTTCATTGGAGTCTGTGCGCTGGCTCCAGGGAAAGGGGCCTGCACTGCTCGTTATTAAACGGTTAAGAAAAACAACGATGTTTTCTCGCGTTCAGTGCCGCCTTTCTCCGTCCGCATTTCGCCTCAACCGCCACTTCACCGCAGCGTGCTTGCTTGTCGACGCCGCATCCAGAGCCTGCTCGGTGGCCTCGTCCGATGTGCTTGAGAGAAGGCACGCGTCTCGAGGGCCAGGGGTCACGACCGTTGCCGCGTCATTCGAGAAGCGAGGATGCCTAAGTGTGCGCACCCTAGGGTATCGGTGAGCATCGAAACGGTCTGCGCGGCACTTGACAAGTTTGCGCGGTCCGCCGCGAAGCGGTTCATCGCCACTTGCGGGCCGGGCCAAGCGGCGTGCCCCGGGAGGACGCGGCGGGAACCTGCGCGCTTTCGCTCTCACGGCCTCCGCCGAGGTGAAACCCGACGCTGCAGCGCTGGTCGACCGATGTCCCGCGCCAGCCTGAAAGCACGTTCCCATATGGGCCCCGCCGCCTTCTTCCCAGTGCACCTCGTACCCCGACGAGGAACAGCGAGCTGGCTGGCTGCGTTTACGCCCCTCGGGTGGTGTCCGGTGCGAGAAAGATGTTTTGCTCGTGAGTAGCCGTGCCGTGCACTTCGTCGAGTCTCTGCCGTGGTCAGTCCGTCTGCTGCGCTAACGGTGCCTTCGCGACAATCCTGACTCCGGCGAACAAGGCACAGGAATTCGACTCCTGCAACGGCTGACTAGGGCTGTGTGCTGAGGTATTTGGCTGGGCCTTTCGTTCGCCTCTTGGTCGTTTTGCCGTGGGAAGAAAAGCTCAGTTTTTGAAAACGAGCCGCATGAGACGGACACGGACGAAGAAAAACGTACGCGGGCACGGTCGTCTCGTGCACCTTGTTTTCAGCTACTCATTAACAAACATCCCCACCAGTAGACTCTTCTGAACTCCAAATCTGCTGGCCTGTCTTCGAGCTCGTAATGCTTTGCCGAAGACGTAGGCTCCCTATGCGCATTGATTGGCTGCAGTTTAGTCTTCCGGTTCCTCCGCATCATTCACGCAGAGACGGTTAGATCGCGCACTTTCTCCTCGTCGTCGACCAGTTCGCTAAGAGCTTGTCATCTGAGCCAATTAATACGCCGACGGCCACAGTTCCGAGTGAAAGGAAAAGGTTTTCAATAAACAGCGCCTAACGCATCTAAGGAAATATAAAATCAACATGCCGAACTTTCGTTGAATAATGCTTTTTGTGGGTGCATATAACCTCTCCCACACCTTTCTATTTATATCAGTAGATAAAAACTTGAGGAAAATATCTCTTGCGTGAGCATCGTGATCAATGGCAGATGTCCCACCACTGCACAATTTAACGCGATGCTATTGGAGATCGCATTGTACAAGCACGAGTATTCTTGCCTTTTCAAAACATGAAACTCACAATACGCCAGTCCTGTCGTTTTTGTGTCTCTTCTAAGTCCTTGTTCCCTTTTGCGCCGTCTTAGAGATGCTTTGCCATGAGCCATCTTTCACAAACCAAAGTAGTACAATTAAGATTCATCGCTGAAGTCCTCAGTAACAAAATATTAATGTACAGCAGCAATATGACCCGGGAAACAGCGCTTACCGTAGGCCTACCGGCCATTGAACAGTGTCATCGCCATCACTTCGTTTGCCATGTTTTGAGGCTTGCCGTCACGCAGCAGTTTGTAAATAAAACGCATGTCAGACCTGACTGATAAAAGCTGAAAAGCCGCGTTGATGTTTGCCAGTGTTTTTCTTTAAAAGCACGCAGAACGCTGTCGCGTCGGGTCGCGGCCATTCGTAGATAAAGGAGAGCTGTCATCTTCGCTTCTTCACGCAGGGAAAGGCGAAATTTTGAAGATCGAGATTTCTTCAACATCAACTGTTGAGTTCTGTGCTCCAGCTAACGTCTCCATCAGGTCGTACCTGCATCCCTTCAGACACACTCCGCAACATTTCTCTGGCACAGAGCAGGTCGGCCCGACTGCGCTCTGGTACGGGTCAACCGTGTAGGGGCCCATTTTGGAGCTTGTCTATTCGAATACTGCAGAGCGCCGGAACTTATCACACGATTTCTGAGCCCAACGTCGCGCGACTGAATCCCGGCCTTGGCGGCTGCATATCGATGCAGCCGAAATGCAACCGACACGTGTCTGCTTTTGCGATGTCAGTGCATGTTCAAGAACCCCACGTGGTCGTAATTAATCCGGAGCCCTTCATTACTGTGTCTCTCACATCCCACGCGCAGCTTTGAGACATTAATCCCCACATACCATACCATACCATACCATACCATACCATACCATACCATACCATACCATACCATACCATACCATACCATACCATACCATACCATTGTAACACGACGTCCTGGTCTTCAGTACGCGCTTCTTCAGTTCTTTTTGGCATGAAGTGCGGACAAGTGGAGCAAAGCGATATTTCTGTTGTGCTGCGTTTGGTTTTATGGCACATAAGCAGCTAAGACTGTCATGCTCCGAAGACGAAAGTGATATTTCTGTATGGTGCAAGATTCTGTCTGTTTGTCCGAACGAGTCGACCCGCAGTCGGTGATCTTCTGTCGGCCCACTCCTTGACTCGCACGCCGGAGACATGGCTTGCAAGTGTGTGGCTCTTGGCCAAGTTTCGACTAGAGCAGACGAAAGCAGGTGCCGTGATAAAGATCGGCTCAGGTCCCGCGGAATCGGCGGTTCTCGGCGCGCATCGGCGGTGTGCGAGTCCCGAAGGGCAAACAGCGGCCGCGTGGCCCGCATCGCGGCACCGGCGGAAAGATGTCGCGCCGCGACTTGTACCTTGAAAAAGCGAGACTGCGCCCCGAGCTTCGGAAGCGTGCTCTCTCCCCTCCTCCTCTCTTGCTTGTTTCGTGCAGCTCAAAGTGTCGTTTTCCAAAACGGCACGCTATTCCGAGAACGCTAACGCCTGCTGCCTGCTAAAGACGCGGCGCTGCTTTCTCCAGCGAAGCGAGCATTTTTCGGCGCTTTTGCGCTATTCTTCTGAGTTGTCGGAGTAACATGAGCTCTTGTAAAACATAATATTCATATACCTTGCACGAAATGTTCTCTCCTTCGGCTTCTGCAGGGCAGCACTGTCGTTAATATTTCCAATACACTCTTAAAGGTGCACTGAAGAGGAATCTGAACTCGTCTTTTTGCCGCGGGAACTCAATCTGCACGTTCCGAGCATTCTTAGAAACTTCGATTTATTGTCCTGTGTGGCTGATTTTCCTAATTAAATCGAATTAACGTCCGGCTCCCGCCTTTTTTTTTTTAATTCTCCCTCGTACGGTGGGCGGAGTCGACCAACGTGTGGAGTGCCTTTCAGCCAGTCCCGCGGCGGCTTGCCGCTCTGCCATCGGCCGAGTAATACGTAGTAGTCCGTAGAAGCAAACAGTCCGCGCGTATTTTTATTTCTGCGGGCTTATTTGCGGCTATATTATCTGCGAATGAAACTATTTATTCACGGAAACCTAAAAAATAAAATAAAGCGAAAGCAAAGCCTCCACGGAGCTGGCTGCAAGGCACTCCACGCGTTGGTCGACTCCGCCGACCGTACGAGGGAGAATTAAAAAAAAAAAAGGCGGGAGCCGGACGTTAATTCGATTTAATTAGGAAAATCAGCCACACAGGGCAATAAGTCGAAGTTTCTAAGAATGCTCAGAACGTGTAGATCGAGTTCCCGCGGCAAAAAGACGAGTTCAGATTCCTCTTCAGTGCACCTTTAAATCAAAGTATTTCTGCATCATTCATCAAACGAACAAAAAACACTATTAACAAAGAAATGTACGGCACGCCGCTATCTCCAGGCTTACAGCTATCGAGAAGCCTGGCGGCCTTGACGATGGCTGCTGGGTGAAATCAACATTGTGCGTCGCCATCGAGAAGAGCGCGGGCAGCCGCAGCGGTTTTATGACACACTCACGTGGATACACGGCAGAGAAAATCCGGTCGGATCACGGCCTTATCGGTGCGCTACAAATGGAAGTGCTAAGTCGCGTTCGCGGGCTTGGAAGCCGAGCTGTGCCAAGGCCAGGTCTTTTTGCTCGGAAGGCGCTGTCGTTACGCGAACGATGGGCGGTGACTTCAGAGAGTTACAGCAGCAGACCGAGAGTCCGGCCCACGTTACGGCCTTGACCTGACTGCGCATGCGCACACCTGCTTCCGAGCCTTTGGCGCATGCGGTTTCTTTAGCGGCAGACCCCGCTAGCTATACTTGGGCAGAAAACTTGGTCTGCTGTAACATTAATTCCTCGAACACATTTTTACAAAGCTGTGTTATAGCGAGATTCAAGTTGGGACTGCATCTTCGAATTGCTCCGACTAGCCCAGTTTAGCTTACTTGTGCAGTTGGGACTGCATGTAACGACTGAGCAATATATATTTCTTCCCGGGGGAAAAAAAGCCGGAGCAGAACTATCTTTGGTTCGCGCTCCGTTTTCTTTTCTTCAAGCACATTACAACATTTCGCGGCTTTGAATTGTCATAAATGCGCCCGTGGAGTGGAGGTAAAAGGATTGGAACGTTTTATGTTAAGAAATAAATAATAGAGAGAGCGCGAAAAAGCTGAAACTTTTTGACGGAGGTAACATAATTAACGGTAAATGAGCGAGCTATGCCACTTACCATCTATGCGGGGAAGACCACTTCCGTGGTCCCGGGTTCGTCGCCCACGGAGGCACGTGGCACGTTTTGAAACCTCCTAAGACGACGACATGTAATGTGTCATACTGTATTTTATTCTCCACCGTTCCTTGCCTCTTTTAACGACTCTGTCACGTAAAACAGCGCAAAAAGGGCCCACTCTGCCGGAGTGGTAATCGCTCTGCCCTCTGGCCCTTCGCAGGTCGCCACAGCAAGCGCGGAGCCGCCGCCGCCGGTCAGCCCTGTCTCGGGGAGGTCGTGACGTCACATACGCCAGAAGAAGGCCGACCAGCTACCAGACGCACCGGCGGCGGAGACGGAGACAGGGTTCCAGTGACACACCGCGACAGGGTCAGTGCCGACTGCGCTTCCCTGCCGCTGCTCTCATGGAATTAATGTATGGTTGCTGACTACAGTGGTAGCATCACAGCCCACCACCACCACCGTCATCATCATCATCATTTAGACAACTTTTTAAGGTCCCCTTAAAGGGTGCCAGATAGGGGGAGGGAATGGTGAACACGTGATAAAAGATGGTAAAACACGAAGCAGGTTCGAAAGAGGTCAAAAAACAAAGCGGCTCACGCAACACTGGCGTTGCCATTTGACACTGCTGCGAGTCTGTCGCATGAATGCTTAACTGCCAGGCTAGATTTGCGCGAGCTGCGCATCAGTTTTCAGAGAGCACTGGAAGAGAGGCTTGCCCTTCCAGTTACGGTGAAACGTGTCGGGAGGAAAGGCGTCGCTGGCTTACATCAGCCAGAGACTATCCGCAAGGAAACACTTGAATTAAGGCTACGATCTGGGCAAGTTAGTACTGAATCCCTCCGTGCCGTTAAATTATAAAGCAGGGTGGATCATGAAAAAGAGTGACGAAAGATACAAAACAGCAAAAGTTTCCCAAGTGTACAAAAGTATTCCTTGGCCACTTCGCGCGTGACAGGCCTGGGGGCAGTGATAAACACTGTTCCTCTCACTGCCTAAAGCCTCGCGTGAGTGGGCAGCTTTATTTTTATTTTTCGTTTTAGTCTCAGCTCAATATCTGTCTTACCCTTTAAGAGCATAAAGAATACGGTATATGCTAGATTGCGCGGCTCCGGCGACCGTTGTAGGCACGCGCTGACAATAGAGGTGTACTACAAAGCAGCGTACCGTATTTGTCTTACCATGTTCTCGTGTTCTCCGCCGGTGTCCTATTCCGCGATCACGCGCCGAATGGTCCAACTGTTGAGTCTGTTCCACCTTTAATCGTGCTGCAGCGAAAGCAGCGCTCCGAGGGTAACAATTTCCTGCGCGTGATAGTAAGGCAGGTTATGTGGCTCTCTGTAACGAAAAATAACGAGCCATTTCCATCTGCGAGCGGCCGTGGCGCAGCAAGCACTTGAAATGAGATAGACCAGCGTGCGACTCCAGGCGAAATTCGATGAGCCACGGAGTTAGCAGCGTAGTAGCATTGGGATAGTTGGTGAGGCGGATCTTATACATTTGTTGTGCTCACAGCGTTGCCTAAAGAGCTGAACCGGGCCAGTTTATTCTGGGTCGTCTTCATAAGCAAGTGGTCAGACGGTGAATTATCGACTTAATGGTCATGGGTATACACCGACGGCAGCCACTACAGATTACCATGCCGTTTGCAGGCAAGTGTAGTTCTACTAGCGCGTAATATGCAGACCTGAATCGGCTGTTTACAGTGCAACTCCAATGGCACACACCTCGGCAGAATGCTGACGCCGAGAAATCGAAATTTGGCTATCAACGCATCTAAGCTGTTTCTGTTTCTCTGACAAGCAGCTTAATGCGGCCTTTGATTCCCGTTCTACCTCTAACATGTATTCTGTGAAAACTTTTGAAGGATAAAAATGAAAGAATCTTCGCCGTGCTGATATTCCCCGCCATCACTCAACCTGGCGTGAAAGCTGCGCCTACTGTGAGCTCCCATCCTTGCTCCCTTTCAAACCACTTATTTACCCTCTCGCCTGCTTCGTTTGGGTAACTGATGCTCACATTATCAAGGCTTTTCTTCTGTCCTTCTCTGTCGTTGCGGCGGCCGATGTTGGCTAGCTTAGCGGCACAGCCTCACTTTCGGCGTTGTTTACTTTGCATATAAATTTCTTGGGGCTTGGAAGAGTCGGAGAAGCACATTTGTTATTAATGGCTTGAAAGTGTGAGCACTAGCTGCTGATCAAGGAGCGAATTCTTCGAGCTCTCGAAGTACAGGTACGACCCGCTATTTTCCAAGCGACCTCTCCGCATAGCAGAAGCTGTGGGATACGCCATTTATGAGAATGGCGGAACGCGGACCACTTCTCGCGACAACACCCTCAGGAGAGGAGCGGTGGAACCGATGAAAAACATTCAGTCTGCGCAACTTCTACTTTTAGAAGGCACGCGTGAGTGAGTGAGTGAGTGAGTGAGTGAGTGAGTGAGTGAGTGAGTGAGTGAGTGAGTGAGTGAGTGAGTGAGTGAGTGAGTGAGTGAGTGAGTGAGTGAGTGAGTGAGTGAGTGAGTGAGTGAGTGACCACGTTCGCCGCGGACAGCTGCCCCATTTCCGAAGCTCGAGCGGGACAATAACTGCAGGGTGCGTGTGTGTCGCAGGTAGTTGCCACGACGCTCAAGGGCCTCCGAAATTGACCAGCACTAGCGTATGAATAGAAAAAGAGAGCGTAGACGTAGACTGGTTAGATAAGAGGTGGTCTCTCTCGCGCTGGTACTGTTGCATCGCTGGTTGGCGTATGAAGAGTCCGAGCATTTGGCCCTTTGCCGCCAGGTGGTGCCACCGGTTCGGTCTTTAAGCCACAGAGAAACCACCTGGGCGCTGGTGGGCCTGCGCGCTTGCCTCGCCTCCGCCAACGCTCGCAGATTTCGCAACAGCCCTCTATTAATACCCTTACGGCGAAGTCCTCGCTGTGCGCGTGTGTTTATATAAACGGGCAAGGCCTGCGACGTCCCTTTCTCAGCGCCACGGGTCTATCTGGGACGCGGAAGGGAGTCCAGATAAGGGCGAGCGCCCTCCGCTGCCCGCGTTCTGCGGGCTGCAAGTCGCGAGAAAGACGGGACGCAAGGAGCACCACGGCGCAAACAAGCGCCACGACTGCGCCACAGGCTATTTACCACATTTTGTTTCGCTTTCAAGCCGAAAGACGATGTTGGAAGTGTTGCCTCTGATTATTTCACTCTTTCGACGAACTCGGTATTGGACGTTTTGCTTGTCTGTGTTGGAGCCCAGTATGTTCGAGAAAACCTTTTGTCCGCCCATAGCTATCGACAAAAGGGAGGGGGGGGGGGGGACAAGAAAGCTGTCTTCCTCTCACCTCCCATGCCATTTTTTTAACGATGGGCTGTGCTGAACGTAGACGTGACCTCATGTGCAGTCCGTCGTTTAACAAGCAGCAGAAGCTTGTCACGATCTGAGAGCAACACCTGCCCTGTGTCCCACTGAAGTTCCACAGCAGCCACCGTAATGAAGAATGCACGCGCCTGACCTCCGAAGTTCGTGGTGCACTGGCGCTTTAGTGTTTCTAGTAGGGGCAGACTGCCCGGTTTCTACGGAGGTGCTTTTTTAACCACTTTTAACCTGACTGCCTCGTGAAACAGGCGCGTGTAGGGCACAGCACGGCGGCAGTATGGAAATCGAAACACGCATTCACGTTTTGCGCACCACGGGACCTGTACACGCGCGGCCGGCGTGCGCCCGGGTCGCAGCCGCATCCGAAGAGCTGATGGTTACTAGAAAAGCAAATAACGCCTCGGGAACGAAAATAAAGGGGCCGAACGCGCGAAAATAGAGCGCGCTGGAAGAGGTTCAGTGCCGGGACAGGGCGCGGAAACGCGTAGTTTCGGTTGCTGCCATTTTGGGTCTTTATTTGACGCCCCATGGAAACACGAGGCGAGATGTTCGCGCGCTAAAAATAGGCGACGCCTGGTGGCGCGGGACGGTGGTTTTTTGCCTTACTTAAGGAGTTTGCTTCCGCCGTGCGCCTCACTTCTGTGCAGCGATCGGTTTTCTTCACCGTCGCGGAAGACAGGTCATCGCGCGCCCTCCTGGGCTTGCTGCGGCGCTCGCTGCACTCCGCGCCAGCCGACGAGTGATGTGCGGGCGCTCAAAAATATTTGGTCGCTTACGTGTGCGGCAGGGGAATGCCTCGGAGGACGGGGGCGTGAGGCCGTCGAGGGGCTCTGGTTGAGAGTAGCAGAAGCGCGGCTTCCTAGCTAGGCCTTCGAGCATGTGCGAGCCTCTTCTACAGCGCGACGCTTTCTCATCCGTCATTCGACAGGAAGCAGAGTACAATGAAAGTACGGTACACTCTGCTCGAGAAGTTTTATCCTGAATATGTTATTTCAATAGCAAAGACGAAGAAATTTTTGCGAGAGAAAGCGCCCTTTATAGCTTTGGCTATATATTATGAAATATCGGTTGCGTACTTCTCCGTTCTTTTTCCCTGACAGAGTATTATGGGAGTCAAGGCGGAGGTTAAAGCGCATGATAAATACAAGGCGCCGCTGGCTCAAAGAGAGATATAGGCACAGTTTTGCTGATTGACAAATTTTATACAATCTTTCCAAATACTCCCCGCTGCAGCTGTTTTCTGTTTTGTGTACGTATGTACTACATCCTTCATGTGTGATAAGTCGGATTTCTCTGTTTAATTATCCCCTCGCAGTTGGTTTGAACCGTTGCCTCCCTAATATTTCACGCACTGCCGTTGCTGGTTATTGGCCGCCTTGGCAAAGCAAAGCCCGCCTGCTCGAGCTTTTTTTTTTTGTTTGAGTAAAAGCGGAAGCGCCTTTCTCGGGGGAGAGCGCTAGCTTGCAGCCTAAGGATAGAAACTTGGGCCGTGTCTTTGCAGCCCTGGAATGGGGGCGTGGCTCCATGGTGCTGCCGTGGTGCCTACGTGGTTGTGGCATGGGAACTGTTCACAGTGTATTCTGATCCATCTCTCGAAGCGGATAGTGATGCCGCCACCCGCGGCTGGCGGTTGAGGCCGGCGTACGGTTTCAACGGCGCCGGCTGGGCGGCTCTCGGAGCTTGGCGCGACAGCCAGCAACGACTCTGCACGAGTGCCGGCAGACAAGCCTGCGAGGTGCTCGTGTAAACATGCCGCTGTCGTTTTCAGTCGAGAAAGTTATCTATCGCAGTTGCCGAACGCAGGGACCCCGAAACAGGGGGAGCAAAGTGGGTGTTCTACCTTCTCCCAGTCTCGAACTGTTTGCACTCAGATCAGATTTCCGACAAGGACCTCAGTTCTAGGACGCTATTCATATAAAGCACAGTGGGGCTCAGCTATTTGGTTTCGTAGCCAGTCTAAAAGGATTTCGTTTGAGTAACCTAACTAGTCATGTCCCAACAGAAGTTATTGATTGTCTGACCCCTGTTCATGAGCATGATCAGCAGAATTTGAAACAGACTATACGCAAACTTTAATAATGCAGTTGATCACTTCTCATGTGTACATCCTTATAAAGGTGCCCATTTATCTTATGTGTTAACAAATCCACTTTCGAGCAGCCAAATATAGAAAATGTGAACGAAAACTAAATTAATAAATATTTAAATCAAACACGTAATATTAAGCAAGTAACTAGCAAACATGATACCCTGCCCCACAAATAAATAAAAAAAATCGGAGCCCCTGGTCGACGAGAGGCAATTCTTGTAGGACGTAACGGAAGTCATCAGCGTGAGGTTAGGGATATATCAATTGAAGATACAGTATAGCTACCAAGTAGGGGATCGAATTTCACCGGTGAGCGCGAGTTACTTGTCCAGGTGTCTGAAAACTGAGGTTAAGAAAATAATAGTGTTGCGTTGTTTCACTGAAATTTTTTTGACGGGACCGATTTCGCGTAAGTGTTTCACTTTGTCACTGGTTTCGGAAGAGAGAAGGCGCAATGCGCAGGCTCGTTTTCTCTCAGTCGCATGCGCCGTCCGAACCAGAATCGACGGTGAAAAACATCAGCGTAATTACTGCTGCAGCAGCCGCACACGGCAGTTATTTGTCCTACATCTTTACTGCCAAAGGCTTAAGCAGCTCGGGAGCGCAAGGTGTCTCCGATTTTCGCGGCTGTGCACACGCAGTAATAGCGCATGAAATAGAGCACGCTAGCGGCAACGCCAGAGAGGCGGCAAAGAAACGCCACAAAAATTATTTACCCAGTGTGACAAGAAGTTCTTCGACTGTCGGGACAAAATTTTCCGGTACATGTTGCTGTACGAAAGGGACATGTTTCCAAAGGGTTCGCGTTTACGCGGTGTGACAAGGTAGGCAGTACAACGCAAACGTGGTTGTTGTTGGCGCTCGGATTGTACAGACCGTTTCCGCAGTGTGACTCCGCCTTTAATATCGTGCTGAATACGCCCGTTCTAGTCCATTATTGCTCCATCTGGCTTCGTTGAACACGTAAGGAAATGGATGGATCCTCTTTGTCATCCTCGTTTTGTCTTGGGCTTGCAGCATCTGTTGCAGCAAACCTTAAAACTCCCTCGTCTGCATGCAAGACAGCAATCATTGTCGCAAAGCTGCTTCGGTTTCGGCGTAGAAACTTGCAATGCATAGTATTTCAAGGTCTTCTAGGGGCACAAACGTATCGCGGTCGGTTGGCGGCCCGCGTAACCTTTCCGAAGGCAACGCTGGCGTGTACGAAGCGTCCGCCACGCCACCGCCGCCGTCATCGATCACGTCCCGACAACAGGCTCTGCGATCGCGACGTGGTGACGTCGCGGGACGC